>NC_140987.1:449575691-449935114 GCF_052327205.1 Somniosus microcephalus | reverse complement strand
CTCTCCCTCCCTCCTCTCCCTCCCCCTCTCCTCTCCCTCCACCTCTCCTCACCCTCCCCCTCTCCTCTCCCTCCCTCCCCCTCTCCTCTCCCTCCTCCCCCTCCCTCCCCCTCTCCTCTCCCTCCCTCCCCCTCTCCCCCCCCGTCCTCTCCCTCCCTCCCCCTCTCCCCCCCTGTCCTCTCCCTCCCTCCCCCTCTCCTCACCCTCCCTCCCACTGTCCGCTCCCTCCCTCCACCTCTCCCCTCCCTCCGTCCCCCTCTCCTCTCCCTCTCCTCTCCCTCCCCCTCTCCTCTCCCTCCCCCTCTCCTCTCCCTCCCTCCCCCTCTCCTCTCCCTCCTTCCCCCTCTCCTCTCCCCTCCCTCCCTCCCCCTCTTCTCTCCCTCCCTCCCCCTCTCCTCTCCTCTCCCTCCCCCTCTCCTCTCCCCTCCCTCCCCCTCTCCTCTCCCTCCCTCCCCCTATCTCCCTCCCCCCTCTCCCTCCCTCCCTCCCTCCCCCCTCTCCCTCCCTCCCCCCTCTCCCTCCCCCCTCTCCCTCCCTCTCTCCCCTCCCTCTCTCCTCTCCCTCTCTCTCTCCTCTCCCTCCCCTCGCGGATCAGCACCTCAGGGCCGGCCGGTGCGCGGCCTAGTGCGTGAGGCCCAGCCAGACTCACATTAGCTCTCTCCCTCCCTCCCCCTCTCTCTCCCTCCCCCTCTCTCCCTCCCCCTCTCCTCTCCCTCCCTCTCCCCCCTCTCCTCGCCCTCCCTCCCCCTCCGCGGATCAGTGCCTCAGGGCCGGCCGGTGCGCGGCCTAGCGCGTGAGGCCCGGCTGAACTCACCTTAGCTGAGGTCGCGGTCTGGGCTGACATTGACGCGCGCGCTGACTCCCACCCCACCAGCCTTTACAAAGATGGCGGCGGTGGCTACGCTCGGCTCAGACCCGCCCCGCCAGCCTTTACAAAGATGGTGGCGATCGCGGGCCGCTTGTTGAGTGGGACGGGAGGTGCCTAGCTCGGGCGTGGCTGGGGAAGGGAAACCGAGGCTTCGAGGCCTGCAAAAACGGTGAAAGGTAGGAAAATTAATGAGGTTAGAGAAAATATTTACAAATTAATTAACTTTTTTTAAAAACAATTTAATTGTGTTTTAAAAGCAACTTTTTTTTGCTGGAAATCTAGATTTGAAAATAAACACGCAGAAAGTGGGAAAAATAAATGAAGAGTTAGGAATCAAGATGGCGGCCACTCACCTCAGCTCAGAAGGATTAGGCCCACCCACACACACAATGAAACACCCCCCGTGACGCACCGATTGGTCAACCATCAGGTTAATCCCCTGTACGATTGGTCAACCATCACATCACTCAACGCTAATGAGCGGAATGTTGCCGTTTTTTTAAACTTTTTTGTATTCTGTCGGAACAATTTTTGTCTGACCAAAAAGTAAATATGCCTATTAGAGTCCCCTAATGATAAGCTTTCTTTTGATATAACATATGTGTAGGTATGCTCTATAACTTTTGATTGTATAGCCGGACAGAGAGACGGAAAGACGGAAAGACAGACGGAAAGACAGACGGACCGTTTTATATATATAAGATATATACATATATAGCCTTCGACCATCTGTTGAGCCAGGAATTTATTTTTGATTTTTCCATCTGTTAGATGCCCTGGGACAATACTCATGGCTGAACTCCATGGGGTTGGAATATAAAAACAGGGAGGTATTGCTGCAGTTGTACAAGGTATTGGTGAGGCCGCACCTGGAATACTGCATACAGTTTTGGTGTCCATACTTAAGAAAAGACATACTTGCTCTCGAGTCAGTACAAAGAAGGTTCACTCGGTTAATCCCGGGGATGAGGGGGTGGTCATATGAGGAGAGGTTGAGTAGATTGGGACTCTACTCATTGGAGTTCAGAAGAATGAGAGGCGATCTTATTGAAACATATAAGATTGTGAAGGGGCTTGATCGGGTGGATGCGGTGAGGATGTTCCCAATGATGGGTGAAACTAGAACTAGGGGCATAATCTTAAAATAAGGGGCTGCTCATTCAAAACTGAGATGAGGAGAAACTTCTTCACTCAGAGGGTGGTAGGTTTGTGGAATTTGCTGCCCCAGAAAGCTGTGGAAGCTACATCATTAAATAAATTTAAAACAGAAATAGATAGTTTCCTAGAAGTAAAGGGAATAAAGGGTTACGGGGAGCGGGCAGGAAATTGGACATGAGTCTGGGTTCGGAATGGTCATGGCCCTGTGGGTAGTGGAGCGGGCCCAGGGGCCGTGTAGCCTTGTTCTGCTCCTACTGTGTTCTAATTCTGTTAGATTTCAGGAGATGGTTTTATTCCTGTTCCTGGCTGGGGTGGAGATTGCCTTTACAGAAGGTAAGTACTGTAGAAAATATAGGGACAGAGTGATCTCCTGGAAGAATTTCGATCGCCTAGATGGGTCGGAGAGGAATTTCCCAGATTTTTTTCTCCCAAATTGGCCATTGGGTCTTTATCTGGTTTTTCGCCTCTCCCGGGAGATCACATGGGTTCGGGTGGATGCAGAGTGATAGAAGATTTGAGGTTAGGATCAGATCAGCCATGATCTTATTGAATGGTGGAGCAGGCTCGAGGGGCCGATTGGCCTACTCCTGCTCCTATTTCTTATGTTCTTATGTTCTAACTCCGACAGCAGAGTCAATAGTCGCACCTTTTAAAAAGAAACACTGAAAGCATCAGTCTTTCTGAAACAAATCAAACTCACGCTCTCGCCTCTGAGTCAGACGGTCATGGGTTCAAGTCCCCATTCCAGAGACTTGAGCACAAAATTCCAAGCTGACACTCCCAGTGCAGTGCTGAGGGAGTGCTGCACTGTCAGAGGTGCCATCTTTCGGATGAGATGTTAAACCGAGGCCCCGTCTGCCCTCTCAGGGGGACGCAAAAAGATCCCACCAGCAGTAATTCGAAGAGAAACAGGAGAGTTCTCCCCGGTGTCCTGGCCAATATTTATCCCTCAACCACCATCACTAAAACAGATTACCTGGTCATTATCATGTCGCTGTTTGTGGGGCCTTGCTGTGTGCAAATTGGCTGTCGTGTTTCCTACATTACAACTTCAAAAGTACTTAATTGGCTGTAAAGCACTTTGGGACATCCCGAGGTCCCAGTATTGCCCCTTGTTACCTTGCCCCTTCCATAAACTTGAGCTCATCCAAAACTCTGCTGCCCCGTGTCCTAACTCGCACCAAATCCCGTTCACCAATCACCCCCTGTGCTCGCTGACCTACACTGGCTCCGGGTCCAGCAACAGCTCGATTTAAAAATTCTCATCCTTGTGTTCAGATCCCTCCATAGCTTCGCCCCTCACTATCTCTGTAACCTTCAGCCCTACAACCCCCCGCGATCTCTGCGCTCCTCCAATTGTGGCCTCTTGCGCATCCCTGACTTCCATCGCTCCACCTTTGGCGGCCATGCCTTCAGCTGCCGAGGCCCTAAGCTCTGGAATTCCCTCCCTAAACCTCTCCGCCTCTCTAACTCTCTTTCCTCCGTTAAGGCGCTCCTTAAAACCTACCTCTTTGACCAAGCTTTTGGTCACCTGCCCTAATATCTCCTTATGTGGCTGGGTGTCAAATATTGTTTGATAATCACCCCTGTGAAACACCTTGGGATGGTTTACTACGTTGAAGGCACTACGTAAATGCAAGTTGTTGTTGTACTGAGGATGCGTTTTTTTGTAGGCTGTAATTTTCCTGCCACATTCCTGTTGGCGTAAAGTGGTTTCGGTGTCAGGTCCTGATCAGACATGGTCCATGCATGGTCTCACACCAGCTGGACGTCTGGCTGGGCAGGGTACAGCTCTAGTCTGCTAAGCATTTTGCAAACCTACGACTGAGTCTCTTTAATGTCATGGAACAGCGGGCCCTGCAGCCTGCTCACTCCCGCGTTAAACATATCCGCCAGCGGGATACGCGCGGAGCATTTCTTCACACATGGAACTCGCTACCCCCAAAAGGCTGTGGATGCTGGGGGATAACTGGAGCTTTCAAGACAGTTTTTTGTTGGGCAAGGGTTTCAAAAGGATATGGAGAAAATCCAGGTAAATGGAGTCGAGTTAGAGATCAGCTGTGGTCCAGTTGAACGGCGGAGCAGGCTCAAGGGGCTGAATGGCCTCCTCCCCTTCCTATGTGTATGTATACAGATGCTGATCTCCCTGACGGGGAGAGTGCGGAAGTTGCAGTTTAGTTCGTCCTCATAGTTGCACCCTTACAATGATCCTGCACCAGTTGCTACCTTCACATGACACAGAATATCATCAACCTTCTCGCCAAAAATACCTGCGCATACTGATTTGTGATAGAATTTTGTTACATGTAGGTGTTGATTTGCATTGCCTAACCGATACTTGGGACTTCAAATATCTGAGCTTAATGAACTGTAATGCGGTGGTTTAAGCAATTATGTTTAACAATGCATTGTTATTCAGTGTGCATTTAATGAACAGTTGTGGGTTTCTATACAATGTGTTCTCCCTGTGTCAGCCCTGGCTCAGTGGGTAGCACTCTCACCTCTGAGGCAGGCGGTCGTGGGTTCAAACCCTCACTCCAGAGACTTGAGTATATATCCGGGCCGACGGCGTGAAGAAGTGCTGCACTGTTGGAAGTGCCGTCTTTCGGATGAGATGTTAAACCGAGGCCCCGTCTGCTCTCTCAGGTGGACGTAAAAGATCCCGTGGCATTATTTCGAAGAAGAGCAGGGGAGTTTGTCCTGGGCCAATATTTATCCCTCAACCAACATCAATAAAAAACAGATTATCTGGTCATTATCATGCTGCTGTTTGTGGGAGCTTGCTGCGCGCAAATCGGCAGCTGCGTTTCTTGCATTACAACAGTGACTACACTCCAAAAAGTACCTCATTGACTTTAAAGCGCATTGGGACGTCCTGAGGTTGTGAAAGGTGCTGTAGAAATATTCTTTCTAGTAATCATTGTTTTAAAGTTGTAATATGCTGCACTCTTGTATGTACTGCACGTCACAGTTTATAATAGTGCTGACGGCACCAGTGGAAATGTTATAATCATACTTTAAATCTCGATCAAGTGAGTGCACCCCTGCAGTGCTGTGTGCGTATGTGAAATCTTCTGCGAATATTGGGAGATATAATTGGACTGTACTTTGTGTGTCTGGCATTGCTCAGTCGCCCGACTCTCTGTGTAATATCGGAGACCATTAGTGACCCTAGTTAGTGGTTTGCAGGTCCTTCTGGCATTGTCCCAACTGCCTTTGCTAAGCAAAAATATTTCCAAGCCTTAGTTACTTGCTTAATAGAAAGCAATAGGACTTCAAACATGTGGAACTAACTAAACAGCATTAAAAACATAGAGACATAGAAACATAGAAGATAGGAGCAGGAGTAGGCCATTCGGCCCCTCGAACCTGCTCCACCATTCAATGAGATCATGGCTGATCATCCAAATTCAGTACCCTGTCCCTGCTTTCTCCCCATCTCCCTTGATCCCTTTAGCCTTAAGAAATATATCCAACTCCTTCTTGAATATATTTAATGAATTGGCCTCTACTGCCTTCTGTGGTAGAGAATTCCACAGGTTCACCACTCTCTGGGTGAAGAAATTCCTCCTCATCTCTGTCCTAAATGTCTTACCCCTTATCCTTAGACTGTGACCCCTGGTTCTGGACTCCCCGACCATTGGGAACATCCTTCCTGTATCTAGTCTGTCTAGTCCTGTTAGAATTTTATAAGTTTCATTACCCCTCTCATTCTTCTAAACTCCAGCGAGTATAAGCCCAATCGACACAATCTCTCCTCATACGTCATTCCTGCCATCCCAGGTATCAGCCTGGTGAATCTTCGCTGCACTTCCTCCATGGCAAGAACATCCTTCCTCAGATAAGGCGACCAAAACTGCACACAATACTCAAGGTGCGGTCTCACCAAGGCACTGTACAACTGCAGCAAACATCCTTGTTCTTGTACTCGAACCCTCTCGCTACGAAGGCCAACATACCATTTGCCTTCTTACGCGCCTGCTGCACCTGCATGCTTACCTTCAGTGACTGATGCACAAGGACACCCAGGTCTCGTTGCACTTCCCCTTCTCCCAATCTATTGCCATTCAGATAATAATCTGCCTTCCTGTTTTTGACACCAAAGTGGATAACCTCGCATTTATCCACGTTATATTGCATCTGCCACGCTTCTGCCCAATCACCCAACCTGTCCAAATCATAGTCGATTTTCTCGGCATCCTCCTCACAGCACACACGCCCACCCAGCTTTATGTCGTCTGCAAACTTGGAGATATTACATCTAGTTCCCGCGTCCAGATCATTAATATATACTGTGAATAGCTGGGAAAACTTCAGTTTATTTAGCACCTTTCACAACCTCAGGATGTTCCAAAGCACTTCACAGCCAACACAGCCCTTCTGAAGTGTGCTCACTGTTGATTTGTAGGAAATGAAACAATTTGCACACAGCAAGATCCCACAAACAGCAATGTGATATCAGCCGGATAATCTGTTTCTTTCGTGATGTTGGTCGAGGGGCAATTGTTGACCAGGACATCAGGGGAGAACTTCCCTTGCTTTTTTCTCAAAATAGTGGCCGTGGGATCTTTTACATTCACCCGAAAGGGCAGACGTCTCATCCGAAAGACGGCACGGCCAGACAGGGCAGCGCCCCCTCAGCACTGCGCTGGGAGTGTCAGCCTGGATTATGTGCTCAAGTCTCTCGAGTGGGGTTAGGCGTAATGCTACCCACTGAACCAAGGTTGACACCTAAAGCAATACAAAACTCCTACCCCTACATAATGGGCCAGTAATTAGGATCGGGTGCTTGCCGCGCGTGCAAGCCCCCGATCTGCACTCACCCTGCGCGCTGACATCTGAAGCCCGGGCCTGCTTGCATTTCCTGTCACTGGCCCGGTTCCGATGTCAGCGCGATGTGCTAACCTGATCCAGCGGCATAGTTAGTGCGATGTGCCAGCTGGGATCAGGTGAGCACTCTGCAGCCAATCAGGGGAGGGGAAACTCATTCATGAGTTTGATAGTAAAGACTGTCAAACTCATGAAAAGTACGGGCGCACAAAAGACTCGTTTAACTTTAATTAAAATTTTAAAAATCATCCCAATAATTAAATAAACTATAAATAATTTTAAAAAACTATTTAAAACAATTAATAATATTTTTGAAAAAAATTTTTTTTTACGAATTCGAGTCTAAAAATAAACTTACCTTACTGTAAAGTCCTTAAAAAAAATGAAGCTGTGGAAAAAATGTAATAATTTTAAATAATAGACCACTTACCTTCAAGAATCCACTGCTTACGCCTCCTTTTTTCATTTCCAAAAAGTTCAGGCCCTTGCACACGTGCAAACCTGTCTAAACGAAGGAAGTTCAACACGTGCGCACAGAGTCCTGCGCGCACGCGTTGGACCTCTTAACCCCTTAGTTCGATGGAGAGGAAATGCCGGTTTCCCACGCATGCGCTGTGCATGCTGGAATCCGGCACTTCCAACGGGCCCACGCGTGAGTACACCATCCGTACTCACACGTTGGGACCGGAATTACTGCACCAATAACTGTGAACTTAGATTTATACAGCTCCTCTCACAAACTTGGGACGTCTCAAAGCTCTTTACAGTCAGTACTTTTGGAAGAGGAGTTACCGTATAATGGATTCATTTTAAGTGACATTACTAAGGCCGAAGTTGTAAAATAGAGATTCAGTCAGTAGCCCATACCTTGACCTCATAAATGCTAAACGTAAATACTTCTGGTGTCTAAATGTGTTTACAACCATAAAATGCTCACCTATCTTACCCAATTTCCTTTCTAAGGATATTTAAAAGAGACTTGTGAATCTTCCTGCTCTTGTTTCATTCATAGCAAGGCCTGCATTTACACCCATCCCTTGAGAAGGTGGTGGTTGTTGTGTATGTAACCTGTTCCACCTTAAGAGAGCTGATGTGCCTCAATTATTCCGAGACTCGAAGTTAGCAGAACAAAAGTAAGGCTTTTATTAACTCAGAACATAACACGTAAAATAGAGAGATGTCTACCTTCAGGAGGCTGATGCCGGACTGATTAGATTACAAAGGAGCCAGGTATGGGCGGAGCCCTGCACACAACCAGTTCCAGCACATTCCAATGCATAATACATGAGGACTGGGGGAAGGGAAAAGACACAGAAAGCAGGCAGTTAGAAGACACAGAAAACAGGCAGTGATGAATGGAATATATTTCATCACATTCACCCCTTCTATAGATTTAGTCTGTTCGGGGGTTTGATAGTCCTCTGCGACCGACGTGGCTGTTGTGGTGCCGCGGGTGTCGGCTGGGTGTCCCCGGTAGCCTCCTGGGTCTCTGCCGGGGGTGCCGCCGGGGTTGTTGAAGGGGTAGTTGGTGGGGGTGCCGTTGGTCGATGTTCTTCCGGGGGTGATGAAAGAATAGTGGGTGGGTAAGGGTTGCTGTGATCGTCGTCGCTGCTATTGCCGTGGTTGTTGTTGATGCCGGCTGGGGCGACGTCTTTTATGGACACGGTGTCCTCCCTTCCGTCGGCGTGCCGGACATATGCGTATTGGGGGTTGGCGTGGAGTAGGTGTACTGGCTCCACGAGAGGGTCCGTCTTGTGGCCCCTCACATGCCTTCGCACGAGTACCGGACCTGGGGTGGAGAGCCATGACGGCATGGATACGCCCGAGGTGGATTTCCGGGGAAAGACAAACATTCGTTCATGAGGCGTGGTATTAGTGGCCGTACACAATAGCGACCGTATCGAACGGAGCACATCCGAGAGGACTTCCTGCCAGCGGGAGATAGGGAGGCCCTTGGTCCTTAGAGCTAGAGTGACTGCTTTCCACACTGTCCCGTTCTCTCGCTCCACCTGGCCGTTACCCCGGGGGTTGTAGCTGGTGGTACGGCTCGTGGCGATCCCCTTGGACAGCATGTACTGGCGTAGCTCTTCACTCATGAAGGACGCCCCCCTATCCGTGTGGATATAGCTCGGCATACCGAACAGGCAGAACAGGCTGTTGAGGCATTTAATGACCGTGGCGCTGGTCATGTCTGGGCAGGGGAAGGCGAATGGGAAACGGGAGTATTCGTCCACAATGTTCAGGAAGTAAACATTGCGGTCGACGGACGGGAGGGGGCCCTTGAAATCTAAGCTGAGCCGCTCGAAGGGCCGTGTAGCTTTGATTAAGTGGGCTCTATCTGGGCGGTAGAACCGAGGCTTGCACTCAGCGCAAGTGCGGCAGTTCCTGGTCAGAGACCGAACTTCCTCAATCGAGTAGGGTAAGTTACGGGACTTTATGAAGTGGAACAGCCGCGTGACCCCTGGGTGGCAGAGGTCGTTGTGGAGGGTCTGTAGCCGATCCTCGGTGGCGCTGGCACACATCCCTCGTGAGAGGGCGTCAGGGGATTCGTTAAGGGCCCCTGGCCGGTAAATGATGTCGTACTCGAAAGTGGAGAGCTCGATCCGCCACCTAAGAATCTTATCATTTTTAATCTTCCCCCTCTGTTTATTGTTGAACATAAACGCTACCGATCGCTGGTCGGTAAGTAGGGTGAAGCGTTTGCCGGCTAGGTAGTGGCGCCAGTGGCGCACTGCCTCCACGATGGCTTGGGCCTCCTTTTCCACGGAGGAGTGTCTGATCTCGGGGCCTTGGAGGGTCCTCGAGAAGAAAGCTACGGGCCGCCCCGCCTGGTTGAGGGTGGCCGCCAAGGCGAAGTCGGACGCATCACTTTCCACTTGAAATGGAGTGTTCTCGTCCACTGCCTGTAGCGTGGCCCGCTCAATATCCTGCTTAATGCTTTTGAAGGCGGCGTGGGCCTCAGCAGAGAGCGGAAAAGAGGATGCTTTCAAGAGGGGGCGGGCTTTGTCGGAGTAGTTGGGGACCCATTGGGAATAGTAAGAAAATAACCCCAGGCACCTTTTCAGGGCTTTGGGAGTGTTGGGCAGGGGCAGCTCCCGTAGGGGGCGCAATCGGTCGGGGCCTGGTCCGATTTCCCCATTCTCCACCACGCTGCCCAGTATGCAGAGGCGCGTGGTGTTGAAAACGCACTTGTCCTCGTTATAGGTGAGGTTGAGTTTTTGTGCGGTTTTCAGGAACCTCTCGAGGTTCGAGTCGTGATCCTGCTGGTTGTGACCGCAGATGGTGACGTTGTCGAGGTAGGGGAAGGTTGCCTGCAAGTGGTGGTCATCGACCATGCGATCCATCTCCCTCTGAAAGACCGAGACCCCGTTCGTCACCCCAAAGGGGACTCTGAGGAATTGGTAGAGGCGTCCGTTCGCCTCGAAGGCGGTGTACGGGCGGTCCTCTGGTCTGATAGGGAGCTGGTGGTACGCTGACTTGAGGTCGATGGTGGAGAACACCCGGTATTGGGCGATTTGGTTCACCATTTCTGATATGCGGGGTAGCGGGTAGGCGTCTAGTAGGGTGTACCTGTTGATCGTTTGACTATAGTCGATCACCATCCGTTTCTTCTCGCTACCCCTTACCACTACCACTTGGGCGCGCCACGGGCTGTTGCTGTGTTCAATAATGCGCTCTTTCAGGAGCCTGTCTACCTCGGTCGCGATAAACCGCCTGTCCTCCCAGCTGTACCTCCTGCTTTTGGTCGCTATTGGCCGGCAGTTAGGGGTAAGGTTCGCGAATAGCGAAGGCGGCTTTACCTTCAGGGTAGCCAGACCGCACACTGTGAGGGGCGGCTGGGACCCACCGTACTTGAGCGTGATGCTTTGGTGGTTGCACTGGAAATCCAAACCCAAGATCACGCTCGCACATAGATTCTTCATGATTAATACTTTAAAATTATCATACACAGTTCCGTTAATGCACAATTGTACCGTGCAGTAACCCAGAATGGTCGATGTCTGGGTTTTATCGGCCATAGAGATGGTACCCTGAGCAGGGACCACCTTTAGGGAGAGTTGTTGTGCCAGTTCAGGGTGGATAAAACTCTCCGTGCTTCCACTGTCAATTAAGCATTTAACCCGGCACCCGTTTACCTCGATGTCCACCATTGATTTGGATAGCGGATGCGGCCTGGTCTGGTCCACTGTGACCGATGCCACTGTAGGGCCCTGATCGAGACAAGATGGCGTCCACGCTGTCTGCTCATAAGATGGCGGACCCCACGAGGTCGGGCAAGATGGCGTCCAAGGTGGCCGCTCCCACGGCGCACACGCGGCGGTGGCGGGTTTTCCGGCGGTTGGTTTTCCGGCGGGGTTCCCTCTGCACACCTTCCCGAAGTGCCCCTTCTTACCGCACTTAAAGCAGGTGGTGCCTTTCGCCGGGCACAGGTTTCTGGTGTGCTTTGGCTGCCCGCAGAAGTAGCAGTTGGGTCCTTGACGCGTCGCGGCTGTCGTAGGGCTTCTGGGGGGAGAGCTGGGCCCCGCCGGTGTCGGGCTGCCGGGCGGGGAAGATGCCTTCCAAGATGGCGGCGCCCTCGGCGCACACGTGGCGGCGTGGGCGGCGCGGGCTGAAGAGTAGGCGTCCGAGTTTCTCTGGGCCATCTCCAGGGACCGCGCGGTGTCTGCAGCCTGTTTCAGGTCCAACCCCGTTTTTTCCAGCAGTCTTTGCCGGATGTGAGTGGAGCTGAGGCCTGTGATAAAGGCATCGCGAACAAGCTCGTCGGTGTACACTGCGGCTTTTACATCTCGGCACTTACAGTCCTTGCCAAGCTTTTTCAGGATGCTTAGGAACTCCTCCACCGATTCCCCAGGTCGCTGTGCGCGAGTAGCGAGTAGATGCCTAGCATACACCTCATTCGTAGGCTGCTGGTAATGCGCCTTTAAGGTGTTGCAGGCGGCCAGGTACGTATCGGCGTCTTGGATGAGGGGGTAAACCCGGTGGCTTACCCAATTCCGTAGCATTCCGAGTCTCATCTTCGCAGTGTCCGTAGCGTCTTTGACGGCTGCGGAATTGTCCAGGAAGAATTCCATACAGTCAAACCAGTGTCCGAAGCGTGCTGATGCGTCCGGAGCATGTTGATCCAAATCCAAACGTTCGGGTTTCAGGAGTTGATCCATAGTGTTGAAAATTGAGTTAATAAAATTGATGTGCCTCAATTATTCCGAGACTCGAAGTTAGCAGAACAAAAGTAAGGCTTTTATTAACTCAGAACATAACACGTAAAATAGAGAGATGTCTACCTTCAGGAGGCTGATGCCGGACTGGTTAGATTACAAAGGAGCCAGGTATGGGCGGAGCCCTGCACACAACCAGTTCCAGCACATTCCAATGCATAATACATGAGGACTGGGGGAAGGGAAAAGACACAGAAAGCAGGCAGTTAGAAGACACAGAAAACAGGCAGTGATGAATGGAATATATTTCATCACAAGAGCTTAAGCCTGTTCCACCTTAAGAGATGTACTACTTTCTCAGGCTGCTGTAGACGTAATACCGGGGGTGAACACACCGGTATATAAGCACTGTGCAGTAATCTTGTATTCAGAATAGTCCCTACCTCCAACCAGTAAAGACCTGTTTTATTGTTACTGATTAAGTCTGAGTATTAATTACTTGAACAACTCACAGACTTAACAGTGGTGAGCTACTTGCTCAGCCATTTCAGAGTCAATCACATTGCTGCAGATCTGGAGTCACACCTAGGCCCAGACCAGCAGGTTTCCTTCCCATAAAGGACATTAGTAAACCATTTGGGTTTTATTTAACAACCCAGTAGTTACATGGTCATTATTGTTGATGCTAGCTTTTAATTCCATATTTTTTTTTAACTGAGTTTAAATTGTCTAGCTGCCATTGTGGGATTTGAACTCATTATACTCAGCAGATCATTAGTCCAGATCTCTGGGTTACTAGCCCAGTAACATTACTACTATGCTGCCATGTAAATGAGCTAATTGAAGTGCCGTGCACTGCCAGGGTAAAGGGCTCAGACTGCAGTGGGCGTGGGAATGTAACCTTCAGTTAACAAAGCTGGTCCAGCTTTGAAATATCAAAAGAAATGAGCAGGGACTGAGGAGCAATGCTCTAATTATCACAATCTCAGGACGACAATGCTATTATTGGGAAGCTTGTGAGGAAATTATAAAGAAATGTTACAAAGCTGCTATTACAAGCGACCTTCAGTGGTCCCCATCCCGACCCACCATTGTAAGTGGACTGACCCACAGCCTCTCCACCTGAGATACCCCCAGCCGTTCTGCTTGAAGGTACAGTTTTCAGAACACCTCCATTGTCCAGCTGGGTGGGACTGGCCTTGCCTGATTCCATTCCTATCTATCCAGTCATAGCCAGAGAATCACCTGCAATGGCTTCTCTTCCCATTCCCGCACTGTAATGTATATACCTTTAAGGGGGGAACTATCTTTTACAGCTCATGTATACTGAAGTACCGGCAGTGACCACACCTGTATATAGCACTGAGTAGTAATCTGTACAGATCAGTTCCAGTGTGAGCCACGTTGAGTAAATACCTGTTGTACCGTTCTCATGCAGTCTGTGTCTTATTATACACAGACACAACATTGGCGACAAGGCAAGTTTGAACCTACCTGCAACTCTGCATCACCTCCCGGGGATTCGTTCCTGCAGATCAGTGGATTGGAGGTCAAGGCCAGAGACTCGGGCGTTGACCACAGGCAACCGCCCAGTCATCCAGCAGAGACTCGAGAATTGCGGGGGAGGCTGTCGAGAGCCAGGCTTGGCTTTCCAGTCGAGGTGGTCCAGCGAAATGGGCTGGCAACAGGTAGTGCGCAGACCCTTCCCGGACAGCGGCGGGCTAGAGCCCGACCGAGCGGCACAGCAAAGGGCCGAGCACCGTCGACGGGGGAGAGAGAGAGAGGGCAGAGCGCACAGGGCGCAGCCGGTGTTCAGGGGCCGAGCAGCGTCGAAGAGAGGGAGACAGAGACGCACAGAAACCCGCGAGGCACCGCCATTGCCACGAGGACCGCCGAGAGCGGTGTTGGCAGCAGCGCAGGAGAAGCGCGCGAAACCTACATGGCGCCGCCATTGCCACGAGAACCGCCGGGAGTGGCGTTGGCAGCAGCGGGGGAGGAAGGAAAGCGCGGGAGATGCCATTTTAAACCATTGGGAGACGCCATTTTAAACCACACCCAAAATGCCAAAGAGTGGCAGTATCACCGCATTTGACAATGAAGTCGAAGACTGGACTACATATGTCGAACGAATAGAGGTATACTGCAAGGCAAATGAGGTGTCAGATGACAAGAAAGCGTCGGTATTGTTAAATTTAATGGGTGCAAAGACGTATGGTTTATTATGAAATCTAGTAACCCCAACGAAGCCAATGGAAAAGAGTTTTGAAGACATAGTAACGATACTACAGGAACATTTAAACCCCACACCACTGCTGATAGCAGAAAGATTCAAGTTTCACAAACGGAACCAGCATAAGGATGAAAGCAATGCTGATTATTTAACAGAACTGTGCAAACTATCGAAACACTGCCAGTTTGGAGCGGGACTGGCAGATACCTTAAGGGACAAGTTTGTGTGTGGGCTTCAAAGTGAAGGAACCCAGAAACGGCTTTTATCTGAAAAGGATCTTACGCTGGAAAAGGCTTTCAGCATTGCGGTATCATATGAAGCAGCAGCACGGGGCCGCAAGAATACGGCACAAACGAAATGTCATATGGAACAGAGAAGTGCTATCGCTGCGGCAGAACAACACACGACCAGAATGATTGCTGGTTCAAAGACAAAGTGTGCAGACCAGTCCCAGACCAACACTGCCGTCCAAACACCAATCCGAGTGAACCAAATCATTAAACAATGCAAAGAAACCTACCTGGAACATTGGAACAAAATAACCAAAAGCCAAAGCAGATTAGAATGTTACCGGGCCCTAAAAAGAGAATATAAACTGGCAGACTATCTCTCGACCATCAGAGACACAAAACAGAGACAGACCCTCACCAGGTACAGACTAAGCGACCACCAACTGGCAATTGAAAAAGGAAGATACAAGAAATCCTGGCAGCCTAAAGAGAATAGAATATGTGATCAATGTCTGGCCGGCGAGGTTGAGACAGAGATGCATTTCCTCCTAAAATGCGAAAAATTCAACACATCAAGAAACATATTATTTGACAAGCTCGGCCAAACAACCCCAGATTTCAAGGAATTGGATGACCTGTCAAAATTAAGATTAGTCCTGGGAGAAGGAGACAGACCATACCTTGGTGCCAAATATGTAACAACATGTCACAACCTGAGGACTGTTTAAAAAAAAAAAAAAAAATTAATACTGAATGTACCCAATGATGTACAAAGACTGTTTAAATTAATATTGTTTAAAGTAATATTGTATGTACCCAACGAAGGTCAAAATTGTTTGACACCTACAGAATGTTGGAAAACTGTACTTTTTGTTATGTAAGCTTTGGCAATATGGTTCCCTGTAAACTTTCATGCCAATAAAGCATTTGAATTGAAAAAAAAAATTGTGTGGAAAAGTAGGACACATAGCACGAGTCTGCAGGTTGGGAAAGAAAACCAGCAATAAGAAACCTACCAAAGAAAAGTACAAGAAGGTACATAAGATGACGGAGAATAGTTCAGATGAACAAAAGAGTGATAACGACTCCGAAAGCAGGGAACTGAGCTGTCTGAAACTACATAATGTGATCACAACGAAGGATCACCGAACCATTTGGGTCACTCTCAAGATAGCAGGAGTCCAGGTAAAGATGGAATTGGACACAGGATCAGCCCTAACAGTCATAAACCGACGGGACTACGAGCGGCTATTCTCACACACACCCTTGAGAGACACAAAAATTATTTTGAAGATGTACACGGGGCAAAAAGTCTACCCCAAAGGAAAAATAAGGGTGACCGTTATATATAACGGTAAGGAAACACCAAAACTAGACCTGTATGTATTGCAAGATGGAGGACCACCATTACTGGGACGTGAATGGATCCAGAAAATACAACTGGATTGGCATTCCATACAGGCACTGACTGTGGCTGAAAAAAAGGATGACGACGTCACACCTGGGCGACTGTCAAAGATCCTAACTGATGCGAAATAAGTGTTCCAGCAAGGACTCGGAACACTAAAAGGCATGACAGCGACGATTAAAATTGAAGAAAACGCAAGCCCAAAATTTTTTAAGCCCAGACCGGTACATTATGTGATCCGCCCAGCTGTCGAAGCAGAGCTGGAGTGTCTGGAACGTTCAGGTGTACTGTCCAAGGTAGACTGGAGCGAGTGGGCTACACCCATCGTCCCTGTGATGAAAAAGTCATTGAGCAGCACGCCTGGGGAACCAAGGAAGGTTTGCATCTGTGGGGACTTTAAGGTAACAGTGAACCCGGTCCTTCACACCGTACAATATCCACTTCCGCGGATTGAAGATATTTTTGCCTCGCTATCTGGAGGGAAATGCTTCACTAAGATTGATCTGGCCCAGGCGTATCTGCAAATGGAGGTAGAAGAAGCATCAAAAAATACCTCACAATCAACACCCATAAAGGTCTCTACCAATACAACCGGCTGGTATTCGGGGTAGCATCAGCTCCGGCTATTTGGCAGAGGGCAATGGAACAAGTCCTGCAAGGGATCCCAAGGACCCAGTGTTATTTGGATGACATCCTGGTCACGGGCGAAAATGACAGTGATCACCTTGCCAACCTGGAGCAGGTGCTCACTAGATTGCAAGAATATGGGCTCCGAGCTAACCGCCCCAAATGCGAGTTTTTCAGAAAACAGATCTCGTATTGTGGCCACGTTATCGATAAAGAGGGGTTACATAAGTCCCCAGAGAAGATTGAGGCAGCAGTCAAGGCTCCAGCACCGGAAAATGTGTCACAACTGAGGTCGTTCCTCGGGCTGGTAAACTACTACCATAAGTTCTTGTCAAATTTGTCTACAATACTACATCCACTGAACACCCTACTGCAAACGGGGGTGCCATGGAAGTGGAGTGACGAATGTAGATGAGCTTTCAAGAAGAGCAAAACATTAATCACATCGAAAGAGGTATTGGCCCATTACAACCCAACATTGCCAATTCGGTTGGCATGTGATGCGTCACCCTACGGCATTGGAGCGGTGCTGTCGCACAATTTCTCGGATGGCTCAGAGAGGCCAATAGCCTTTGCGTCACGATCACTAACCTCAGCCGAGCGTAACTATGCCCAGATTGACAGGGAGGCCCTCAGCCTAGTGTGGGGAGTGAAAAAGTTCAATCACTATCTGCACGGGCAGAAATTCACCTTGCTGACTGATCACCAGCCTCTTGTCTCCATTTTTAATCCGAAGAAGGGCGTTCCGGTGATGACTGCGCTACGACTACAAAGATGGTCACTTTTTCTCGGGGCGCACCACTATGAGATTGAATATAAGGGCACGAAACAGCATGGAAATGCTGATGGGCTATCACGCCTGCCATGGCCTACTGCGGAGGAAGCACCAGCAGTGGATCCTGTCGAAATATTCCATTCGACTATAGTTGAATACCTACCGGTAACTAACGCTTGTATCGAAAAGGAAACCCAAAATGACCCGACACTGTCTCAGGTATATGATTTGACGGTGAAGGGAAGACCAGCACATGGCGACTCACTGTTGCCAGCATTCTCGACAAGGAGAGAACAGCTGTCAGTGTGCCGGGGGACCTTGATATGTGGATCCCGAGTGGTAATTCCACCCAAGTTAAGGGATAGAGTGCTCAATGAGCTTCATGAGGGTCATCTGGGAGGGGTAAAAATGAAAAGCCTAGCCAGGGCTTATGTGTGGTGGCCGGGAATCGATAAACAAATCGAGGACCTGACCAAGAGCTGCTCAGGATGCCAGAAAGTCCAAAATGCACCACCACAGGCCCCTCTACACCCATGGGAGTGGCCCTCATCTCCATGGCAACGGGTGCATATTGATTTTGCTGGTCCATTCATGGACTCAATGGCCGTGGATGCACACTCGAAATGGCCTGAGGTCATCAAAATGTCCTCCACCACCACGGAGAAAACTATTGCAGTCCTACGGACCATTTTTGCCAGGAATGGCTTGCCAGAACGGATTTGCTCCGACAACGGAGTTTGTGTCCGAAGAGTTCCGGAGATTCTTTAAAAAGAATGGGGTAAGGCATTACACATCCACCCCGTATCATCCAGCCACAAATGGATTGGCTGAGAGGTTCGTACAAACCTTTAAGAAGGCAATAAAGGCTATGTACAATGACAACATTCCACTGCAGCACAAGTTGGACAATTTCCTTTTCGCCTACCGGAATGCGACACATGCAGTCACCAACCAGGCCCCAGCCAGGATGTTCTTTAACCGAAGGTTAAGATCTCGCCTGGATTTGCTCAGACTAAACGTACGAAGAGATGTTGAGAGTAAGCAATTCCAGCACATCCATGAGAAGCCAACAAGTGTAATGATCAATAACATGTCATTCTATAGTGGACACTAGGTGGAGCCGTAGAGCTGTATATAGCTGTATGTATAAGACTACACTACCCAGCTGTATGTATATTAAGACTACATTACACATGAGGCACTAGGCTACCCAGAAGGCAACAGTCAAGATGGAAGCCTCTACAGATACTTTACCTAGTCCACATGTGCTCAATAAAAGTGTCTAGCAAAAGCTAGCTGTGTTCATAATAAGAATGTCTATTTATTAATGAACATAAGATGGTACCAGGATGGTGAAGATCTGCTGAAAATTGTGAAAAGCGACATGGAGAATTTGAAGCCACCAGAGCATTTGAAACTCACAGGAAACATCGACTACAATTGGCACACTCTTAAACAACAATTCGAACTCTACATTGCAGCCATCAGATTCGGTACGAAGCCAGAGGCAAGGAAGATAGTATTGCTGCTTATGGTTGCAGGCCCACAGGCGATAGAGGTATTTAATACATTTGTATTTAATCCAGAGGAGAACAGAGAAAAATTAGAAGATGTGCTAAAAAAATTTGTTGCACATTGCTCTCCCAAAAAGAATGAGACGTATGAAAGATACACCTTCTGTTCTTGGACACAGCAACAAAATGAGACTTTTGATAGCTTTATAACTGAGCTGATACTGAAAGCACAGACATGTAATTTCTCTGAGCTGAAATCATCCATGATTCGTGACCAGATTGTGTTTGGTATTCATGATAAAAAAGTCAGGGAATGTCTGTTGAGAGAAACCGAACTAAATTTGGAAAATGCAGTGAAAATATGCCAAGCCAGCGAGCTAGCTCGAAAGCACGTGAAGACTTTCAGTGAAATCAATAATGATGCGATTGTAATGAGTGATAATGCTGCTGTCGCTGCTGTGTGCTATAAGGGGAAGAAACATGTGCAGAACAGAAATGAAAAGCAATCGGAGGATGAAATTTTTAATTGTAAACGCTGTGGTTACAAACACCAGTTAAGACAATGCCCAGCGTTTGGAAAAATGTGCACAAAGTGTAATGGAAAGAATCACTTTGCCAAACAATGCTTTTCAAAAGTAAAAACAACGAAAGGGCAACAAGTTAATGTGATTGAGGACACTGATTTAAGTGAGACATTTTTTGTAGGAATGGTGTTATGTGACGATATCAAAAAAGATACAGAAAATGTGCAGCCCTCAGAAATGGACAACGCTGAACATAAAGTCAATGCAGTAAAAGTGGACAAATGGATGATCCCACTGCAGGTAAATGGAGCATTAGTTACATTGAAACTGGACACTGGGGCAAAAGCAAACTTAATCAGTATGAGTGACATAAAAAATATGAAAGAAAAGCCCAAAATACAGAAAAAGTCAGTACTACTGAAGAGCTATAATGGACAGAAAATAGATAGCTTAGGTGTATGCAGACTTAAAGTGACAGTCAAAGACAAAGTGCATCATCTCATGTTTTCTGTTGTGGCTGAAAGACTTGATTCGATACTAGGTGACAAAGCTTGTGAAGACTTAGAACTGGTCAAGAGAGTCTACCGTATAAACTGTGCCATAAGCAGACCAGATGACTCGGGTGATGAAGCAGAGAGCCCATCAAGGATGAAAAGGCCAAAGGGTATCCATGTCTTCAAAAAGCCTAGTTTCTCCAAGAAGAAAGAAAAAGACGTTAAGGTCAAAGAGAAGCCAAAGGAAGAAAAGCACAAAGAGGAATAACACAAGGAGAAAAAGTCCAAAGATATAACCGCAGCAGATGTTGTTAAGCAGTGGAAAGAGAAAAAGAAAAAGAAGAAGCCTGCACCAGAGCAGGAAGCAGTTCCGGTGGATACTCTTTCTTCCCTCAGGCCAATCTTTGGTGTTCCATTAGCCGAGGCTGCTGAGAGGACTATGCTGTATGATGGGATCCAGCTGCCAGCAGTTTTTCGAGATTGCATTGACTACATTGAGAGTTATGGCATGAAGAGTGAAGGAAACACTGAAACCCTCTCCAAGCAAAGATCGCAAGGAGACCTCGATCTATACAAGAGCAGATTGATGACAATGCCGCAACTGCATCTTGTCATTCACTGCCAGAACAATCTCATGAAGACACATCAGACTTACCCATGTTGAGAAGATCCACACGTGAAGTAAAAAAGCCTGATAGACTTAATCTTTGAGTACAATGTAAAGCTTTGAAAATGTGTTGACTGTTTTGAAAATGTTTATGTTTATAGAGCACTAACAAAAGTGTTATTGATATTATCTTTATTGTTTTCTTGAAAGTTGATTGATATTGATTTTGTTAAACCTCAAAGAAAGGGGGATGTAATGATCAATAACATGTCATTCTATAGTGGACACTAGGTGGAGCCGTAGAGCTGTATATAGCTGTATGTATAAGACTACACTACCCAGCTGTATGTATATTAAGACTACATTACCCATGAGGCACTAGGCTACCCAGAAGGCAACAGTCAAGATGGAAGCCTCTGCAGATACTGTACCTAGTCCACATGGGTTCAATAAAAGTGTCTAGCAAAAGCTAGCTGTGTCCATAATAAGAATGTCTATTTATTAATGAACATAAGAGTTTCAATGTAGGGCAACCAGTCTTGGCCCGCGACTACCGAACAGAAAAATGGCAGCCAGGAATGATATGCACACGGCAGGGCCCACTAATGTACACAGTGGACATTGGGGAGAGCATCGTGAGACGCCATGCTGACCAGATCCTAGAGTCACAGGAACAAGTCAACCCCATGCCTCGCCCATACGTACCTGGTGATGAACCCGACGTACAGGTCGCATCTACCCCAGAAACAGTAGCATCGGAAGCTGATGAACCAACCGACGACAGGGGGCCAGAATCGCCTCCGCACCAAGAGCAAGACACTTGGGAAAGGCGCTATCCAGAAAGGATCAGGAAGCCTCCCCAAAGACTGAATATATAAATAGACTATTTTCAGCTAATGTTGCATGTTAAAAGTGTTAATTGTAATTAGTTTGATATTTAATTGTTAAATGAGTGTTATGGTACTGTTAATCTAAAAGGGGAGGAATTGTAATGTATATATCTTTTAAGTGGGGAACTATCTTTTACAGCACATGTATACTGAAGTACTGGCAGTGACCACACCTGTATATAGCACTGAGTAGTAATCTGTACAGATCAGTTCCAGTGTGAGCCACGTTGAGTAAACACCTGTTGTACCGTTCTCCTGCAGTCTGTGTCTTATTATACACAGACACAACACGCACCATCACCTCTGATTTCCTCCAAGGATCTATCCTTGACCCCCTCCTATTTCTCATCTACATGCGGCCCCTCAGTGACATCATCTGAAAAAACATCAGGTTCCACTCAGGTACACCCAGCTCTACCTCACCACCGCCTCTGTCGACACCTCCACTGCCTTTGATTTGTCACGCTGCTTGTCCGGCATCCAGTATTGGATGAGCAGAAATTTCCTCCAATTAAATATTGGGAAGACTGAAGCCATTGTCTTTCGCCCCCACCACAAACTCTGTTCCCTGACCACCGACTCCATCCCTCTCTCTGGCAACTATCTGAGGCTGAACCAGACCGTTTGCAACCTTGGTGTCACATTTGACCCCGAGCTGAACTTCCGACTCCATATCCTCTCCACCACCAAAACCACCTACTTCTACCTCCAAAACATCATCCAACTCTGCTCCTGCCTCATCTCATCTGCTGCTAAAATCTTCATCCAGGCCTTTATTACCTCTAGACTTGACTATTCCAACGCTCTCCTGGCCAGCCTCCCATCTTCCACACTCCGCAAACTTGAGCTCATCCAAAACACGGCTGCCCGTATCCTAACTTGTCCCAAGTCCTGTTCACCCATCAAACCTGTGCTTGCTGACCTACATTGACTCCCAATCCGGCAATGCCTCGATTTTAAAATTCTCATCCTTGTTTTCAAATCCCTCCATGGCCTCGCCCCTCCCTATCTCTGAAACCTCCTCCAGCCCCACAACCATAGAAACATAGAAGATAGGAGCAGGAGTAGGCCATTCGGCCCCTTGAGCCTGCTCCGCCATTCAATGAGATCATGGCTGATCATCCAAACTCAGTACCCTGTCGCTGCCTTCTCCCCATATCCCTTGATCCCTTTAGCCTTAAGAAATATATCTGACTCCTTCTTGAATATATTTAATGAATTGGCCTCAACTGCCTTCTGTGGTAGAGAATTCCACAGGTTCACCACTCTCTGGGTGAAGCAATTCCTCCTGATCGCTGTCCTAAATGGCTTACCCCTTATCTTTAGACCCTCTGAGATCTCAGCGCTCCTCCAATTCTGGCCTTTTGCACATCCCTGATTTTAATCGCTCCACCATTGGCGGCCATGCCTTCAGCTGCCTGGGCCCTAAGCGCTGGAATTCCCTCCCTAAACCTCTCTACCTCTCTCTGCTCCTTTAAGAAATGCCTTAGAACCTACCTATCCTAAATTTTGCTTGATAATCGCCTTGGGACATTTTACTACATTAAATGTGCTATAAATATAAATGCAAATTGTTGTTTGATTTGATTCAGATTTTAATCAAGTCAGTAGCACTCTAAGAAAGAGATCGGTGCCTAAAATTATCAGGCACAAATGAGAAAAAAGCTCAAGTGGATAAAATGGCAAGCAATAACAGCAACCTCTGTGGGAAGTTAATTCATCAATTATTGTTCAGAGCCCAAATTTTGTATCTGTTAATAAATGTGCAACACGGATATTGGTTTTTGAGCGCAGCACGTGCTAGGATTTGAAAACATATAAAACAAGTGTGCGTAAAAACTGCATTTAAATGTCATTGCTGATTTATTAATTACAAAATACAGGCCAGACATCCTAGTTTATAATATGAGTGCAGCGAGCACAAAGTGAACAACTGGGAGTTTGGTAATTGTGGGAGTTTAAAGGATTAATCTCGTTTAAAATCTGATGTTAATTGCTAGTAGCTCTTAAGTAAGATCAACAGTTTAAGTTAAAATTTTAACTTTAAATTTTTAAGTTTCTTTCAGGCTTAAGCAGAGACAATCAAGCAAGATCTCCCGCTGGAGAGCTGCTGTAGTCAGTTAATTAGCTAACTGGATTAAACTGGTTCCTGAAACAGTAGCAGAGCAGTGCTGACTCATCTGAGTCACAAACAGTATAAACACAGGGGCCTGTGAGTGCAGCGAGCACAGAGTGAACAACTGGGAGTTTGGTAAGCGTGGGAGTTCGCTGAAGTGGAGGAAGAGGTGCTTGCTTTTCCTAACTTCTCCCGCAGAGCGGCGGCGGACCTGAGCGGGAGCAGACACAAGACCCAAGAGTGTGGTTAAAAGCAGCAGCAGACCTGCATCAACAAGAGAAAACAGCAGTGTGATGTCACAGGTAAGGCAGGCAAGTGATTGGTAGTGACTGTGGGCTAAGTTTTAAGATAACATATAACATATAACTACATTTAAAAAAACTAAACTTAATTTAATGAATTTAATAAAGTAAATGAGGTAAATAATACGATTAACACTAAACTAATTAATTACATAAATAAAATAATGGGAGAACAGGAGATGTGTTGCTGCTGCAATATGTGGGAGCTTGTGGACATTTTTGTCCAGGGTGACTACATCTGCGGTAAATGTCTGCGACTCGAGGAACTTCGGCTCCGAGTTGAGGAGCTGGAGTCCGAGCTGCAGCCATTGTGAGACATCAGGGAGGGAGAAAGTTACCTGGAGCTTTTGCTCCAGGAGGCAGCCACACCCTTTAGATTAAATAATTTAGAATTGACACGTGGTCAGGGACAGGAGGGTGTGATTGCGAGTGAGGCAGGTACAAGGATCCAGGAGGTAGTATTGCAGGAGCCTCAGTCCCTGCACTTGTCCAATAGATTTGGCGTTCTTGCAACCCTTGTAGACAAGTGCAGGGACTGCGGGGAGGGCGAGCAAACTGACCATGGCACCATGGTACTGGAAGCCGTTCAAGTGGGGGGAGTAAAAAGGAAGGTGGTTGTAGTAGGCGACAGTTTAGTTAGGGGAATAGACACTGTTCTCTGCAGCCAGGAGCGTGAATCCTGAAGGCTATGTTACCTACCCGGTGCCAGGGTAAAGGATATCTCCTCTGGGCTGGAGAAGGACTTGGAGTGGGAGGGGGAGAATCCAGTTGTCGTGGTCCACATAGGTACCAATGACATAGGTAGGACAACGAAAGAGGTTCTGCTGAGATAGTTTGAGCAGCTAGGGACTAAATTAAAAAGCAGAACCACAAAGGTCATAATCTCTGGATTATTACTGGAGCCATGAGCAAATTGGCATAGGGTCAATAGGATCAGGGAGATGAATGCGTGGCTCAAAGATTGGTGTGGGAGAAGTGGGTTTTGATTTGTGGGGCACTGGCACCAGTACTGGGGAAAGAGAGAGCTGTTCCATTGGGACGGACTACACCTGAACCATGCTGGGACCAGAGTTCTAGCGAATCGAACAACTAGGGAGGTAGATAGGGCTTTAAACTAAATAAGGGGGGCAGGGTCCCGGTGGAGAGAAATCTAGAATGCTAAAGAGAAAAGACAAGGAAGCAGTGCAGGAAAGTGATTGGGGTAAGGATAACCAGATTGTGTCAGGAAGGGACAGAGCGTACAAACAAAGGAGTGCACTAACAAATAGGGTCCGGGTAAGAGAAAATGGTAATAAGACAAATAGAGCCATAGTACAAAAAAATGGTAAGATGTCTAAAAATGTTAAAAAGACAAATCTAAAGGCATTGTATCTGAATGCATGAAGCATTCATAATAAGGTAGACGAATTAACAGCGCAAATAGATGTAAACTGAGACGATATAATTGCGATTACGGAGACATGGCTGCAAGGTGACCAAGGCTGGGAGCTGAATATCCAAGGATATTCGATATTTAGGAAGGACAGGCAAAAAGGGAAAGGGGGTGGGGTGGCGTTGTTAGTAAAGGATGAAATCAGAGCAATAATGAGAAAGGTTATTGGCTCAAAAAATCAAGATGCAGAATCAGTCTGGGTGGAGCTAAGAAGCACCAAGGGGCAGAAAACATTGGTGGGAGTTGTCTATCAGCCTCCAAACAGTGGTGGTAATGTAGGGGATGGCATTAAATATGACATTGAGATAGAGGATCAGCCATGATCACATTGAATGGCAGAGCAGGCTCGAGGGACCAAATGTCCTACTCCTGCTCCTATTTTTCTATGTTTCTATGTTTCTAAAAGCTTATTGATGGAACTTAGAATTCAAGCTAGCACTTCAAATTAAGTTAAGTTTTTTTTATTAAATGAAATAAACTCGTGCAGATATCTGTTTGGAATGAACAGAAAGAAAGAAATTAAGAAATTATATTTATATAGCACCTTTCCTGACCATAGGACATCCCAAAACGCTTCACTGCCCATGTAATAGAGTAGGCTGAATTAAAAGCAGAAAATGCTGGAAACGCTCAGCGGGTCAGGCATCTTCTGTGGAGTTAACGTTTCAGGTCGATGACCTTTCGTCAGAGCTGGAAGAAGTTAGAGATATAACAGGTTTTAAACAAGTACATGGGCAGGGAAAGGGTGGGGGAGGGAAGGGGAGGAAACAACAACAACAAACAACAACAACTTGTATTCATATGGCGCCTTTAACTTAGTCAAATGCCCCGAGGCGCTTCTTCTTCTTCTTAGGCAGTCCCTCGGAACCAAGGATGTCTTGCTTCCACATTAAAAATGAGTTCTCGGGTGACTGATGAATCCAATGTAGGACCTATAGTCTCTGTCAGAGGTGGGGCAGATGGTGGTCGAACGGGCGGATGGGTGGGGTGCCTGGGTTGATGTGCGCTCCTTCTGCTGCTTGCGCTTGGCTTCCGCTTGCTCCTGGCGAAGAGACTCGAGGTGTTCGGCGCCTTCCCGGATGCTTCTCCTCCACTTTGTGCGGTCTTGGGCCGGGGATTCCCAGGTGTCACTGGGGATGTTACACTTTTTCAAGGAGGCTTTGAGGGTGTCCTTGAAGCATTTCCTCTGCCCACCTGGGGCTCTCTTGCCGTGCCGGAGCTCCGAGTAGAGCACTTGTTTTGGGAGTCACGTATCGGGCATGCGGACAATGTGGCCCGTCCATCGGAGCTGATTGAGTGTGGTCAAAGCTTCGATGCTGGGGATGTTGGCCTGGGCGAGAACACTGATGTTGGTGTGCCTATCCTGCCAATGGATTTGCAGGATCTTGCGGAGGCAGCCTTGGTGGTACCTCTCCAGTGCTTTGAGGTGCCTGCTGTACATGGTCCATGTCTCTGAGGCATACAGCAGGGCGGGTATCACTGCTGCTCTGTAGACCATGAGCTTAGTGCCGGGTTTGAGGTCCTGGTCTTCAAACACGCTCTTCCTCAGGCGCTTCACAGGAGTGTTGAAAGACAAAAAATTCGACACCGAGCCACATAAAGAGAAATTAGGGCAGGTGATCAACAGCTTGGTCAAAGAGGTAGGTTTTAAGGAGCATCTTAAAGGAGGAAGGAGAGGTAGCGAGGCGGAGAGGTTTAGGCAGGGAATTCCAGAGCTTAGGACCCAGGCAACAGAAGGCACGGCCACCAATGGTTGAGCGATTATAATCAGGGATGCTCAAGGGGGCAGAATTAGAGGAGCGCAGATATCTCGGGGGGCGGGGAGGAGGAGGGGGTTGAAAGAACAAAAGGGAAGGTCTGTGATAGGGTGGAAGGCAGGAGAGATTAAATGAAAAAAGGGATGATGGTGTAAAGCAAAAGGAGATGGTAACAGGACAAGTAAAGAAACAGGAGATGGGTCTAGAGGAGGTGTAAATGGTTACAACAGAACCATTACCAGCATCTGCTGTCCCAGGAAATGCGAGCAGTGTTTATTATCAGAAGTTGTTGAACTCGATGTTGAGCCTGGAAGGTTATAAAGTGCCTAATCGAAAGAGGGGGTGCTGCTCCTCGAGCTTACATTGAGCTTCATTGGAACAGTGTAAGAGGCCGAGGACAGAGAGGTCAGAGTGGGAGTGGAGCAGACAATTAAAGTGACAGGCGACCGGAAGCTCGGGGTCACCCTTACGGACTGAACGGAGGTGTTCCACAAAGCGATCACCCAATCTGCGTTTGGTCTCCCCAGTGCAGAGGAGACTACATCGTGAGCAGCGAATACAGTGAATACTAAATTGGAAGAAGTACAAGTAAATCGCTGTTTCACCTGGAAGGAGTGTTTGGGGCCCTGGACAGTTGGAAGGGAGTTGGTAAAAGGGCAGGTGTTGCATCCCCTGCGCTTGCACGAGAAGGTGCCGTGGGAAGGGGAGGGGGTGTTAAGGGTGATTGAGGAGTGGACCAGGGTGTCGCGGAGGGAACAGTCCCTTCCGAATGCTAAAGGGGGAGGGGAGGGGTGGGATCACGCTGGAGGTGGCGGAAATGGCGGAGGATGATCCGTTGAATGTGGAGGCTAATGGGGTGGAAGGTGAGGACAAGGGGAACCTTATCGTGGTTCTGGGAGGGAGGGAAAGGGATGAGAGCAGAAGTGCGGGAAATGGAACGGACACAATCGAGGGCCATGTCAACCACTTTGGAGGGGAATCCTCGGTTGAGGAAAAAGGAAGACATATCGGAAGCACTGGTGTGGAAAGTAGCATTGTCAGAACAGGTGTGACGGAGATGGAGAAACTGGGAGAATGGAATAGTGTCCTTACAGAAAGTGGGGTGGGAAGAAGTGTATCCAGATAGCTGTGGGAGTCGGTGGCTTATAGTAGGTAGTGGTTGACAGCCTATCCCCAGAAATGGAAATAGCGAATTCGAGAAAGGGAAGGGAAGAGTAAGGGATGGACCATGTGAAAGCGAGGGAGGCGTGGAAATTGGAAAATAAGTTGATGACATTTTCCACTTCGGGGCGAGAGCAGGAAGCGGTGCCGCGACAGTCATCAATGTACCAGAAAAAGAGGTGAGTTTGAATGGAATAAAGAATTGTCCACATATCCCATGAGAAGGCAAGCATAGCTAGGATCCATATGGATCCCCATAGTGACATATTGGCCTGGAAATTGCAGTCGGAGGCTTGCCGCTCACGCACGCCTCGGAACCACAAGAAAACTCTGCACTTGCCTGCTGGCGCCAGAGCTTTGGACTCTTGCGGTCCTGGGGCTGCAGGCTGACGCCTGCATAAAGGCCCATGGATCCCAGGGGCGCAGGCGGTTCGCAAGCATCCCTGAGATCACGTGGGCCAGTCCAACCAATGACAAAGGGGGATTCCTATGATGCTTGTGGGGATCCCACTTACGCACGGAATCCCCATAAGAAATCACACAAAAAATACAATTTCCCAACACTGAAATAAATATAAATAATCACAGGTTCAAAATTCGTTAAAATACCCTTTAATTAAACATTTAAAATAAAAATGTAATTTTTTGTAAAATAAATTTAAGCATTTTTAAACGGGACAAAAATAACCTAAACTAATTTTAAAGGTTTGTGAATGTTTAAATCCTTTAAAAAAAATTATTTTAATATTTATTTTAACCCTTATGCTGGTAAAGGAAGGCCTTATGCCTGCTTTTACCAGGCATAAGGGTTTGTTGGGTATTCGCTGGTTGGGCCTCTGTTCAAGGAAGAAGCGGAGCACCCTCAGGCCATCCATGGTGAGGGGTGGAGGTGTAGAGGGACTGGGCGTCCATGGTGAGGGGTGGAGGTGTAAAGGGACTGGACGCCATGGTGAGGGGTGGAGGTGTAGAGGGACTGGACGCCATGGTGAGGGGTGGAGGTGTAGAGGGACTGGGCATCCATGGTGAGGGGTGGAGGTGTAGAGGGACGGGATGCCCATGGTGAGGGGTGGAGGTGTAGAGGGACGGGATGCCCATGGTGAGGGGTGGAGGTGTAGAGGGAATGGGGGTCCATGATGAGGGGTGGAGGTGTAGAGGGACTGGGGGTGCATGGTGAGGGGTGGAGGTGTAGAGGGACTGGGTGTCCATGGTGAGGGGTGGAGGTGTAGAGGGACTGGGCATCCATGGTGAGGGCTGGAGGTGGAGAGGGACTGGGGGTCCATGGTGAGGGGTGGAGGTGTAGAGGGACTGGGCATCCATGGTGAGGGGTGGAGGTGTAGAGGGACTGGGGGTCCATGGTGAGGGGTGGAGGTGTCGAGGGACTGGACGTCCATGGTGAGGGGTGGAGGTGTAGAGGGACTGGGGGTCCATGGTGAGGGGTGGAGGTATAGAGGGACTGGGCGTCCATGGTGAGGGGTGGAGGTGTAGAGGGACTGGACGTCCATGGTGAGGGGTGGAGGTGTAGAGGGACTGGGCATCCATGGTGAAAAGAAAACAATTACGCCCAGGAAACTGGAAATGGTTGAAGTGGCGGTGGGCATCAGAAAAGTCACGGATGCAGGTCGGAAGACACTGGACAAGGGGAGAAAGAATAGATAGAGTCATATAGTAGTGCAGTGGTAATGTTACTGGGCTAGTTATCCAGAGAGCAGGCCTAATAATGCAGTAAAACATGAGGTCAAAATCCCACCATGGAGGTTAGCACTTGTAATATTTGGGTTCAATTAAAACGATCTGATGTCAGGAAAAATGACCATGAAGATGTTCGATGGTCATACGAACCCACCTGCTTCACTAAAGTTCTTTAGAGAAGGAAACCTGCTGTCCTTACTTGGTCTGGCCTATGTGACTCCAGTCTCACAACAATGTGGTTGACTCTGATGTGGACTACTAAGTCCCTCAGTTGTATCAAACCATGACACACTGGTTCAAGAGGAAGGCCCACCAACACCTTCCTTGGGCAATAAACACAAGCCATGCCTGTGACACCCACATACTGAGGAATGATTGTTTTTAACAGTACTTTTGAAGTGTAGCCACTGTTGTAATATAGAAGAACACGGCAGCCAATTTGCACACACCAAGGTCCCACAAACAGCAATAAAATATTGACCAATTAATTTGTTTTCTAGAGGTTTTTTGAGGGATAAATATTGACCACGACACTGGGGAGAACACCCCTGCTTTTCTTCAAATCTTTTACATCCACCTGAAAGAGCAGACGGAGACTCAGTTTAGCATATCATCCGAAAGACGGCACCTCCAACAGTGCAGCGCTCCCTCAGTACTGTACTGCACTGGGAGTGTTAGCCTAGATTGTGGGCTCAAGTCTTTGGAGTGGAACTTGAACCCACAACCTTCTGACTCCGGCAACTGGGAGAATCAGGTGCAGAAAGAAAGAATTGCCTTTCATGACCTCAGGATGTCCCAAACTGCTTTACAGCCAATGAAGTACTGTTGATGTGTAATCACTGTTGTACAATGTAGAAAATGCAGCAGCAAATTTGCACACAGCAAGCTCCCACAAACAGCAATGTGATAATGACCAGATCATTGTTTTTTTGTTATGTTGATCGAGGGATAAATATTGGCCAGGACACCGGGGAGAGCTCTCCTGCTCTTCTTCAAAATAGTGCTACGGGATCTGTTACGTCCACCTGAGAGGGCAGATGGGGTCTCGGTTTAACCTCTCATACTGGATGGGATAAAAATTGATAAAGAGGAGATGTACTAGAAAGGCCTGTTGTACTTAAAGTAGATAAGTCACCAGGACCAGATGGCATGCATCCTAGGACGCAGAGGGAAATGAAGGAAGAAATCATGGTGGTACTGGCCATAATCCTCCTTAGGAACAGGGGACTGGAGAATTGCAAATATTACACCCTTGTTCAAAAAAGGGTGTAAGGATAAACCCAGCAACTACAGGCCAGTCAGTTTAACCTCGGTAGTGGTGAAGCTTTTAGAAATAATAATCAGGGGCAAAATTAATAGTCACTTGGACAAATATGGAATAATTAAGGAAAGCCAGCACGGATTTGTTAAAGGCAAATCGTGTTTAACCAACTTGATCGAGTTTTTTGATGAGATAACAGAGAAAGTTGCTGAGGGCAATGCGGTTGATGTGGTGTACATGGATTTCCAAAAGGCGTTCGACAAAGTGCCACGAAATAGGCTTGCCAGCAATGTTGAAGCCCATGGGATAAAAATGGCAGCATGGATACGGAATTGGCCAAGTGACAGGAAACAGAGAGCAGTGGTGAACGGTTGTTTTTCGGACTGGAGGAAGGTATACAGTGGTGTTCCCCAGGGGTCGATTCTAGGACCACTGCTGTTCTTGATATATATTAATGACTTGGATGTGGGTGCACAGGGCACACTTTCAAAATTTGCAGATGACCCAAAACTTGGAAGTGTAGTAAACAGTGAGGAGGATAGCGATAGACTTCAAGAGGACATAGACAGGCTGGTGGAATGGGCGGACACGTGGCAGATGAAATTTAATGCAGAAAAGTGCAAAGTGATACATTCAATCATGGCTTTCAAAAGGGAATTGGATAAGTACCTGAAGGAAAAACATTTGCAGGGCTACGGGGAAAGGGCGGGGGAGTGGGACTAGCTGAAGTGCTCTTGCAGAGAGCCGGCACGGGCTCGATGGGCTGAACGGCCTCCTTCTGTGCTTTAACCATTCTATGATTCAATGGCCCAGTAATTCGTCTCTGAACGCGTGGGTACGGTCGGTGTACTCACGCGTCTGGCCGGAGGAAATGCCGGCGTTCAGCATGCACAGCGCATGCGGGGAAAACCGGCATTTCCAGTCCACTGAACGAAGGGGTTCAGAGGCACAGCGCGTGCGACTGCACAGGCAGCGCTTGCGCAGTGAACTTCGTCGATTTCCTTCATGGATTCAGTGAGGGTAAGTCCTTACAAGTTACACTTGAAAAAAGCATGTGTAAAGTTGCTCCAAGGCTGCGGAGGAAGATATATTTTATCGTGGAGCTTCTGAAAGGCAATATTTTTGTGTGGGAAAGGGAGGAAAGTTATTTTAAGAAATGCTGAGGTAAGTTTTAAAGTTTAAATTTTTTTTTTTAATGGGTTTTCAGTACGGTAGGTAGAAGGAGCAATTGTGGCTGTGTGAATTGAATGTGAAAATGAGTGTTCTAAAATGAGTAATGTAACATTTCCAACACTTTTAAGAAAGAAATTTTTCATCAGTAATAAGTAATTATGTATGTATGTCCGCATATATTCCTTTACGTATATGTATGTATGTTTTATATTCCTTTACTTATGTGTATGAATGTATAATTTTAATTATGATTTTCCAATAAGTTACTTTCTCTGAAAGTCATAATTAAATACATACATTCATACACATAAGTAAAGGAATATATACATACACGCAAAGGAATATATACAGACATACATACATAATTACTTAAAAGAATATATTACTGATGAAAAGTTTCTTTCTTAAAAATGTTGGAGTCATTTTTACATTTAATAAACACAGCAAATTCAATTCACATAGCCACAATTGATCCTTCTACCTACAGTACTGAAAACCCGTTTTAAAAAACAAAAATAAACTTTAAAACTTACCTCAGCATTTCTTAAAATAACTTTCCTCCCTTTCCCAAACAAAAATATTGCCTTTCAGAAGCTCCACGATAAGAAATATCTTCCTCCGCATCCTCTGGAGCAACTGTACTCATGCTTTTTTCATGTGTAAGTTGTAAGGACTTGACCTCACTGAAAGCATGAATGAAAGCGGCGAATTTTACTGCGCACGCGCTGCCTGTACAGTTGCACGCGTTCTGCCTCTGAACCCCTTCGTTCAGAGGACAGGAAATGCCGGTTTTCCCCGCATGCGCTGTGCATGCTGAAAACCAGCATTTCCTCCGGCCAGACGCATAAGTACCCCGACCGTACTCGCGCGTTTGGAAGGGAATTACTGGGCCAACATTTTACATGTCAATAAAATGAAAAATTTAACAATTGCACGATTTGCCCCCTCGCATCTGCGACTGAGGGTCCAAGGAGGTGCATTGCGCAAGAGGTCATCGTCGTACGTATCCTCACACTGTTCCCTTTCAGGAACTGTATGAAGTGGTGGAAGGATTTCTGGCCACATTAACACTCCTTCCGTGACGATAACCATCTTCATACCAGCCATTAGGGTGGTTAGTCCTATGGTGTGAGGGTTTTACGGGCTCCCACAACCCATCTGAGGGGGGGGGCCACCCACACCCGCGGACGCAAGTATCCCGCTGGATGTCCACCCAGAATTTATAGTTGGAGCTCCGACTCCACTTGCCGGGACTGTCTGGAGCGGGGTTTGAAACCCTACTCCTTCTGGCCCAGCGGCGGGGATGCTTACCGCTACGCAAAAGGCCCACTCCGCGCAAAAGGTGACACCCATACATTTCCTGCGCCTTTTCCCTCCCTGTGACTGGAGCCCTATGCTGCCACTTGAAAGACCAAGCTATCATCTGTCCTTTTTGCGGCGCCTTTGAATTCTCATTACCAATGATGAGCAGGCGCTGCGCCTCCTCCTCGTTGAGGAGATTGCTGAGGTCATCGTCAGTTCAATTGTGAGTTCTTTTAATGCCGTGAATTGTGCTCATTCCAGCCATTTCACGTTGCTAATTGGATTGGGCCTTTGGCGTAGTGGTAGGATCCCCGCCGCTGGGCCAGACGGGGTAGGGTTTCGAACCCCGCTCCACACAGTCCCGGCAAGTGGAGTCGGAGCTCCGGCTCTAAATTCTGGGTTGACATCCAGCGGGATATTTGCGTCCGTGGGTGTGGGTGGCCCCCCCTCCTTGTATAGCTTGTGGGAGCCCGTAAAACCCTCCCGCCATAGGACTAACCACCCTAATGGCTGGTTCAAAGATGGTTACGGTCACGGAATGAGCGTTAATCACGGCCATAAATCCTTCCACCACTTCATACAGTTCCCCAAAGGGAACAGTGTGAAGACACGTATGACGACGACATTGCTAAATAAATAAATGGAATTAAATAAATTCTTTTAGGGCTTTTAAAAGTCTTTAAATTGCTTTAATTCTGTTTAAAACTACTTCAGATTCTTCAAAATAATGTAAACGTTTTTAAAATTTTATAAAAGTTCACAAAACATTCATAAAATAGCAGATAACTTACTTTCCCTGCAGCTGTGTAACTACAAAGTCCTCTGCAGCTGCTTGGAGAGATTGGGGGCGTATCCTACTGCAATGAGACCTTAAGGGGCGTGTCTCACTTGCACAGCGCGCTCCAGGCTTCGCGCTGGCTGCACTCCTGGGCGGCGTGACGTCAAATGCTGCCCGGGATTCTTCTGTTTCAAAATGGAATTCCAGGCGTCCCTGGAGGTGAACGGCAGGCGCGTCGGGTAAGTGCATATCGGGGGCTTACATGCGCGGCAAGCCACCAACCCGAATTACTGCCCCAATGATTCTATGATCCGAAAGAGCACAGTGTTCCAGATTAATGGCTGGAGGGGGGCACTGATTTTCCTATATACACTCCTGGCAAGCGACATTCCACACCAGGAATAAAGTCTAGATCCACTATTAGTTGATTATTGATTCTCTGCCAATGGAAACACTGGGTTCAACCGTCTGCCAGTGAACTGGCATTTCCACTGCATTGACACTATACAGAGCGTGGCAGGGGAAGAGATGATAGGCCCAGAAATCGCTGGAAAAGTAACAGCAAGGTAAAAGAGCCCACTGTGAGTAAATAACCCGCCAGTTAGTGGCGAGGAAGAGATGCGCCGTGAGTTGCGAATCGCCACAAATTGCTGGACAAGTTGCACCACACTGCCGTTAGCTTCACCAAAAACATTTTTAAAAATTCCCATCTCGTCGTCAGCCTCCCCATTGTGTGGCATAAAATCGTCAGATTTGTGCCATTAATACAAAATGATCTCGCCCCTAATGACGTGATTTTATGGTCCTGACCTGCAACTCAACCATGGAGGCCCAGAACGGCAACAATTGAAACCGTGGAGTCTCACTCCCACAGGTCATAAATTGCTCCTGGAGGTAAATGTAAAATTTTAAAATTCTCTTTTTTTTCTCTCTCTCTCTTAATCCAATTGTTTTTTTTTATCCCCCTCTCTTTATTTCTCTCTCTGTCTCTAATTTGACCCGAATTCGCCCTATACCCTTCCCCGTCACTCCTCTGTTCATTTCTTAATCTTTATATTTCACTGGTTGAGGAGATACACCATTGGTCCCCTCGTTCACCGAGGTCCCAGATGCCCCGTTAGCAGCTCGCACTTCCAGCAACTTGCAGCGCGAAAATGTTACAATCTGATGGAAGAGGTAAAAAATTACAACTCATGCCGCTCTCTGCGAGATGCCCCACTCCAGAAAATTCTGGACCAATCATACCATGGAAGTTACAATGGCTATACAATCATAGAATTGTCACAGCTCAGTAGGAGGCCATTCGGCCCATCTCTGCAAGAGCACTTCAGCTAGTCCCACTCCTCCGCCCTTTCCCCGTAGCCCTGCAATTTCTTTTCCTTCAGATACTTAACCAACTCCCTTTTGAAAGCCACGACTGAATCTGCCTCCACCACCCTTTCAGGCAGTGCATTCCAGATCCTAACCACTCGCTGCGTAAAAAAAGTTTTTCTTCAAGTCGCCTTTGGTTCTTCTGCCAATCATCTTAAATCTGTGTCCTCTGGTTCTCGACCCTTCCGCCAATGGGAACAGTTTCTCTCTATCTACTCTGTCCAGACCCCTCATGATTTTGAACACCTCTATCAAATCTCCTCTCAACCTTCTCTGCTCTAAGGAGAACAACCCCAGCTTCTCCAGTCTATCCACGTAACCGTAATTTCTTATCCCTGGAACCATTCTTGTAAATCTTTACTGCACCCTCTCTAAAGCCTTCACATCTTTCCTAAAGTGTGGTGCCCAGAATTGGACACAGTACTCCAGTTGAGGCCGAACCAGTGTTTTATAAAGGTTCATTATAACTTCCTTGCTTTTGTACTCTATGCCTCTATTGATAAAGCCCAGGATCCCGTATGCTTTTATAACTGCTTTCTCAACCTACCCTGCCACCTTCAATGATTTGTACACATATACCCCCAGGTCTCTCTGTTCGTGCACCCCCTGTAGAATTGTACCCTTTAGTTTATATCGGCTCTCCTTGTTCTTTCTACCAAAATGTATAATTTCGCACTTTCCTGTGTTAAATTTCATCTGCCACATATCCGCCCATTCTACCAGCCTGTCTATGTCCTCTTGAAGTCTATCACTCTCCTTCTCACTATTCACTATCCTTCCAAGGTATGTTTCATCTGCAAATTTTGAAATAGTGCCCTGCATACCTAAGCCCAAGTCATTAATATAGGTCAAGAAAAGCAGTGGTCCTAGAACCGACCCCTGGGGAACACCACTGTATACCTTCCTCCAGTCCGAAAAACAACCGTTCACCACTGCTCTCTGTTTCCTGTCACTTAGCCAATTTCATATCCATGCTGCCACTGTCCCTTTTATTCCATGGACTTCAACTTTGTTGGCACGCCTATTATGTGGCACTTTATCAAACACCTTTTGTAGATCACATCTACCGCATTGCCCTCATCAACTCTCTCTGTTACCTCATCAAAAAATTCAATCAAGTTAGTTAAACACAATTTGCCTTTAACAAATCCGTGCTGGCTTCCCTTAATTAATCCACAGATGTCCAAGTGACTGTTCATTTTGTCCTAGATTTTTGTTTCTAAAAGCATCCCCACCACCGAGGTTAAACTGACTGGCCTGTAGTTAATGGATTTACCCTTACACCCTTTTTTGAACAAGCGAGTATCATTTGAAAGTCTCCAGTCCTCTGGCACCACCCCTATATCCAAGGAGGATTAGAAGATTATGGCCAGTGCCTCTGCAATTTTCTCCTTAACCTCCCTCAGCATCCTTGGATGCATCCCATCTGGTCCTGGTGACTTATCTACTTAAGTAAAGCCAGCCTTTCTAGTACCTCCTCTTTATCAATTTTTAGCCCATCCAGTATCTCAAATGCCTCCTCTTTCACTATGATTTTGGCAGCATCTTCTTCCTTGGTAAAGGCAGATGCAAAGTACTCATTTAGTACCTCAGCCATGCCCTCTGCCTCCATGTGTAGGTCTTCTTTTTGGTCCCTAATCGGCCCCACCCCTCCTCTTACTACCTGTTTACAATTTCTATGTCTATAGAAGATTTTTTGATTCCCTTTTATGTTAGCTGCCAGTCTATTCTCATACTCTCTCTTTGCCCCTCTTATTTGCTTTTTCACTTCCCCTCTGAACTTTCTGTATTCAGCCTGGTTCTCACTTGTACTCTCAACCTGACATCTGCCATAAGCCCCTTTTTTCTGCTTCATCTTACTCTCTATCTCTTTCATCATACAGGGAGCTCTGGCTTTAGTTGCCCTAACTTTCCCCCTTGTGGGAATGTACCTCGACTCTACCCCAACCATCTCCTCTTTAAAGGCAGCACATTGTTCAATTACAGTTTTGCCTGCTAATCTTTGGTTCTAATTTACCCGGGCCAGATCTGTTCTGAAATTGGCCGTCCTTCAAATAATTATTTTAACTCTAGGTTGTTCCTTGTCCTTTTTGATAGCTAATCTAAACCTTATGATACTATGATCACTGTTCCCTAAATGTTCCCCTACTGGCACTTGATCCATCTGACCCACCTCATTCCCCAGAACCAGATCCAGCAATGCCTCCTTCCTCATTGGGTTGGAAACGTACTGATCAAGAAAGTTCTCCTGAACACACTTCAGAAATTTTTCCCCCTCTCTGCCCTTTACACTATTACTATCCCAGTCTATATTAGGATAATTGAAGTCCCCCATTATCACTGCTCTATAGTTCTTGCACCTCTATCTAATCTCACTGCAAATTTGCTCCTCTATATCCTTCCCACTAGTAGGTAGTCTGTAGAATACACCTAGTAGTGTAATGGCACCTCTATTGTTTCTTAACTCTAACCAAAGAGTTTTTAAATGAAACTCTTAATGAATATTTTGCATCTGTTTTCACAGGGAGGAGTGTGAAATATTAGATTAAATAAACATAGTGAAAGAGGAAGTATTAAGCGGTTTAACATCTTTGAAACTGGATAAATCCCCAGGCCCGGATAAAATTTATCCCAGGCGGTTAAGAGAAGTAAGGGAGAAAATAGCAGAGGCTCTGACCATCATTTTCCAATCCTTTCTGGCTACAGGTGTAGTGCTGGAGGACTGGAGGACTGCTAATGTGGTACTGTTGTTTAAAAAGGGAGAAAGGGATATACCGAGTAATTATAGTCCACTCACCCTAAACTCGGTGGTGGGAAAATGATTGGAAAAATTTCTGAGGGACAGGGTAAATCTTCATTTAGAAAGACACGCATTAATCAGGGACAGTCAGCATGGATTTGTCAAGGGAAGGTCGTGTTTGACTAACTTGATTGAATATTTTGAGGAGGCAACAAGGAAGGTCGATGAGGATAGTGCATTTGATGTAGTCTATATGGATTTTAGCAAGGCTTTTGCGAAGGTACCACATGGCAGACTGGTCACGAAAGTAAATGCCCATGGGATCCAAGACAAAGTGACAAGTTGGATCCAAAATTGGCTCAGAGGCAGAAAACAAAGGGTAATGGTCGAAGGGTGTTTTTGTGACTGGAAGGCTATTTCCAGCGGGGTTCCACAGGGCTCAGTACTGGGTCCTTTGTTTTTGTGGTACATATATCAATGATTTGGACTTGAATGTAGGAAGTATTTGAAGTAAGTTTAATTTTTTAAGGGTTTTTTAAACTCTTGGGCAGTTTAAACAGGAAGTAGAATCCGGGTATAAAAGGGGAGGGGCTAGTGCTTTGTGCATTGAGTGCTGTTGGAGTTTTGCTAAGTGGGAGAAAAATCATTTAAATGTATTTTGTGAATTTTAGTGTGTTAAGAAGTCAATTATTTGAAGTAAGTTTAATTTTTTAAGGGTTTTTTAAACTCTTGGGCAGTTTAAACAGGAAGTAGAATCCGGGTATAAAAGGGGAGGGGCTAGTGCAGTGCACGGAGTGCTTTGTGCATTGAGTGCTGTTGGAGTTTTGCTAAGTGGGAGAAAAATCATTTAAGTGTATTTTGTGAATTTTAGTGTGTTAAGAAGTCAATTATTTGAAGTAAGTTTAATTTTTTAAGGGTTTTTTAAACTCTTGGGCAGTTTAAACAGGAAGTAGAATCCGGGTATAAAAGGGGAGGGGCTAGTGCTTTGTGCATTGAGTGCTGTTGGAGTTTTGCTAAGTGGGAGAGTTCGGGTAATTGGGAGGTGAGGGTGTGTTTTTTGCTCTGTTTTGTTCCCCACTCCCAGGCTTAGACAGCACTGCGGGGGCGGAGCAGCGAGACGAGTCAACCAAACAGGCTCCACAGACAGTATTCAAGGAGGAGGTTGGTGATCAGCTGGTTGGTTGGTTTTCTTCCTTCTCTTCTCTTTCATACCTTTTAAGTTGGTAAGTCCTATTGAATAGTGGTGTGATATTATCATATATATCCGGGCAGGGTCTTCATAACTAATAATAAGAAATTAAATTAATTATATAGAATGGAGCAGGTGATGTGTTACTGTTGCGAGATGTGGGAGCCAGTGAACCCCATTGAGGCTAACGGTGATTACATCTGCGACAAGTGTTTGCTGCTAGAGGAACTCAAGTTCCATGTTATGGAGCTTGAGACCGAGCTTCGGACACTGCGACACATCAGGGAGGGGGAGAAGTTCCTGGACTCTATGTTTCAGGAGATGGTCACACCTATGAAGTTAATTACTGCAGATGTAGTCCGTGGTCAGGGACAGGACGGTGTGACTACGAGTGAGGAAGGTACAGGGATCCAGGATGTAGTGTTGAAGGAGACGCAGCCCTTGTTCTTGTCCAGCAGGATCGAGGTTCTTACTCCCTGTGAGGGCGGGAGCGGGGACTGCAGGGAGGATGAGCAACCTGCCCACAGCACCGTGGTACAGGGGGCCATTCAAGTGGAGGGAGTAAAAAGAAATGTTGTAGTGGTAGGGGATAGTATCATTAGGGGGATAGATAGGGTTCTCTGCAGTCAAGAGCGGGAGTCCCGAAGGCTGTGTTGCCTGCCTGGTGCCAGGGTTAAGGACATCTCTTCTGGGCTGGAAAGAAACTTGCAGTGGGAGGGGGAGGATCCAGTTGTCGTGGTCCATGTTGGTACAAACGACGTAGATAGGACAAGGAAGACGGTTCTGTTAAAGGAGTATGAGCAGCTAGGGGTCAAATTAAAAAACAGAACCTCAAGGGTAATAATCTCTGGGTTATTACCTGAGCCACGAGCGAATTTGGCTAGGATAAATAAAATTAAAGAGTTAAATGCGTGGCTCAAAGACTGGTGTGGGAGAAATGGGTTTTGCTTCTTGGGACACTGGCACCAGTACTGGGACAGGAGGGAGCTGTTCTGTTGGGATGGACTCCACTTGGCCAGTGCTGGGACTAGAGTCCTGGCGAATCATATAACTAGGGCTGTAGAGAGGGCTTTAAACTAATTAGTGGGGGGGAGGTTTCTAGAGAGCAAATAATAGAAATGACAACAGAGAAGGTCATAGACTTAGGTAGCAGTGGGGGAATTAAAAAACAGAATGTGTCAGGAAGGGACAGAAGGTATGGAGTAAAAAGTAAAGTACTAAAAAGGGAAAAAACAGGAACTAAGTGTTACAAAACATATTTGAAAGTTCTTTATCTGAATGCACGTAGCATTCGTAACAAAATGAATGAGTTAATGGCACAAATAATGACATATGGGTATGATCTTGTGGCCATTACAGAAACATGGCTGCAGGGTGACCATGACTGGGAATTAAACATACCAGGTTATTTAACAATCAAGAAGGACAGGCAGGAAGGGAGAGGAGGTGGGGTGGCTATGTTAATAAAGGAAGGAATCACTATAATACAGAGAAATGATATTGGGTCAAAGGAGCAGGATAGTGAAACAGTTTGGGTGGAGGTAAGGAATAATAAGGGGAAAAAAACACTAGTGGGTGTAGTCTATAGGCCTCCGAACAGTTGCAACTCTGTTGGACGGAATATTAATCAGGAAATAGTTGAGGCTTGTAATAAGGGAACAGCTATAATTATGGGGGATTTTAATTATCATATTAACTGGACAAATCAAATTGGGCAGAGCAGCCTTGAGGAAGAGTTCATTGAGTGTATTAGGGATGGGTTTCTTGAGCAGTATGTAACTGAACCGACCAGGGGGCAAGCAACCTTAGATTTGGTCCTGTGTAATGAGACAGGATTAATTAAAAATGTCCTAGTAAAGGATCCCCTTGGAATGAGTGACCATAACATGGTTGAGTTCCATATTCAATTAGAGGGTGAGAAGGTTGGATCTCAAACAAGCGTGCTGAGCTTGAATAAAGGAGACTATGAAGGTATGAGAGCGGAATTAATTAGAGTGGACTGGGAAAATAGATTAAAGGGTAAGACGGTACATGACCAGTGGTGTACATTTAAGGAGTTATTTTACAACTTCCAAAAAAAATATATTCCACTGAGGAAAAAAGGGTGTAAAAGAAAAGATAGCCATCCGTGGCTAAATAAAGTAATTAAGGATAGTATCCGACTAAAAACAAGGGCATATAAGGTAGCCAAATCTAGTGGGAGGATGGAAGATTGGGAAGTCTTTAAAAGACAGCAAAAAATAACAAAAAGATTGATTAAGAAAGGGAAGATAGATTATGAAAGTAAATTAGCAAAAAATATAAAAACAGACAGTAAAAGTTTCTATAGTTATATAAAAAGAAAAAGGGTGGCTAAAGTAAATGTTGGTCCCTTAGAGGATGAGACCGGGAAATTAATGGTGGGAAACATGGAGATGGCAAAAACACTGAACAATTATTTTGTATCAGTCTTTACAGTAGAGAACACTAAGAATATCCCAACACTGGACAAACAGGGGGCTCTAGGGGGGGAAGAACTAAATACAATTAAAATCACTAAGGAAGTGGTACTTGGTAAAATAATGGGACTCAAGGCGGATAAATCCCCTGGACCTGATGGCTTGCATCCCAGGGTCTTGAGGGAAGTAGCGGTAGGGATTGTGGATGCATTGGTAATAATTTTCCAAAACTCACTGGACTCAGCAAAGGTCCCGGCAGATTGGAAAACTGCTAATGTAACACCCTTATTTAAAAAGGGTAGTAGGCAGAAGGCTGGAAACTATAGACCTGTTAGCCTAACATCTGTGGTTGGTAAAATGTTAGAGTCCATTATTAAGGAGACAGTAACGGGACATTTGGATAAACATAATTTAATAGGGCAAACTCAGCATGGTTTCATGAAGGGGAAGTCATGTTTAACAAATTTGCTTGAGTTTTTTGAGGGAGTAACATACAGGGTGGATAAAGGGGAACCAGTGGACGTAGTGTATTTAGACTTCCAAAAGGCATTTGACAAGGTGCCACACAAAAGATTATTGCTCAAGATAAAAAATCACGGGATTGGGGGTAATATTCTGGCGTGGGTGGAGGATTGGCTCTCTAACAGAAAGCAGAGAGTTGGGATAAATGGTTCATTCTCAGATTGGCAACCAGTAACTAGTGGTGTTCCGCAGGGGTCAGTGCTGGGTCCCCAACTCTTTACAATCTATATTAACGATTTGGAGGAGGGGACCGAGTGTAACATATCAAAGTTTGCAGATGATACAAAGATGGGACGGAAAGTAGTGAGTGAGGAGGACATAAAAAACCTGCAAAGGGACATAGACAGGCTAAGTAAGTGGGCAGAGATTTGGCAGATGGAATACAATACTGGAAAGTGTGAGGTTATGCACTTTGGCAGGAAAAATCATAGAGCAAGTTATTATCTTAATGGCAAGAAACTGGAAAGTACTGTAGTACAAAGGGATCTGGGGGTCCTGGTGCACGAAACTCAAAAAGTTAGTATGCAGGTGCAGCAAGTGATTAAGAAGGCCAATGGAATGTTGGCTTTTATTGCTAGGGGGTTGGAATATAAAAACAGGGAGGTATTGCTGCAGTTGTACAAGGTATTGGTGAGGCCGCACCTGGAATACTGCATACAGTTTTGGTGTCCATACTTAAGAAAAGACATACTTGCTCTCGAGTCAGTACAAAGAAGGTTCACTCGGTTAATCCCGGGGATGAGGGGGTGGTCATATGAGGAGAGGTTGAGTAGATTGGGACCCTACTCATTGGAGTTCAGAAGAATGAGAGGCGATCTTATTGAAACATATAAGATTGTGAAGGGGCTTGATCGGGTGGATGCGGTAAGGATGTTCCCAATGATGGGTGAAACTAGAACTAGGGGGCATAATCTTAAAATAAGGGGCTGCTCATTCAAAACTGAGATGAGGAGAAACTTCTTCACTCAGAGGGTGGTAGGTTTGTGGAATTTGCTGCCCCAGAAAGCTGTGGAAGCTACATCATTAAATAAATTTAAAACAGAAATAGATAGTTTCCTAGAAGTAAAGGGAATTAAGGGTTACGGGGAGCGGGCAGGAAATTGGACATGAGTCTGGGTTCGGAATGGTCATGGCCCTGTGGGTAGTGGAGCGGGCCCAGGGGCCGTGTAGCCTTGTTCTGCTCCTACTGTGTTCTAATTCTGTTAGATTTCAGGAGATGGTTTTATTCCTGTTCCTGGCTGGGGTGGAGATTGCCTTTACAGAAGGTAAGTACTGTAGAAAATATAGGGACAGAGTGATCTCCTGGAAGAATTTCGATCGCCTAGATGGGTCGGAGAGGAATTTCCCAGATTTTTTTCTCCCAAATTGGCCATTGGGTCTTTATCTGGTTTTTCGCCTCTCCCGGGAGATCACATGGGTTCGGGTGGATGCAGAGTGATAGAAGATTTGAGGTTAGGATCAGATCAGCCATGATCTTATTGAATGGTGGAGCAGGCTCGAGGGGCCGATTGGCCTACTCCTGCTCCTATTTCTTATGTTCTTATGTTCTTAAGTATGATTAAGAAGTTTGTAGATGATACAAAATTTGGCCATGTGGTTGATAATGAAGAAGAAGGCTGCAGCCTGCAGGAAGATATCAATGGACTAGTCAGGAGGGCAGAACAGTGGCAAATAGAATTCAATCTGGAGAAGTGTGAGTTAATGTATTTGGGGAGGGCTAAAATGGCAAGGGAATACACAATGGGGCAGAAATTCCTCCCCAAACGCGTGAGTACGGAAGGGGTACTCACGCGTCTGGCCGGAGGAAATGCCGGTTTTCAGCATGCACAGCGCATGCGCTGAAAACCAGCATTTCCTCTCCTCTAACCCAAGGGGTGAAGAGGCTAGCACGTGCGCTGTAGGGGGCAGCGCATGCGTCTTGGATTTCCTCTGTTTTGGGGGATTTGCGCATGTGTAAAGGCCTCCGATCTTTACGCTTGTAAAAAGCACACGTAAGTATTTATTTTTACAGGTAAGTGGTGTTTTAGTGCAATTTAGAAATTTAGAGGCATAGAATATAAGAGCAGGGAGGTGATGCTTGAAATGTATAAAACACTAGTTAGGCCGCAGCTAGAATACTGCATGCAGTTCTGGTCACCACATTACAGGAAGGATGTGATTGCACTAGAGAGGGTGCAGAGGAGATTTACGAGGATGTTGCCTGGTCTGGGGAATTTTAGCTATGAGGAAAGATTGGATAGACTGGGGTTGTTTTCTTTGGAACAGAGGAGGCTGAGCGGAGACCTAATTGAGGTGTACAAAATTATGAGGGGCCTAGATAGAGTGGATAGGAAGGACCTATTTCCCCTAGCAGAGAGGTCAATAACGAGGGGGCACAGATTTAAAGTAATTGGTAGAAGGATTAGAGGGGAGTTGAGGAGAAAACTTTTCACCCAGAGGGTGGTGGGGGTCTGGAACTCACTGCCTGAAAGGCTGGTAGAGGCAGAAACCCTCATCACATTTAAAAAGTACTTGGATATGCACTTAAAGTGCCGTAACCTACAGGGCTACGGACCAAGAGCTGGAAAGTGGGATTAGGGTGGATAGCTCGCTGTTGGCCGGCACGGACAAGATGGGCCGCATGACCTCCTACTGTGCTGTAAATTTCTATGATTCTATGAAACAGATTCTGTCCTTGACCTCTCCAGGATATCATTTCTCTCCAACATTGTAATATTCTCCTTAATCAATAATGCCACCCCACCTACTTTCTTTCCTTCCCTATCTTTCCTGAACGCCTTATATCCAGGAATATTTAGTACCCAATCCAGCCGGGTCTCCATAATTGCCATATCATATTTCCATGTGGCTATTTGTGCCTGCAGCTCACCAACCTTATTTACCACGCTTTGTGCATTTACACATATGCACTGTAAATCCATCTTAGACCTTCTTGTATTCTCTCTTAGTCTGACCCCAACTATCTCTGTACTATCTCTATATAATACTGCACTATCTCTTACTCTAGTGCAATCTGTCTCTCCTACTCCTTTGTGCACCTTGTTTCTCCTTTGATTGTAGATATCCGATTATTCCTTTATTGTAATGCTAGAGATTCTGTAATTTCAGTGGTTTTCAAGCTTTAATATGGGATTGGTAAAAACCAAGACACACACTCAGGGATTCCTGCAAATATTGACGTAATCCTGGGAATCCCCTGCAAATATTGACGTAATCCTGGGAATCCTCTGCAAATATTGATGCAATTCTGGAAATCCCCTGCAAATATTGACATAATCCTGGGAATCCCCTGCAAATATTGACATAATCCTGGGAATCCCCTGCAAATAGTGAAATAATCCTGGGAATTCCCTGAAAATATTGACATAATCCTGGGAATTCCCTGAAAATATTGACATAATCCTGGGAATCCCCTGCAAATATTGACGTAATCCTGGGAATCCCCTGCAAATATTGACGTAATCCTGGGAATCCTCTGCAAATATTGATGCAATTCTGGAAATCCCCTGCAAATATCGGCATAATCCTGGGAATCCCCTGCAAATATTGACATAATCCTGGGAATCCCCTGCGAATATTGACATAATCCTGGGAATCCCTTGCGAATATTGATGCAATCCTGGGAATCCTCTGTGACTATTGACATAATCCTGTGAATCCTCTGCGAATATTGACATAATCCTGGGAATCCCCTGCAAATATTGACATAATCCTGGGAATCCCCTGCGAATATTGACATAATCCTGGGAATCCCCTGCAAATATTGAAATAATCCTGGGAATCCCCTGCAAACATTGACGTAATCCTGGTAATCCCCTGCAAATATTGACGTAATCCTGGGAATCCCCTGCAAATATTGACGTAATCCTGGGAATTGCCTCCAAATATTGACGTAATCCTGGGAATCGGCTCCAAATATTGACGTAATCCTGGAATCCCCTGCAAATATTGATGTAATCTTGGGAATCCCCTGCAAATATTGACACAATCCTGGGAATTCCCTGTGAATATTGACACAATGCTGAGAACTCCCTGTGGCTATTAACGCTGTCCTAGGGAAATCCTAACAAATATTGACGTTGTCCTGGGCTCACCCTGCAAATCAAAAGAAGAAAGACGAGCATCTTTTATGACATCAGGACATCCCAAAGTGCTTTACAGTCAATTAAATACTTTTTGAAGTGGAGTCATTGTTGTAATGTAGGAAACCCGGCAGCCAAATTGCACGCAGCAAGCTCCCACAAACAGCGTTGTGATAATGTCTAGATAATCTGTTTTTAGTGATGATGGTTGAGGGATAAATATTTGGAAGGTCACTGGGGAGAACTCCCCTGCTCTTCTTCGAATCGTGCTGAGGAATCTTTTACAACCACCCAAGAGAGCAGCCTCATCCGAAAGACAGCACCTCCAACAGAGCAGCACTCCCGAGGTACTGCACTGAAGTGTCAGCCTAGATTTTGTGCTCAAGTCACAGGAGTGGGATTTGAACCTATGACCTCTGGCTCAGAGGCGAGAGTGCTACCAACTGAGCCATGGCTGTCACATAATGTTATGAAACTATGGGCCCAGTGTGAGCACACTGGAGTACATCACAGTTCTGTAACATTGGGACATTCATATTTGTTCTTCAGAAGTTGCCTCATTCACTGATCTCCCTAGCACTGCTCACTAAACTATGGTGAAGATTATTTGGTCATTCATGCAGTCGACCAAACAACCATTGACAATTTACTATGGAGCATTTTGGGATCACTATTTATTTCAACTGCCTTGATGGCATTTGAGGCTTGTGGAGGGAAATGGCAAGTTGATGTTTCAGGCATAACCTTTCATCAGCTTACAGAGAGAGGGAAAGGGGGGAGGGATTCTTCGAGATCTGATGAGCGGCTGTGCCTGGGCCTTAACTTGTCACTTCTCTCCACAGTGGCAGAAGGGTCGGTAATCAGAGGACACAGATCTAAGGTGATTGGCAAAATAACCAGAGGCAACATGAGGGAACATTTTTTTACGCAGCGAGTTGTTGTGATCTGGAATGCGCTGCCTGAAAGGGTGGTGGAAGCAGGTTCGATAGTAACTTTCAAAAGGGAATTAGATCAATACTTGAAGTGGAAAAAATGTTCAGGGCTATGGGGAAAGAGCAGAGGAGTGGAACTAATTGGAGAGCTCTCTCAAAGAGCCGGGACAGGGACGATGGGCCAAATGGTCTCCTTCTGTGCTGTATCATTCTATGATTCCCTGCGTCTAGGATCCAGGGTGATATACTGTGTAGACTGTGATGTAATAAAACTCACTACGCACTTGGTTCGAGTATAAAGCAAGGCTTTAATCAACTTGTTTCAAAACATGGAGGTCTAGTTATCTTTCACTAGTTCCTGTTTACAAAATGTCCTGGGAAAGCTGGGCCCACGCCCGAGTATTTATACTCCTTGGATGGCGCCATCAGCTGGCCATCCAGTGTTATTTCTTGAGTCTTTCTTCATGGATCATAAGATTCATAACACACTTTTCCTGGTATAACTCCACAGACTCTATTCAGTTGACCCTGCACTGGTGTTCCATTTTGCATTTCCTTATAGACGCCAATATGTCATCCTTTTAAATTATAGCAATCCGTGAGTGGTAGAAAAGTCCATTTATTTCGATTACATCTCAGTACACTGCAGTGCACCTGCACTCAAACAAAATTAACCCACCAAAAAGACTGACATGTCTAATATAATTGTGTCACGGAGCAGCAAAAAATCAGATTGTAAAAGCAGTTTCTGCAATTTATCAAATGATGGATTGTAGAATTTACTGCACAGAAGGAGGCCATTTGCCCTGTCGTGTCTGTGCTGGTAGTAGTTCTTCAACCGGAGCTGTTTACTTCAAATCTATTTCCCTACCCTTTGCCCTGTATCCATTCGTATTATTTCTTTTCAAATACCTATCCCTGTGATGGCGCATCAGGGGATAATTCTGCAATCCTACACTCACGGCGCGGAACTTTGCTCACAGGACCAGTGGATCCAAAGCAAGCGTCTGCCTTGTGGCCCAGGTCTTCTGATCCTCGCTCCCTGTGAATTAGGCTCCTTGCTGGGAGCTAGATAGCCAAAGAGATATTCTCATTGCGTAAAGCTGTCATGCCTCTGGCTGGATTCTATTAGTATCAGTGTAATACTGCACCGGAAAAGGTTTGGGGGTAATTTTGCCAGCCTTGGGGAGGCAGGTGTGGAGGCGGGACTGCCGGGAAAATGGCAGAAACTGGGAGCGGGTACCGAACCCACTCGCAACCCGCCTCCATGCCATCTTCCCGGGAGGCGAGTCCCCGACTCGCGCAGGGACCCATCTCCTTGAGGCGGGAAGGGGATTAGAGACAATTAACTGCCTGTTAGCAGATAGTTAACAGGCAGTTAAGAGGCTTTTCCCCATTTTACCCCTGCAAGTGCGGGCTTCCCGACGGCTGCGAACCTCGCCAGGGTCAGCGAGGCGAGCAGTGGGTCTGTGGGGGGTGAGAGGAGTTGAAATGTCAGCTGGAGAGGTGAGTGATGGTGCAAGTGTGGAGAGGTAAATATGAGAGGTGAGTGTAAAGTGTTAGAAAAAGTTTACTTACCTTTGTTTCTTCCTGCAGGCTTCAACCCTTGGGGATCCGGAGGTGCCTCATCTCGACGGCAGAGATGACAGAATGGCTGCTGCGTTCTCAGATGCAGGAGCCATTTGATTTCTGCTGAGGAGAGAGGTTTGCTGAGCCTTCAGTACAAGGGTTCACCTTAGAACAGAGACTGTCAGTGTTTGACAGCTTCTCAAAGCTATCAAACGCTGACAATTCATCTGTCAAAAATTTTTGACAGATGAAACGTCTTGCGCTGACATCCTCTGTCACCGGCTTTCCATTAATTGGCTGGCTGAGCCCACAGGGTGGGCTTAACAAGGTCATTCAAGGGAAAATAGCATGGGTTGGCCGGACGTCGATGGGGGCGGGACTAAAACCCGAAAACCCCAACGCGCCCTCATTGGCAAAATCCAATACTTTCACTAAATACGTAATCTAATTAAGAACAGCAACAGGAAAAGGCGGCTTATGATAAATGTCAGGCTCAGAATACAGTAGAGAGCCAAGCTGAGCAGAAAAAACTACAGTGGAGAACTGTAAAAGGAAATAAAGAGGGGCAAAGAGCATGTATGAGAATAGATTAGTGGGCAACAGAAAACGGAACCCAAAAGACTTTTATGAACACATAAATATTAAAAGAGTAGTCAGTGCAGACACTGTTGTAATGTAGGAAACGCAGCAGCCAATTTGCTCACAGCAAGCTCCCACAAACAGCAATGAGATAATGACCAGATCATCTGTTTTAGTGACACAAAATCAAAATACTGCGGATGCTGGAAATCTGAAAGAGAAACAGAAAGTGCTGGAAGCACTCAGCAGGTCAGGCTGCATCTGTGGAGAGGGAAACAGCGCTAACGTTGCCTGACCTGCTGAGTGTTTCCAGCATTTTCTGTTTTTAGTGATTTTGGTTGAGGGATAAATACTGACTCAGGACACCGGGGGAGAAGTCCCCCTTGCTCTTCTTCGAAATAGTGGCTGTGGGATCATTCACGTCCACCTGAGAGGGCAGACGGGGCCTTGGTTTAACGTCTCATCTGCAAGACGGCACCCCGGACAGTGCAGCGCTCCCTCAGCACTGCGCTGGGAGTGTCAGCCTAGATTTTTGAGCGCAAGTCCCGGGAGTGGAACTTGAACCCATGACCTCTGTTGACTCAAGAGGGGCGAGTGCTGCCCACTTAGCCACGGCTGACACCTTAAAGAGTGAATAACCAAGATAGAGCCAAAATTAATAACCAGCACAGCTCATCTCCAATTCTTCATCACTCGGCTATCCAAATTATAACGAAAAATGCCAGAACAAATATATAGATGGATTATATGAAAAGTCACTCCTACCACCTACATACAGTGACATAGAAACGTAGAAGATAGGAGCAGGAGTAGGCCATTCGGCCCCTCGAGCCTCTTCTGCCATTCAATGAGATCATGGCTGATCATCCAAATTCAGTACCCTGTCCCTGCCTTCTCCCCATATCCCTTGATCCCTTTAGCCTTAAGAAATATATCTAACTCCTTCTTGAATATATTTAATGAATTGGCCTCAACTGCCTTTTGTGGTAAAGAATTCCATAGGTTCACCACTCCCTGGGTGAAGAAATTCCTCCTCATCTCTGTCCTAAAAGGCTTACCCCTTATCCTTAGACTGTGACCCCTGGTTCTGGACTCCCACGCCATCAGGAACATCCTTCCTGCATCTAGTCTGTCTAGTCCCATTAGAATGTTATAAGTTTCAATGAGATCCCCTCTCATTCTTCTAAACTCCAGCGAATATAAGCCCAATCGACCCAATCTCTCCTCATACGTCATTCCTGCCATCCCAAATATCAGTCTGGTGAATATTTGCTGAACTCCCTCCATGGCAAGAAGATCCTTCCTCAGATAAGGTGACCAAAACTGCACACAATACTCAAGATGTGATCTCACCAAGGCCCTGTAGAACTGCAGCAAGACATCCTTGTTCCTGTACTCAAACCCTCTCGCTATGAAGGCCAAAATTCCATTTGCCTTCTTAACCGCCTGCTGCATCTGCATGCTTACCTTCAGCAACTGGTGCACAAGGACACCCAGGTCTCATTGCACTTCCCCTTCTCCCAATCTATTGCCATTCAGATAATAATCTGCCTTCCTGTTTTTGCCACCAAAGTGGATAACCTCGCATTTATCCACATTATACTGCATCTGCCATGCATCTGCCCAATCACCCAACCTGTCTAAATCATACTGGAGTTTCTCAGCATCCTCCTCACAGCACACACGCTCACCCAGCTTTGTGTCATCTGCAAACTTGGAGATATTACATCTAGTTCCCTCGTCTAGATCATTAATATATATTGTGAATAGCTGGGGTCATAGCACCGATCCCTGCAGTACCCCACCAGTCACTGCCTGCCACTCAGAAAAAGAGCCATTTATTCCAACTCTTTGCTTCCTGTCTGCCAAACAGTTCTCTATCCAAGTCAGTACCTTACCCACAATCCCATGTGCTTTATCTTTACACGCTAATCTCTTATGCGGGACCTTATCAAAAGCCTTCTGAAAGTCAAATATACCACATCCACTGGTTCTCCCTTATCTATTCTACCAGTTACATCCTCAAAAAATTCCAGTAGATTAGTCAAGCACGATTTACCTTTTGTAAATCCATGTTGACTTTGTCCAATCCTGTCTCTGTTTGCCAAGTGCTCTGCTATTACATCTTTTATAATAGACTCTAGTATTTTCCCCACTACTGATGTCAGGCTTACCGGTCAATAATTCCCCATTTTCTCTCTACCACCTTTTTTAAATAGTGGAGTTACATTAGCTACCCTCCAATCCATGGGAAATTTGCCAGAGTCTATTAAATTTTGGAAGATGATCAGCAATGCATCTACTATTTCTAGGGCCACTTCCTTAAGTACCCTTGGATGTAGATTATCAGGCCCTGGGGATTTATTGGCCTTCAATCCCGCCAATTTCCCTAACACCATTTGCCTACAAATACTGATTTCATTCAGTTCCTCCCTCTCATTAGACCCTATGTCCCCCGACATCTCTGGGAGGTTATTTGTGTCCTCCTTTGTGAAGACAGAACCAAAGTATGTATTTAATTGGTCAGCCATTTCTTTGTTCCCCATTATAAATTCCCCTGATTCTGACTGCAAAGGACCTATGCTTGTCTTCACCAATCTTTTTCTCTTCACATATCTATAAAAGCTTATACAATCAGTTTTTATGTTCCCTGAAAGCTTACTCTTATACTCTATTTTCCCCCTCTTAATTAATCCTTTTTTCCTGCTTTGCTGAATCCTAAACTGCTCCCAATCCTCAGGCTTGCTGCTTTTTCTGGCCAATTTATATGTCCTCTCCTTGGATCTTATGCCATCCCTAACTTCCCTTGTTAGCCACGGTTGCGCCACCTTCTTTGTTTTATTTTTATGCCAGACAGGGATGAACAAATTCTGTAGTTCATCCATGTGATCTTTAAATGTTTGCCATTGCCTATTCACCGTCAACCCTTTAAGTAATGATCCACAATCCATCCTAGCCAACTCGCGCCTCATACCAACATAATTTCCTTTATTTAAAATCAGGTCCCTAGTCTCTGAGTCAACTACTTCACTCTCCATCTTAATGAAGAATTCCATCATATTATGATCGCTCCGCCCCAAGGGTGCAGGGGGCATCTTTTCCGTGGTTTACGGTAATTTATCTGGTCAGCGGCCTTTGCCTGCACTCTGACCAATTCCAATCTTTTACCTGGTTTACGGTAATTCACCTTTTGCTGCTACACTGTAAACCAATTTCCAAACAGCGGTTTCGAATCGCTACCCCACCTTCCAGTTCTGACTGGAGGACTTATAATTAATGATATATTAAAACGGACAACTGGTCTGGGTGTGAGAAAGTCAAACTTTATTAAACTAAAGAAACTATAATCAAATTTTAAACTATACCACACGAACACAGTAATTACAGTAAATTGCTTAACAGGGGAAGGCAGATGGCAAAAATGAGGGATAAATGCCTACAATGTTAATTAAACAATCTTAGCAATTTCCCCTAAATTACCACCCCCTAACTCCTGACTCGGTTGCCTTGTTGAGGAGCCAGAAACCTGCTCACCTGGGGTCCAAGGAAGTAAGAGAGAGAGATAGCTTCTCAGGAGCTATCTTTTATATCCTGCCAACTCCTGCTGTTTGGCGCTGAAAAGTCTGTGTGCAAAATTCGCGCCCAAAAGTCCGAATACACAAGAGAAAGGCTGTGATTGGCTGATTCAAAGTGGTTGGACTGGTTTGGATGTGTCTACCTTCTGGGGCTGAAGTGTACCCGCCCACTTCTGGAGTTCACCTGGGCTAAAACAAAAGGGAATCCAACTGCCCTATTGTTCAATTAATGGGTGATTCAAAACCTCATTCATTCCTTAACTGTTCCGTATCAAAAGTCCTTTCCATGGTTTTGGTGTATCCATTGTGTGTATAAGAGGTTTGAATGGGGCTGGATTTCTGTGTAAACAGAAGCCGATTGTTCTGCGGTTTCTGTTCAAGTGGGTTAATCCCTTAAGTCAATAAACAACTTCTGAGAAGGGAAGCTCCCTTTGATTGGCAGGTCTGACTGCCACTGTTTGATCCTCCCACTTACACAGACATCCACAAGCTGCGAGCTGCTTTTGTCTTTTGGCCATGCTTTCTGACGGCCATTTTAAAACCCCTTTTACAATTATCAAACTCCAGGGAACAATTTTATTAAAATGTACTGTCTTAAAGTGTGCGAATTTTTCCACGAAGTTCCTCGAATCTGGTGTTGTCCATGTGCTGCAATGCAGCCTTTTGCGGTTCTGGGCATGTTTTAAAACATTGTCCTACCCAGAGACAATTCAAATCATGTAATTCTTTGTCCACGTTGTGGACCAATATTCTCCGATCTTCAGGGATTTAGGGGATTTTGTGAACCCCTACAAGGGGCCTCACACAACAAGATTGCTAATCAATCCTTTCTCATTACATAATACCCAGTCTAAGATGGCTTGATCTCTAGTTGGTTCCTCGACATATTGGTCCAGGAAACCATCCCGTATACACTCTAGGAATTCCTCCTCCACAGTATTGTTACTAATTTGGTTAGCCCAATCTATATGTAGATTAAAGTCACCCATGATAACTGCTGTGCCCTTATTGCACGCATCTCTAATTTCCTGTTTAATGCCAGCAGCATTACTGTTTGGGGGTCTGCATACAGCTCCCACTAACATTTTCTGCCCCTTGGTATTTCTCAGCTCTACCCATACAGATTCCACATCATCAGAGCTAATGTCCTTCCTTACTATTGTGTTAATCTCCTCTTTAACCAGCAATGCTACCCCACCACCTTTTCCTTTCTGCCTGTCCTTCCTGAATATTGAATACCCCTGGATGTTGAATTCCCAGCCTTGGTCACCCAGGAGCCCTGTCTCCATAATCCCAATTATATCATGACCACAGAACATGTCACAATCCAACACCAAGATATCTAAGCATTAGACGCACAGATCTACTCAGTACATTAAATCATTCTCTGCGGATTAAGTGGTCATGTCATATTTCTAAGGGCACACATTAGCTTTTACCAAAACAGAAATGTAAGAGGATGTGTAACTGCCCTAGGAAGATGAAAGTAGGCCTGAATAAACTAACATGTCTTCAGTGTGTTGCTGGAGTGCACGTTATTGCAGTTAATGAGGGGCAGCAGTCAGTACTGCTCAATCACTCCTCCAACATGTTGAAGTTAGGGCTGTCTGACTAGGATATCTTCAGACATCTCAAAGCATTTGCAACTAAATCTGAAAGGCTGGTGTGCTGCAATCAGACTGCTCGTGTGTGAGAAATTGCATTAAATTAATAGGCCTGAAATTAAAATGTGCGTCACGAGCGGACATTATAAGGGCTGATATTACAAGCAGTGCAGAGCCTGATCTGCGATGCCCAGCCAGCGAGTGAGGTCCCTTACCAATGTGACAGATTCATGAATTCACATGATTATCTGAAATGCCACTCTGCTTATTTAATTGAGGAACATAGGAACATAGCAACAGGAGGAGGCCATTTTACCCCTCGAGCCTGCTCCGCCATTCAACGGGATCATGGCTGATCTGTGACCACACTCCATATTAGGCCTTTGCCCCGTATCTCTTAATACAGGGGTGGACAAAATCCGTATCTGGCCTGCCACTTCATTCTAACTGGCCCGCTGGAGCTGGAGCTTCTCAAAGCTGTCAAATGATGACAATTCATCTGTCAAAAATTTTTGACAGGTGAAACATCATACCCTGACATTCTCTGCAACTGGCTTTCCCTTAATTGGCCTGCTAAACACGCTGGGTGGGCTTAACAAGGTCAATCCAAGGAAAATAGCATGGGCTGGCCAGACGTCGATGGAGGCAGGACTGAAACTCGACAAGCTGCAGTCCCACCTCCAATGCACCCCCATTGGCAATATCACCCCCATAGTGTCTGGGAGCCAGCCGAGCATCTGTTTGTGGCTCTCACCCGCTCTGGCTCCGTGAACCACTTTTCTAAAACCGGCCAAATCAGCCACCTATGGCTAGCTGGTAGGGGCGCTGCTGCGCATGCACACTGGACACTCCTCCTCCGCCCAGTCCTGGCTGCTCTTAGTTTTACTGAAGTTTTACTGCGTCTTTCCTCTCCAGAAACAGATAAGAATTTACTATATGTAAATATAATCCTCTTGACGAATTAATCCAATGAAATAGTAAACTGCAAAGAATTCTACGGGGGGGGGGTGGGTTTCGGGGGGTCAGGGGTGCGTTTGGTGGTGGGTTGGCTGGGAATTATTTTTTTCCGGACAGCTGGGAGGAAACCCGCTGTCAAGCCGCCTCCATGCTAGTCTCCTAGATGTCGGGCCAGTCAGCGCTGAACAGACCCAACACCAAGTGGCAGGGGAGGCAATTTAGATCATTAGATGGATTGTTGAAAGGCAATTAAATAGTATTTTAAGCTCGCCTTTAGATTTTTAGAGTTCACCAACGGCTTCCCCGCTGCTTGGGGAACCACGCCAGGTAAGGAGGTCAGGAGTTGTGTCAGCACGGGATGATTTCTTGACTTGACAGTTGCAAATGCTTTGTAAAAGCTCCCATTGCATAGGTGTTCACTTTCCAAAGTTAGAAGCTGTTGCTTACTGTATTTGGAAGACAGATTGAGCTTTATGCAGCTTGCAAGTATTTGGAGCAAACTCTCTATCCAGTGTCACCTCATTGGAAAAATCTCTCTCACCATTGACAGATCGCTTCTGTCATCTCAACTACACCTGCCATCTATTCCATCAACATCGGTGCCCTTGAAAGATCACACCTCGGTCCTCAGAATCCCACCATGATCAGCCCCAACACCAGCAGCACCAGGCACACCAGCAGCACCAACAACAACACCAACCTTCTCTACAATCGCCTGATGCTGCACAGGACACAGGGCATCAGCACCCGACCACATTGCTGTCCGGGATGCCAGGGATGGCTTCACCATGGCCAGATTTACTTCACTTGATGCTGTACACCCTGGCTACCACATGATGCGCCAGGTTGGCACCACCCACACCAACAACATAAAGCATTCCTACAATGCCCAAGCCATTACTTTCACACTCACCAACATTGCAGGGGGTACCGTTATGTCCCACCATTCACTGCAACTTACTAAGCCACTTCCAAAGGTGTTAGATCCGTGTGTTAATGGAGACACGGAATGCAGGAGTTGATTTAACAAGTGTTTACTGAACAAAGTCTGGAGGTGAACTAACTACACAAGACGCTACACAGGCTTATATACCCGAGTGGTCATTACTGGTACTACAGTATACAGGGGCTTCAAAAACATAGTTCCTCTTAAAGGTACATACACTACAATTCCTCCCCTTTTAGATAAATAGTACATAACATTTTAAGTAATCATTAAATAACATTTTTACAAGAACAATAACATACACATTTGCTGAAGTTAATCAATTACAAATTCAGTCTCTCTGGAGGCTTCCTGACTCGGTCCGGATAACGCCTCCGTGGTGTAGTTGGTTTCGGTGGTGTAGTAGGTTCTTTTGGCAAGGTCGATTCGGCTTCAATGCCAGTGTCGGGTTCATCTGGTTCCAGTATCACCGGATCGGAGGTAGATACTATGGGTATCTCTGCTTCATCACTAGGCGTATAGAGTTGTGGTGTAGGTTGTCCTTTTTCGGATGACTCTATGATCTGGTCAGCATGGCGCCTTCTTATGCTTTCTCCAATGTCCACGGTATACATCAGCGGTCCTAGTCGTGTGCAAATAGTTCCAGGCTGCCATTTCTCGGTACGGTAGTCCCGGGCCAAAACTGGTTGACCTATCTGGAAGGTTCTAGTTGGCCTTTCATTCATGCTTTGAAATTGCCGGTTCTCTACGTCCCTTCTGACGTTTGGCTTGACCAAATCCAGCGGCATCTTAGGCTTCTATTGAAAAACATCATGGCGGGGGTTTGGTTTCTAACCACATGTGTTGCATTCCTGTACGCAAACAAGAAGTTATCTACCTTATGCTGTAGATTTATGTCTTCATTACCCATGGCCTTTATGGCCTTCTTGAAGGTCTGGACAAACCTTTCAGCCAATCCATTGGTGGCGGGATGGTATGGGGCGGACGTGTAGTGCTTAACCCCATTGTTTTTTAAGAACTTCCTGAATTCTTCGGATACAAATTGCGGTCCATTATCAGAGCAGATCTGTTCAGGCAGCCCATTCCTGGCAAATATGGTCCTTAATACTGTGATGGTTTTTTCCGTGGTGGTGGAGGACATCTTTATTACCTCCGGCCACTTGGAGTGTGCATCCACCGCGATTAAGAACATTGAGTCCATAAATGGACCAGCAAAGTCGATATGTACCCTTTGCCATGCAGATGAGGGCCACTCCCATGGATGTAGAGGGGCTTGTGGTGGGGCGTTTTGGACCTTCTGGCATCCTAGACAGCTCTTGGTCATTTCTTCGATGTCTCCATCGATACCTGGCCACCACACAAACGCTCTGGCTAAGTTCTTCATTTTCACTCCACCCAGATGCCCGTCTTGAAGCTCCTTTAGCACTCTATCCTTGAGTTTGGGTGGAATCACCACTCTGGATCCACACATCAAGGTTCCTCGGCACACTGACAGCTGTTCTCTTCTTTGTGAGAATGCTGGCAACAGTGGTTCACCATGTGCTGGCCATCCCTTCACCGTTAAATCGTAGACTCGTGAGAGAGTCGGGTCATTTTGCGTTTCCTTTTCAATGTTAGAATTTGTCACCGGTAGACATTCCACTATGGTCGAGTGGAACATCTCCACTGGGTCCACTGTAGGTGCCTCTTCCACCGTTGGCAACAGTAGGCGCAATAACCCGTCAGCATTCCCATGCTGTTTTGTTCCTTTGTATTCTATGTCATATTGGTGTGCCCCTAGGAAAAGGGACCACCTCTGTAGCCTTTGCGCTGTCATAATGGGAACGCCCTTTTTAGGGTTGAATATGGAGACGAGGGGTTGATGGTCAGTCAACAAGGTAAATTTTTGTCCGTGTAGGTAATGGTTGAATTTCTTCACCCCCCACACCAGGCTGATTGCCTCCCTGTCAATCTGGGCATAGTTACGCTCAGCTGAGTTCAATGAGCGTGACGCAAAAGCTATCGGCCGCTCCGAGCCATCAGGGAATCTATGCAATAATACCACTCCCACGCCGTAAGGGGATGCATCGCACGCCAGTCTGATTGGCAGTGATGGGTTGTAATGAGCCAACACTTCCCTGGACGTGATCAAGCCTTTGCATTTATGGAAGGCACGTTTACAGTCTTCGCTCCATTTCCAAACTACTCCCGTTTGTAGCAGTGCGTTAAGCGGGTGCAGAACCGTCGACAAGTTTGGTAAAAATTTATGATAGTAATTTACTAATCCCAGGAATGACCTTAATTGTGAGACATTTTCAGGCGCTGGGGCCTTTACGACCGCTTCAATTTTTTCAGGTGACTTATGCAACCCTTCTTCGTTAATGACATGGCCACAATATGATATTTGTTTCTGGAAAAATTCGCACTTGGGGCGATTTGCTCGTAGGCCTCATTCTCTCAGCCTCGTGAGCACCTGCTCCAAGTTGGCAAGGTGCTCGTTGTCGTTTTCTCCTGTTACAAGGATGTCGTCTAGGTAGCATTGAGTCCCCGGAATCCCTTGGAGGACTTGCTCCATAGCTCTTTGCCAGATAGCCGGAGCCGATGCCACTCCGAAAACCAGTCGATTGTACTGGTACAGGCCTTTGTGTGTGTTTATCGTGAGATACTTTTTAGAGGCCTCCTCAACATCCATCTGTAGATATGCCTGTGCTAAGTCAATTTTGGTGAAACGTTTCCCTCCGGATAGTGAGGCGAAAATATCTTCTATCCTCGGAAGAGGATACTGTACCGTGTGAAGAACCGGGTTTACAGTCACCTTGAAGTCCCCACAGATGCGAACTTTTCTCTGTTCTTCAGATTTATCATTATTCAACGTTTTCTTCATGACCGGGACGATGGGTGTTGCCCACTCGCTCCAATCTACCTTGGATAACACGCCTGCTTTTTCCAAATTCTCCAGCTCTGCCTCGACGGCTGGACGAATTGCGTATGGCACCGGCCTTGCCTTAAAAAACTTGGGAATTGCCGCATCTTCCACTTTTATTGAGGCGGTGGCGCCTTTCAGGGTTCCTAGTTCCTGTTGAAACACTTCTTTGGCATTAGCCAAGATTTCTTTTAATCGTCCAGGTATGACGTCATCATCATTTTTTTTCTTACTGGTCACCGTCAGTGCCTGAATGGAGTGCCAGTCTAAACGTATCTTTCTGATCCATTCACGTCCCAACAACGGTGGACCACCATCTTGCAGAACGTATAAATACAACTTCTGTATTTCCTTGCCGTTGTATACAACAGGCACCCTTATTTTTCCTCTGGGGTATGCTTTGTGCCCCGTATATGTCTTCAAGATAATGGATGTGTCTTTCAAAGGTATATGCGGAAATAGCCGCTCGTAATCCCGTCGACTCATGATGGTCAGAGCTGATCCTGTATCTAGCTCCATTTTGACTGGGGACCCCGCTATCGTGAGGGTAACCCAAATGGTCTGGTAATCTTCTTTGGCAATTACATTGTGTAATTTGAGACAGCTTAGTCTCTTGTTTCCGGAGTCGCTATCGCTCTTCTGGTCTTCGGAGCTACTGTCCGTCATCATTTGTACCTTTCTGTACTTTTCCTTATTGACCTTTTTACTGTCAGCGGATGTCTTTCCAGATCTGCATGCACGTGCAATGTGTCCCATCTTTCCGCATTGCCTGCATGCTTTGTCCTTGAACCAGCAGTCCTTCTGCCACAGTGATAACATCTCTCGAAACCCCGTGTCATTTCATGGATGCCGAAGTCCTGTGGCTTTTGCTGTATCTCTGCAGCTCCTCTTGCTACTGCTTCTTATGATACAGCCACACTGAAAGCCTTGTCCAGTGTCAAATCTTTCTCGGAAAGTAGTCTTTTCTGTGTTCCTTCGCTTAGGAGACCGCACACAAATTTGTCTCGCAGAGAATCTGCCAGTCCTGCCCTGAATTGGCAGTACTTTGACAGCTTTCGTAATTCGGTGAGGTAATCAGCATTACTTTCATTCTTGTGCTGATTCCTCCTGAAGAATTTGAATCGTTCCACTATCAGCAGTGGTGTTGGGTTTAAGTGCTCTTGTAAGGAATCAACAATCTCCTTAAAATTCTTGTCCATCGGTTTGGCTGGAGTGATCAAGTTTCGTAACAGCCCGTATGTCCTTGCGCCCATCAGATTTAGAAGTACTGATGCCTTTTTATCATCCGCTACTTCATTCGCCTTGCAATATACCTCCACTCTTTCCACATATGTGGTCCAATCTTCTATATCACTATTGAAAGCAGTAATATTGCCAGTCTTCGGCATCTTGAAAATCTAAAATGGCGCTTCCTCTGTCCCCGATGGATCAAAATGGCACCTCCCGCGCTTTTCTTTCTTCCCCGCCGAGTTGAGATGGCGCCTTCCGCACTTTCCCACTGCTGCCGCTGCTGCCAACGCTGTTCTCCGCAGTTCCCGTTGCGACCTGCAGTTTTTCGCGGTATTTCTATTTTTTTTTTTATATATCGCTTCAATAGTTTCTCCGTTACTTGGAGAACCGTTCCCGTCATGGAGCGGACCCTCTGGGACTTTCCCCTCCCTCTGCTCGGTCCGAACGCCGACCTGCTTTGCAGCACCGGACGTGCCCTGAGTGCTCTACTCTCTCTCTCTCTTTGCCTCTGCCTCCCGACTCGCTGCCCGGCCCCATTGCAGAGCCACCCAATCGAGCTCTAGCCCGACACAGCCTAGGAAGGATCAGTGCACTACCTGCCACCAGCCCGTTTAGCTGGGGAAACCACAGACTGGAGACCAAGCCTGGCCCTCGTTTTCGAGTTTCTTCGAGTTATTTATTTATTTATATATATTTTTTTCTTGCTTCTGGCTTCAACCTTCGTGTGAGGAATCGATCCCCTTGAGGTGCTGCCGAATTGCAGGTAAGTTCGTTTCTAACTCGTCGCCACTGTTAGATCCATGTGTTAATGGAGACACGGAATGCAGGAGTTGATTTAACAAGTGTTTATTGAACAAAGTCTGGAGGTGAACTAACTACACAAGACGCTACACAGGCTTATATACCCGAGTGGTCACTACTGGTACTACAGTATACAGGGGCTTCAAAAACATAGTTCCCCTTAAAGGTACATACACTACAAAAGGTACACACAAATCTGTCCAAGAACCCAATGTGTTGAAAATGAAGATTTCAATGTTTGACACCACATTAACAGAAACTTCACATGAACATTGGATAAAACACCCAAGTGCCTACCCTTGTGTGTTGTTAGTTGGTTTGACTCCACCAGGATGAGGGTGAGTGTGAGGGGTGGCTAGTGAGATGGGGAAGTGATAATGTAGATAGAGAGGGATGGGTGGAGGTGCAAGGTAAGTTGGTGTGAGTAAGGATGTGCAGTGGTATGGTAGGGAAGGCAGAGTGATGGGGATGTGATGAGTGGCAGAGCAGAGTCATCGCCGTCTTAGACACGGGAGTGAATCCCGGCGCACAAGGACTCCAGGTAATGGCACACAATTGTAGGTCTGACCTTGCGAAGTCTCGAGCTCCTGTACTCAGCGCACTAAGAAGAGAACACTTGTCGCGTCAGAGTCCCTGCGGACTTGAGCCCCGTAGACTTTCAGTACAACATGTAATCGATTGATCAATCATTTAATAATGGAAGATTTTACTATTTTACATTACATTTTGTGTATGTAAGATAGTATCTGACTTCTATCTAAATTTATGTTTATGTTTATGCAATTTTCCCTCTAATTTTTTTTGTGCGCGGTCCCTTTAAATTTTCAAGCGCAATACCTTGGATATTAAGGGAATCAAGGGATATGGGGATAGTGCAGGAAAGTGGAGATGAGGTCGATGATCAGCCATGATCTTATTCAATGGCGGAGCAGGCTTGATGGGCCGAATGGCCGACTCCTGCTCCTATTTCTTATGTTCTTATCTCTTTCAGCGACAGGAGCTGGTGAGCGTCCAGCGCGGGACCTCGGGGGAACATTAACAGCTCACCAAAACTTGTTACGTGGCCCTCCAGTCCAAATAATTGCCCACCCCTGTCTTAATACCTTTGGTTAACAAGAATCTATCAATCTCGGGTTTAAAATTAACAATTGATCTAGCAATTAATGGCGTTTGAGGAAGAGAGTTCCAAACTTCTATCACCATTTGTGTGTAGAAGTGTTTCCAATTTCACTGCTGAAAGGTCTGGCTCTAATTTTTGGACTATGCCCCCTAGTCCTAGAATCCCCAACCAGCGGAAATAGTTTCTCTCTATCTACCCGATCTGTTTCACTTAATATCTTGAAAACTTCGATCAGATCACCCCTTAACCTTCTAAATTCCAGGGAATACAACCCTAGTTTGTGTCATCTCTCCTCGTAACTTAACCTTTGAATCATTCTGGTAAACTTACGCTGCACTCCCTCCAAGGCCAATATATCCTTCCTAAGGTGTGGTGCCCAGAACTGCTCACAGTGCTCCAGGTGTGGTCTAACCAGGGCTTTGTACAGCTGCAGCATAATAATAATATAATAATAATCAACTTTATTGTCATTGTTAGTGCACAAGTGCAGTACAACGAAATGTAGGCTTGCGGCTCCCGAGAGTGTACATTTAGATTAAGACATTTAAACATTCAACATTCACTTGGCTTGTAATACATTAACATAAACATAATAAAGTGCATTGGCAGATGTTCAGGCTTTAGAGTTTATTTGTGGAGTTCAGTAGGATGACAGTCTTGGGAAAGAAGCTGTTCCTAAATCTGGTCGTTCGGGTGCGAATGCATCTGTAGCGTCTGCCCCCTTGTATTCTAGTCCTCTAGATATAAAGGCCAGCATTCCATTAGCCTTTTTGATTATTTTCAGTACCTGTCCGTGACATTTTAATGATCTATGTACCTGTACCCTCAAGTCTCTTTTGACCGCCACTGTTTTTAGCCTTTCACCATTTAGAAAGTACCCTGTTCTATCCTTTTTAGGTCCAAAGTAGATGGCCTCACATTTGCCTACAATGAAATCAATTTGCCACAGTTCTGCCCATTCACTTAATCTATCAATATCTCTGTAATTTTCTCCTTCCAGTTTAACATAAATAGGTTAATGTTTCCACTAAAACAGCAGAGAGAGCAATTTCAGACACACACAATAAGTGTTTGCACACTATGGGCTGTATTTTCCGATCCCTACGGGTGGGTACGTGCGTGTGAAGCGCATGTGCTGAAAACCAGTATTTCCGATCTGTCAAGAATGGTCTTGACAGATCAGCCGCATGCGCAGGAAAGGCAGCCCTACTGGCTCATATTTCTGATGATTTCTCAACTGCTTGAGTTCAGGTACGTCCGAAACAGCTGCGACTATTAAAAGCAGGCGTACAGCCGGCATTCTACCAGAAGAAGCTGCAGGAAGAAGACCTTTTTTCAGCAGGGGCCTTGGAAACGAACATTTTTAATTGTGAAACTGTACAAAGTTCTTTGTGGAAAGCCTGAGGTAAGTTTTTAACAACTTTAATTTGTTAAAAACTTTATTGGGTTTGGATCTTGTTTTGAGGCGTGTAGTTAATTTAAAGAGCAACTCTCGCAGTGTGTGCAAGGTAAGCGTTCTATTGAATTAGATTTCATTTTTTAAATGTGAAAATGACTTTAAAAATGAATTATTTCACATTTACTAATGTTTTAAATAATTATGCCAGAATATATGAATTAGTTATGTGTTAACTTTTCTATGCCCTTTAAAAATTGCATGTATGACTTTGTGAAAATGTTCAAGTTCTTAGAAAATCATCTCGGGCCATGATATTCATCAGGCGGGTATGACGTGTGCCCGATCCGATTCCGCACCTTTCCCACCACAGCCCGACGTCAATTTCTCGCCACTCACTTTATTAAAATTACTTTTACAACTCTTTCCATTTTTTCCTGACAAGTATTCATCTGTTTAAAGAGGAAGCCCTGATCCTCGGTGCGACTGTGGATCCTAGAATCAAAAACGCCAGGGAACAACAATGAAGACTGAGGAACCATCACCGTCTCCCGATCAGGAGGAACTACTACCCACCCCAGAGAGTGTACAGGGAGAGGCTGTCATTTGAGATGCTGTCGGAGGAGTTGTGTGTGAGGAGGCTGCGCTTCAGTAAAGAGGCAATCGGCCGACTATGTGACATGTTAAAGGACGACCTGCAAACGCGCTCGAAGACCTGCACTGCCTTGTCAGTGAACATGAAGGTAACAACAGCATTGAACTTCTTTGCTAGTGGGTCATTTCAGGCAGGCATCGGTGACATTTTGAACATCCCCCAGCGTGCTCGAGGGCTGCATTCACCAGCTCACAGATGCCATTTTCCGTAGGGCTTCAGAGTTCATAGACTTTCACTTGTCCACTCTGTAGTGTATGTACCCGTCTACCTTTAAGGGAACTATTGAATGTAACTGTTCACCTTTAAGAGAACTACTTTAGGTGTGGCACTATTTGTTTGGCTTCTGTATACTGTAATACCGACAGTGACCACACCAGTATATAAGTGTTGTGGCAGGATAACTGGGGCAGATTCGCCCGGACCTTCGAATAGTAAAGACCTGTTTGTTTGTTACTCCTGAAGTCTGTGTATTTATTAACTGCACAACCCACAGACTTTACAGTGGCGACGAGTCCGATCGTACCCTGCGGCAAGACTACCAAAGCAACGAAGAGCGTCGAAGAGAGGCAACCGCCCTCGGCGTGCTGCTGAAAGAAAACACGAGGCTGCAGCAGGAGGAAGGAGGAAGACTTTAGCAACAAAAGCTTCCATCTGCAACAGGCACTGACTACCCTTCTACCACGGTGCGGAGTGAGCCGATCAGCAGGAAACAAGGCGGCCGTGGAGACTGTGAGTAGGGGAAGGTGTAGAGAATATCCGGAGGATAAGGGCTGTGCACTCAACCACGGTCGAGGGGGGAACGGAGCCGGTCAGAAAGTCGGGTCCAACGGCGTCGTGAGACAGTCGGACCTCGATCGGCGGGAAAACCGGGCAGCGACCGCAGCCACGAAGCGCTGAGACTGTGAGTAGGCACGGGAAGAGAAACCCAGCTGCAGCCGGGGAGGGAAACACCGGTCTGCGAGAGGGCTGGGAGGCGAACAGGAACCGTGCGGGTGGGAGAGAGAGACAGAGCCGAGCAAGGGGAGAGAGACTGCGCGAGAGCCAGTCCAGCGGCTGAGCTGTCCTCCACCAACGGGGTACCCAGAGCCGGTAGAACCGAACGTGCGGGGGAGAGAGCGACAGAGCCGGGTACGGAGAGAGAGACTGCGCGAGAGCCAGTCCAGCGGCTGAACTGTCCTCCGTTAACGGGGTGTACCCAGCGCTGGTAGAGCCGTGCGGGCGGGAGGAAAAGACAGAGCCGAGTAAGGGGAGCTGTGCGGAAGTCAGCCAGCGGCTGAACCTGTCCGCTGTGGGGAAAGCGTACCCCTTCCACCAGGAAGAAACGCGGAAAGCCGCCATTAGGCGGAGAAGACGACAGAGGCGGGAAACCGCCATTGAAGTGGGCGGGGAGAGAAAGGAAGAGCGGGAAACCGCCATTTTCGCGGGAAAACCGCCATTTTAGAAATAAACAGATAATAAATAATATTTAAAGAAATACTGTGCTGCTCCAAGGAAAGGAAGATGCCTAAGCGAGGGAATATTAACGATTTTAATTCTGAGATAGAAGACTGGGCCACGTACGTGGAACGCATCGAGACCTATTGTGAAGCCAACAAAATAGAGGAAGACGACAAGGCGATAACATTGTTAAACTCGATGGGCGCAAAGACATACGGGCTCTTGAAGGATTTACTAGCACCAGCTAAACCGGCGGATCAGTCTTTCGAGGAGATTGTGGCTGTTCTGAAGGACCACTTGAACCCCACACCGTTGATGTTGGCTGAACGATTCAAATTCTATGCAAGAACGCAACGGAAAGACGAAAGCAACGCAGAATACTTGGTCGAACTGCGTAGGCTAGCGAAATACTGCCAGTTCGGAGGGAATCTGACAGAGGCACTGCGAGACAAGTTCGTAGGCGGATTGTCCAAGGAAGGGACGCAAAAGCGCCTACTCGAAGAGAACGACCTTACACTTGACAGGGCTGTCCTTATAGCCGCATCACACGAAGCCGCAGCGAAAGGAACGGCGGAAATGCAACTAAAGACGGCGGCACTCGGGGTGGACCAAATTACCTCGAGTACAACAAAATGCTATCGTTGTGGGAAGACAACACACGACCAGAATCAATGCTGGTTTAAGAACCAAGAATGTAGGAAATGTGGCAAACTGGGTCACATCGCTAAGGTATGCCGGTCAGGGAAGAAGACCAACAACCAAAGGAAGCCATCACAAGAAAAGTACAACAAGGTATACAAGGGGGCTGAGAAGAGTTCAGACGAACAGAATCCAGACTCAGATCCAAACGGCCAGGAGCTGGGTAGTCTGAGTATCCACCATGTGAGTAAGGAAGCTGACCTACAAACTATCTGGGTCATGCTAAAAATAGCTGGAGTCCAAGTGAAAATGGAGTTGGACACTGGATCAGCTGTATCAGTCATAAATCGAAGGGATTACCACCGGCTATTCCCACACATACCCTTAAGAGATACCAAGTTCGTATTGCAGACATACACGGGGCATAAAGTATACCCCATGGGAAAAATAAGAGTCAAGGTGAAAAATAGGGGTAAAGTACACCCAAGAATGAACTTGTACGTACTACCTGAGGGAGGACCACCACTTCTAGGACGGGAGTGGATCAAGAAAATAGACATGGAATGGCACTACCTACAAGCAATGACGAGTGAGGACTTGGTGCAGACAAGCAGCTCAGACTCTGAGCCGGAAGACGATAAGTCCAGCCCACGTATGAAAAACAAGGTTAACATGAACTCACTGACTAAGGTTGGAAAAACGATGGCGTGCATAAAGACAGAGAATTCTGAGTCTGTTCAAGTTACAGACATATGCATTACGGAGGAACACCGGGCTCGAACTCAACGTTATTTCAAAGTACGACAACAATTAGAACAATTAAGTTACCGTCTCGTACAAGAGATGAAAACAATGAAAAAGTTCTATGACACCGAATGGGAGAGTCTGGAAAGACAACAGAACCTGCTGGCTCAAGCAGAGAGCGACCATAGAGCCATCGTGACCAATTACCGATCACATCTCCCTTATGATGTTCAGGAGTTAGAATATTTGCATGATCTAGAGATACAGCATAAAGGCAAACCACGCTACACTGAGGATTTTGTTCTGCAATTGGAGACGGAGCTAGTGCAGGCAAGGTTAAGAGAAGCTGAATCGCAGTGTGCACTTAAAGAGATGCAGAAAAAAATCTTGGACTTGGAAAAGAGAAATGCTTCTTTACCTGATGTGAATAAGGTGGCCATGTTGCAAGAGGAGCTTATAGGGGCGAAACTGAAAGAAGCTAAGCAAAGGATGTTGGAACTGGAAACACAGAACCAAATCAGCAGTAACCAGCTATGTCGAGCAGAGAAGGAGTGCTATGGTCTACATGAGAAGGTGCAATATCTCTCAGCCCAGAATAAGGGTCTACTCACTCAGTTAAATGAAAGTAAACGGAAAATGGCTGAGATAGACTGCAAGAATAAAGAAGATTTGATGGCAGTGAGACTTCAAGAGGCAGATAGCATAGCAGCCTTGGCTGAACTCCAACAGGAAATTGCGAAAGAAGCAAATGAAGAGGAATCTTCAGGAAGCCAGGATTTTATTCCAGTTCTTCTCTACGACTCCTTACAAGCAGAGTGTGAGAAGTTGAAAGAACAGTATGAACAGGCCCAGGTTACAATTCTGGAGGGGATTAACTCGGCAACCTCCGAAAAGCTAGTTTCAGTAGAAGCATATGAACAACTAAAGGTTGAACATGAGCAAGAAGTCCAAAGGCTGCAGGAAATTCTTGATGAGCTCAAGGCCAAGACAGACTCATCGGTAGAAGTTCCATCCATAGATGAGAATTTAGAGGTGAAAGACATGGCAGAACATGAAAGACAAGATGTCCAAGAACTCATAAAAATATTGAAGGAAACCCAAGCCAAATATGAGGCGGCAATGACCGAGGTTCAACGACTTGAAGAACAAATTCAACTGGGAATCCTTTCAGTGGAAGGAAAGGAAACTGTAAGAAACAGAGACTGTAAGAATGGGCCCTGAACATGAGCTAGGGAGCATCAAGGCGCAACTTCTTCGAGCGCTTGAAACCAAAGTACAAGAGGAAAGGAAGGTGAAAGCATTGGAGGGAAAGGTGGATGAAATGGAGAAGACTCTGATCCACAGAGTCCCCGTGGAAGAGTTAACGGTCAGCCAACTCCTTCACATGCTGAGAGACAAGACTCCACAATGGGAACACGAGCTTCAATCTTCAAAGGGAAGGAATTCGGAGCTCCCAAAAGTTACGGAAATAACAGAGGTGGCAACACAGATTTTGTGTTACAGTTTACTCTATGAAGAGTTCGTTGAATCACATCAATGTGAACAGAAGAATGTTGAAACAGCTGCTTCAGTAGAAGGATTAAATAGCCTGATAACGTAATCCCCGATGGAAGGGAAGGTATTGAACTCACAAATGAGGTCAGTAGTGAAGGAATGGCAGACAAACCAGGAAGAGCGGGATGAAATTGAATGCATGAAGAAGTCTTTTCAAGAAAGATGTCTAGGGAAGGAACCACAGTCAGCTAACGTCCAGATGGGTAAGGAGGAAGTAGAAGGCCCTCTCGCTGGCCTAACTCAGGACGAACCCGAGTATTACCATGACCTGTTGAGTGACACTGAATATTACGAGGATCTGGTCTGCTCAGTTTGTGATGAAAACTCCCAAAGTGCTGAAATCCGGATGAAGCACTTAAGGTCTAAGGAACATAGAGAGTTGGTGGCGCTACAGCTGGCAGCCGAGAAAGGAGCTCCGAGAGTTTCAAAAAGGCAGAAAAGAAAAAGAAGAAGCAGAAGATAATAACCGTCTAAAATATTATCACTTCTACCATCTCAGGAGGGACACTACGAAAGGAGCTAAATTAGTTGGAAAACCGGAAATTATCAAGACAGCCAGTTGGTTGTAAAAGTCCGCACTGCTGGTTCAACAGGACGAAAGTTCAAGCTGTTACGTCAAGAAAAAGGCTATGGAGGAGTCACGCTAGCCATGTGAACCAGCTACACCAAAGAGATGCTGTTTGGAACGAGTCAAGATCAGAGACTGAATCTATGAACTGTTCCCACCGAGATTATATCTGTAAATTGTTTTATATGAAGTTGAAGATATGTATGTTTAACGGGGACTCTGTAAGTAATAAGCTAAAAAGGGAGGATTGTAGTGTATGTACCCGTCTACCTTTAAGGGAACTATTGAATGTAACCATTCACCTTTAAGAGAACTACTTTAGGTGTGGCACTATTTGTTTGGCTTCTGTATACTGTAATACCGACAGTGACCACACCAGTATATAAGTGTTGTGGCAGGATAACTGGGGCAGATTCGCCCGGACCTTCGAATAGTAAAGACCTGTTTGTTTGTTACTTCTGAAGTCTGTGTATTTATTAACTGCACAACCCACAGACTTTACACACTCGGCATCAAAAGGACAGGGCCCTTGCATTTTATAGCATTGCTGGATTCCCCAAAGTGGTTGGGGCCGTCGATGGAACCCATGTTGCATTGAAGGCACCACTGGATGCACCTGTGACATATATCAACAGGAAGGGGTTTCATTCATTGAATGTTATGATAGTCTGTGATGCGCAAGTCTGTGATGCGCAACTCAGGATCCTAAACGTGAATGCAGAGCACCGGGAAAGTGCTCATGACTCCTTCGTCTTCCGTCACTCGGACTTGTATGGCACCCTCAGCACATTGCCTCCAGGATCCGCATGGATATTGGGCGACAAGGGCTACCCGCTAAGACCATGGCTGATGACTCCCTACCGCAAAACCAATAATAAGACTCAGGAGAGATACAACCAGGCACACGTGTCCACACGGCAAGTGGTGGAGAGGACAAACTGAAATCACGCTTCCAGTGCCTGGAGAGATCAGGGGGGACCTTGCAGTATTCTCCTCTGAAAGTGGCAAGGATTGTGATGGCCTGTTGTGCTTGGCATAACTTTGCCCTGCGGGAAGGTCTGACCCTTAACCCTGCAGAGGAGCTCAATGCTGAAGTGGAGGACACGAACGATGCCAATGTGCCTGTGGCCAAGCCTGATGGGGAGGAGCCAAGTGCTGCCAAAAGCACGGCTGCTCGGGAACTGCTAGTAGCCAACACCTTCACGAGGTGATGATTGTGCCGCCTTTTCCCTTCACCTCCCCCAGCAAGGCACAGAAAGGAACAGACACATTTTAAAGTGAAACAGTGAACTTTTATTGCAGCATCAAAGACTTTTGAGGTTCAGTTTTGACGTTCTTAGTTTTTAACTTTTAAATGTTAACTAGCTGTTTTCTACTTTGCAAACTTTTGCAAAGATAGTTTTTTTAAATAAAGTTTGTAAACAGTTTAAAGTGACTTTTTTGGTTTCTTAGTGCAATGAAAACATTCAAAATGGAAACTAGCTATTTTCTAATTTTCAAACAGTTGTAATGTGGAATTTTTTTGCAAATGAAACAGTTGAAAATGTTTTCAAAGTCACTAGAGACTGCACTTTTTAAACGAAACGGTTACATACACTTGCAGTCACAAATATATATTTCAATAAAAAATGTAACAACAACATTTAACATTTAAATAAAACAAAACATTAAAGAATTGAATGATTGAGAAACATAGAAACATAGAAGATAGGAGCAGGAGTAGGCCATTCAGCCCCTCGAGCCTGTAGAAGATAGGAGCAGGAGTAGGCCATTCAGCCCCTCGAGCCTGCTCCGCCATTCAGTGAGATCATGGCTGATCATCCAAATTCAGTACCCTGTCCCTGCTTTCTCCCCATATCCCTTGATCCCTTTAGCCTTAAGAAATATATCTAACTCCTTCTTGAATATATTTAATGAATTGGCCTCTACTGCCTTCTGTGGTAGAGAATTCCACAGGTTCACTACTCTCTGGGTGAAGAAATTCCTCCTCATCTCTGTCCTAAATGGCTTACCCCTTATCTTTAGACTGTGACCCCTGGTTCTGGACTCCCCGACCAGCGGGAACACCCTTCCTGCATCTAGTCTGTCTAGTCCTGTTAGAATTTTATAAGTTTCAATGAGATCCCCTCTCTTTCTTCTAAACTCCAGCGAGTATAAGCCCAATCGACCCAATCTCTCCTCATATGTCATTCCTGCCATCCCAGGTATCAGTCTGGTGAATCTTCGCTGCACTCCCTCCATGGCAAGAACATTTTCCCCCTCGCATCTGTGCCTGAGGGTCAAAGGAGGTGGATTGTACAAAACGTGACAACCTACTGTCTCCTGGGCTTTCCCCTTCCCCGTGACCGGAGCCCTCTGCTGCCAAGTGAAAGGTCCCTCAGCAATTACCTCTTGACAGGGTTGCTGCTGCTGCTGTTGAAAGGCAACGTTTGGTTGCATCTGAATTGGCGGAGCAGCTGTCTCGTGGGCCTGCACTGTGTCTGCGCTGGGAGCAGGCAAGGGCGGTTCCGCGGGAGCCAAAGTAATGGCAGCAGAACCTGTTTTAAGCAACTGCAAGAGTTGAATGAGAGACTTGTTTATCTGACCAAGCGCCCTAGTAACATAATTAATTGTCTGTCTGATAGAGGCAAGAGATTCAACTTTCTTCCCATGAAGAGTGACATGAATCAGTCATTCATGAAAGAAAGACTTATGAAATAATACTGAGCGGCCTGCTGGTGGCACTGTCCAGGGAGAGTAGAAATACTCGGGCACGGGCCCAGCTTGCACAGGACATTCTTAACAGGAACTAGTGAAGGACACAACTAGATCTCCATGTTGTAATACAGTTGATTAAAGCTTTGTTTAATACTTAGACCAAGTGCCTAGTAGTTTTCTTACATCAAAGAGTACACATCTCTTGCCTCAACCCTTCAACCTGTTGCACCTGAGCTTCGATGTCATTCCGTTGCATTGAACGTCTTGCTGCTTCTCCCACCTGCTCTGCAGTATCAGGTTGGTGTCTGGCTGTGGCTCGACCGTCATCTGTGCCTGGCTCAGTGCCAGTGGGGCCAGGAGATGGAGAGGTGCGGTGCAACCACCCAGGGTCCAGATCCTCCCCTTCCACTAGCTGACACAGCGCAAATTCTTCCTCCTCCTCCACCTCACTTACTGCTCCCACTGCAATGCCCTCTGCAGCCGTTAGACTCAATGCTCTGTTCATCCCGTGTGTGAGAAGGAAGCTGTGCACCTGTGGGAAGGAAACAGTAAACATTTACAAAGGTGAAGCATGATCTGCCACATCACAGAAGCCGATATTCAACACACACCTTCCAGTTTTAAACATACAGTAGGGCAGACCAACTCACCTTTCCTTACCCCGATGTCTGATTGGGAACCAGGCACTGCACAGCCACGACTGATTCCAAGCAAGTGCGTGACCATTTCCTCTTGCTCCGATAGCTCCCTCAGAGTGACAAAACCACTGCCTGTCAGGGCACGTTCTCTGGCGTTGTTAACAATTTTACTCTAAAATGAAAACAGAAAATATGAAACTTCATGAAACTTCAGTTTTTCCTGCAGAGACCACACACCTGCCTTTGAGACAGGACCACATGCTGCTTTGGAGACAGGGTTTTTTTTCACTATGTGAAATTTCAGAACTCAAAGCTGTGGAGTAAAGATAAGAGGACAATGGATGACCCGGAGCTAAACCCCAAAGCCATATAATTTTATGACAAGCTCAGATGCCTGGATAATGAAGTCACTTTAGAACAGTCATGCAACTAAAGATGTTTTAAAAATAGTTCAGTTAAATTTAAACAAATGTTACAGTTGACATTTCTAATAACTGTACAAACCTTGGCAGATCACATCAAATCATTACATTTTTTGCGGTATTGTTCCGCTGTCCGTGGAATGGTGGAGTTCGCACTGACAGCCTGGGCTACTTCTGTCCAAGCTGTCATTTGTCCTTTGTGTGGCACCCTGGACTTCTCATTCCCAATGATCAGCAGGTGCTTTGCCTCAACCTCGTTGAGGAGTGTGCTGATGTCATCGTCAGTGAAATTCTGAGCTCTCTTTGTCTTGTTTTGCACACTTTGTACAAAAATAATAAATCGCAGGACAACGGAGTATTACAGTTTAAACTCTTTTAATGAAGCATCAGGTCTGTAAGCTTTCTCAATCAATGCAGCACCGTGTGGACAAGATGGAGTTAGGACACCTACTGGGTCTTCTAAACAATAGCAGTCCTTACAGATGCCTGCAGGTCAATGACAACTCAGCATGTGATCACAGGTGAATATAATAGGTATTCCTTACAGATGCCTGCAGGCCAATGATAATTCAGTATGCAAATGTTACATCCCCTTTCTTTTAAAAGAAAAATGTTATGCATTACTTTTGAACCGTTCTTCTACATAATGTTCTCAGTAGCATCAACATATAAGTAAACTCAACGTTTAACTAGCACTGAAAACATGTCAACGTTTCAATAACGATGTACAGTTTTTTTTTAGGGCAGCGATCCGCCTACACCCTTTGACAGTTCACAAGTCAAGGATAACTCTAGGCTTGACCTCTCATCGGAATGACGGTGTTGTTCCTTGGTGTTCAGGAGGTGCCTGCAATTGCGGCGGTACACCTGTCCTTCTGGGGTGCGGACGTGATACGATCGCTCAGTGTCAGATGGTTGGATGACGACTGTTGGCTTCCAGTAGTCATGCTCCTGGATTCTGACAGATTCTCCATTGTGCAGTGGCGTCAGTAGTCTAACTGACCTGTCATAGTATCTCTTTTGGTGTTGCTGTCTCTGTAAACGTTTTGCATGCACTTGCTTGCAGTTGACGACCTGCCAGGGCCTGTCTGGGATACGGTGAGGTATCATGGGCTCTTTGACATTTGATGGGCGGCGTTCTAGACAAATGGAACATTTTCCGACAATGTCCTCAATGTGTTTGCACATTCCGGGCCAAAACATAATGTCACGTGCTCTTTGTTTGCATTTTTCCATGCCCATACGTCCAGCATGAATTTTTGTCAACATCTCTTCTCTGAGACTGGTAGGAATGATAATTTTCTCCCCTTTGAAGACGATTCCGTTGACTTGTGACAGTTCGTCTCTGTGGTTCCAGAATTCAGATATGCCCTGAGGGCATTTCCTCCTTTCCTCAGGCCATCCTTCATGTATGACTTTGCTCAGCAGTGTGAGTTGTGCATCTTTCTCTGTTTCTGCCCGGATCTCCTTCAGTTTTGAGTCACTCACAGGTAAGCTGTTGTACACCATGTGCACCTGCACATCCATGCCTTCACTGAGGCTGCTGTCCTTGTAGCTAAGAGACTTTCTGGAGAGCGTGTCTGCAACAGGAATGTCTTTGCCTGGACGGTGAATGATTGTGAAGTCATACTTCTGTAGCTGAAGGATCATTCTCTGTAGCCTTGGTGGGGCTGCGGCTAGTGGTTTCCTCATGATTGACTCGAGGGGCTTGTGGTCAGATTCCACAATGACTTGCCGGCCATAGACGTACTGGTGGAAATGCTTATATCCAAACAGAATTGCATATAGCTCTTTCTCGATTTGAGCATAGTTGATTTCACTGTCTGAGAGAGATCTGGAAGCTTAGTCTGTACTTTGACGCGTCCACTTGTAGTCTGAGCTCTTTGTTGGGGTCGAAGTAGGCAAGAACTGGTCCTGGTTCTCTGGTGATTAGGTCTTTCATTTTCTGAAATGCTGTGTCATGTTGTTTGTCCCACAGGAACTCATTGGATTGTTTGAGCAACTGAGGCATGGGTGCGTTGATTTCGGAGAGGCTCGGGGCAAACTTGGCTAAGTAGGTAACCATGCCCAGTACTGTCTCTAGCTCTGCGCGGTTCTTCGGCGGCTCCATCTTCTTGATGGCAGAGATTTTCACTGGCTCTGGCTTAATGCCATCAGTTGAGAGGCGATGCCTGAAGTAACTGATCTCGGTGGATCCGATTATGCTTTTCTCGGGGTTGAGCCGGATACCTTTCTCCCGTGATCTTTGTAGCATCGCACGGAGGTTCCTGTCATGTTCCTCTCTATTCCTGCCATAGATGAGGATGTCGTCTACGATTGGGACTACTCCGTCGAGGCCTTCATAGGTTTCGTCGATCTTCCACTGGAATTCATCCTGAGCTGAGATAAGACCAACTGGTAAACGCAGAAATCGGTAGTGACCAAATGGTGTGTTGAACGCTGTTAGCTTAGATGACTCTTCCGTGAGCTTGATATTCCAGCATCCTGATCGTGCATCCATTACACTGAATCGTGCGTCCATTACACTGAAGTAACGTGCTCCCACTAGCTTGGGTGTGATGTCATCTAGCATTGGTAGAGAGTAGTGAGGGCGTTTGATAGCCTTGTTCAAATCTCTGGGGTCGAGACAGACTCTGAGCTTGCCTGTACGTGGTTTCTCAACTAATGCGTTGACCCACTCCGTCGGTTCTGTTTCCCGGACGATGATTTTTGTATTCACCATGCTCTGCAGCTCCTCCTTCAGGCGACTATGTAGAGCAAGGGGTATCCTTCTCGGTGGGCAAACCACAGGGGTCAAGGTGAATAGTGCATTCACCTGGGAATAGTCCGATTCATAAGAACATAAGAAAATAAGAAGTAGGAGCAGGAGTAGGCCATACGGCCCCTTGGGCCTGCTCCGCCATTCAATAGGATCATGGCTGATCCGAATCTAGACTCATGACCACTTCCCTGCCCTCTCGCCGTAACCCCTAATTCCCTTATCTGCTAGGAAACTGTCTATCTCCGTTTTAAATCTATTTAATGTTGCAGCTTCCACAGCTCTCTGGGGTAGCAAATTCCATAGATTTACTACCCTCTGAGTGAAGAAGTTTCTCCTCATCTCAGTTTTGAAAGGGCAGCCCCTTATTCTAAGATTATGCCCCCTAGTTCTAGTCTCACCCATCAGTGGAAACATCCTCACCGCATCCACCCGATCAAGCCCCCTCACAATCTTATATGTTTCGATAAGTTTGCCTCTCATTCTTCTGAACTCCAATGAGTAGAGGCCCAACCTACTCAACCTTTCTTCATACGTCAACCCCCTCATTTCTGGAATCAACCGAGTGAACCTTCTCTGAACCGCCTCGAGAGCAAGTATATCTTTTCTTAAATATGGAAACCAAAACTGCACGCAATACTCCAGGTGTGGCCTCACCAATACCCCGTATAACTGCAGCAAGACTTCCCTGTTTTTATACTCCATCCCCCTTGCAATAAAAGCCAAGATTTCATTGGCCTTCCTGATCACCTGCTGCACCTGCATACTAACTTTTTGTGTTTCATGCACCAGGACCCCCAGATCCCTTTGTACTGTAGCACTTTGCAGTTTCTCTCCATTTAGATAATAACTTGCTCTTTGATTTTTTCTGCCAAAGTGCATAACCTCACACCTTCCAATATTATATTCCATCTGCCAAATCTCTGCCCACTCACTTAGCCTGCCTATGTCCTTTTGCAGGTTTTTTATGTCCTCCTCACTCACTGCTTCCCCTCCCATCTTTGTATCGTCGGCAAACTTGGATATGTTGCACTCGGTCCCTTCCTCCAAATCGTTAATATAGATTGTAAAGAGTTGGGGTCCCAGCACTGACCCCTCCGGAACACCACGAGTTACTGATTGCCAGCCCGAGAACGAACCATTTATCCCAACTCTTTGTTTTCTGTTAGATAGCCAATCTTCCACCCATGCCAGTATATTACCCCCAATCCCGTGATTTCTTATCTTGAACAGTAATCTTTCGTGTGGAACCTTATCAAATGCCTTTTGGAAGTCAAAATACACTACATTCACTGGTTCCCCTTTATCCACCCTGTATGTTACGTCCTCAAAGAATTCGAACAAATTTGGCAAACATGACTTCCCCTTCATAAAACCCTGCTGACTCTGTCCTATTAAATTATGCTTATCCAAATGCTCTGTTACTGTTTCCTTAATAATGGACTCCAACATTTTCCCAACCACAGATGTTAGGCTAACTGGTCTATAGATTCCTTTGAAAACATCAGCAAACTCCTCCATGACTGTCTGCTTCTCAACTGGTGCTGTCAATGATAGCACTAGCTTGATGAGGTCCATGTCATAGAAACATAGAAACATAGAAGATAGGAGCAGGAGTAGGCCATTCGGCCCTTCGAGCCTGCTCCGCCATTCAATGAGATCATGTCTGATCATCCAAATTCAGTACCTTGTCCCTGCCTTCTCCCCATATCCCTTGATCCCTTTAGCCTTAAGAAATATATCCAACTCTTTCTTGAATATATTTAATGAACTGGCCTCCACCACCCTCTGTGGCAGAGAATTCCACAGGTTCACCACTCTCTGGGTGAAGAAGTTCCTCCTCATTTCAGTCCTAAATGGCTTACCCCTTATCCTTAGACTATGACCCCTGGTTCTGGACTCCTCGGCCATCATAAACATCCTTCCTGCATCTAGTCTGTCCAGGCCTGACAGAATTTTATAGGTTTCGATGAGATCCCCTCTCAATCTTCTAAACTCCAGTGAGTATAAGCCCAATCGACACAATCTCTCCTCATACGTCATTCCTGCCATCCCAGGTATCAGCCTGGTGAATCTTTGCTGCACTCCTTCCATGGCAAGAACGTCCTTCCTCAGGTAAGGCAACCAAAACTGCACACAATACTCAAGGTGTGGTCTCACCAAGGCCCTGTACAACTGTAGCAAGACATCCTTGTTCCTGTACTCGAACCCTCTTGCTATGAAGGCCAGCATACCATTTGCCTTCTTAACCGCCTGCTGCACCTGCATGCTTACCTTCAGCGACTGGTGCATGCCTTTAGACCTAGCACTGGTGGTGCTTGAGTGTCAACAATGTAAAAGTTCAACATCATGTCGCTTTCTTTGTACTTGCATTTCATCACACATGTGCCTTTTACAATGAGCTGCTCCCCCCCATAGCCGGTCAGTCTGCATGAGGTGGGCTGTAGCTCACACTCATCCTTCAAGCTGTGATACTCACTCAGAGGAATTACATTAACCTGAGATCCAGTGTCTAGTTTAAACCTAAGCTCTTTGCCCTGTTTTCCTATCTCAATATCGGCAAAAACTTGCTCAGTCTCTGAAATCTGTTTTTTCTGTGACACAGAATCAATAAACAGTTCCTCTGCATTTGGCTCTCTATCTGGCATTTGGCTGTCACTCACTGTTGTACTGCTTTTCGAAAACAGTCTTGCAAACTTTAGCAAAGTGGTTCCGTTTACCACATTTAGTACATTGCCTTCCTTTGGCAGGGCAGTACTCCTTTGCTCCATGCCAGCTGTTTCCACAATATCCACAGTTTTTGAAGCGTTTTATGTCTGTGTCGCCCATTTTTAGAACTCTCGCTGTTCTTTCTGTTCTGAAACACTCTCTCTGGGCAGTGTTCTTTGGTGTGTGTCTATTAACTGTGTGCACTGTCTGTTCACGTGAGCTGCTCGTGGCACTGGTTATGGTTTTCAACTGTGCTTGGGCTATCTCATGCAATCTAGCTATGTCCATAGCTTTGTCCAGTGTTAGCCCGGACCCAACATTCAAAAGTTTCACTCTCACTTTAGCTGAATGTATTCCAAACACGATGTGGTCTCTGGCCATCTCATCTTTATCTGAATATTCACAGTCTTTTACCAGCAGTTTTAACTCAGTCACGAACTGTTCAAATGACTCACTAGCTCCTTGTACTTTCTCCTGAAACTTGTACCTGGCGAATATCGTATTTGTCTTGGGCATTACATATGCTTCAAAATGGTCAAAATACCTTTGCTTCATCCGCGGTGAGAGACCATGTGTTAAAAATGTCTCTCCCTTTTTCTCCGATCCACAAGAGTAGGTAGCTGCATCTTTCTTCCTCCCCTTTGCTATTCAGTGGACCCGAGATCATCAATTCCACGTGTTGCTTGAACTTGCTCCATTCTCTATGTAAGTTCAAAGATTCCCAATTCATTCGAGGTAAGGGAGGTCCAACGACGTCCATTTCAAATCCCTGTTCTGACACCATGTCTTGTTTTGCACACTTTGTACAAAAATAATAAATTGCAGGACAACGGAGTATTACAGTTTAAACTATTTTAATGAAGCATCAGGTCTGTAAGCTTCTCAATCAATACAGCACCGTGTGGACAAGATGGAGTTAGGACCCCTACTGGGTCTTCTAAACAATAGCAGTCCTTACAGATGCCTGCAGGCCAATGACAACTCAGCATGTGATCACATGTGAATATAATAGGTATTCCTTACAGATGCCTGCGAGGCAATGATAATTCAGTATGCAAATATTACACTCTTAATCATGCGAATTGTGCTTGCTCCTTCCATTTCACTTTGCTGATTAATTAAAATTAATGAAAATGTTTTCAGGGCTTTTAAAACTCTTTAAATTGCTTGAAATCTCTTTAAAGCTATTTAAGATTCTTCAAATCCATGTAAAAGTCTTTAAAAAGTTTCTCTAAAAGTTTACAAAAGTTTTTTTTTAAACTATAGAGAAAGAACTACCATTGAGACTCTCAGCTACTTTCAGTGTTGATGGCCTCTGAAGAGTTTTAAAAATTGTGGGCGGGTCTCCCCTACGATTGAAGCCCGAGGCTCCGCGCACGCTGCACTCCTGGGCGGCATGATGTCATACGCTGCCCAGGAGTCCGCAGGATGAAAGCGGAAATATAAGTGGGCCCAGAGCATTAAGGTCAGTGCGGACCTTTTTCGCAGGTAGGGGGCTTCCGTCTGCGGGAAGCCTCCGAGCGGAAAATACGGCCCTTTATATCCCATATGCAATGTCAAAGCCAATGTGAATATAGGAACATAGTAACAGGAGCAGACCATTCAGCCCCTCAAGCCTGTTCCGCCATTCGATTAGATCATGGTTGATCTGTATCTTAACTCCACTTACCTGCCTTGGCTCCATATCCTTAATATAGGATTGATGGAATACTCTCCACTTGCCTGGATGGGTGCAGCTCCAGCAACACTCAAGAAGCTCGACACCATCCAGGACAAAGCAGCCCGTTTGATTGGCACCTCATCCACCACCTTAAACATTCACTCCCTCCACCACTGGCGTACCGTGTCTGCAGTGTGTGCCATCTACAAGATGCACTGCAGCAACTCGCCAAGGCTTCTATGGCAGCACCTCTCAAACCCGCGACCTCTTCCACCTTGAAGGAAAAGGGCAGCAGGCGCATGGGAACACCACCACCTCCAAGTCACACACCATCCTGACTTGGAAATATATGGCCGATCCTTCATCGTCACTGGGTCAAAATCCTGGAACTCCCTCCCTAACAGCACTGTGGGAGCACCTTCACCACACGGACTGCAGCAGGTCAAGAAGGCGGCTCACCACCACCTTCTCATGGGCAATTAGGGATGGGCAATAAATGCTGGCCTTGCCAGCGACGCCCAGATCCCATAAACGAATATATAAAAAAAAATGTCTTGCCTATGAAAAATCTATCAATCTGAGTTTTGAAATTTTCAATTGAACCCCAGCCTCAACAGATTTTTGGGGGAGAGAGTTCCAGAATTCCTGACATCACCCCTGAACAGCCTAGCTCTAATTTTAATGCTATGCTCCTTGTTCTGGACTCCCCCCACCAGAGGAAATAGTTTCTCTCCATCTACTCTATCAACTCCACACATGTTGATTTTTTTTTGTGACTCTTACTGTAATATCTGTTAATAGCTTCATTGCTTTGTTCTATGGTTTTGCAGTACTGAGGGAGTGCTGCTCTGTCGGAGGTGTCTTGCAGGTGTGTTGTTAAACCAGGGCTGCCATCATCTCTGGAACCATGTTGCCCTCTCAGGTGGATGTAACAGATCCCCTGGCAATATAGAAAGAAGAGCAGAGGAATGGTCCTGGTGACCTAGCTAACATTCACAAGATAGAAGATTGTGGGTCCAAGTCCCACTCCAGAGACTTGAGCACTTAATCTACACTGACACTTCCAGTGCAGTACTGTTGGAGTGCTGCACGGTCAGAGATGCTGTCTTGCGGATGAGACATTTAAACCGATCCCCTGACTGCCCTCTCAGATCCCGTGGCACTGTTTTGAAGAACAGCATGGGAGTTCTCCCCAGTGTCCTGGCCAATATTTATACCTCAATGAACATCACCAAAAAAAAAACCAGATTATCTGCTCGATATCATATTGCTGTTTGTGGGAGCTTGCTGTGCGCAAATTGGCTGTCATGTTTCCTACATTACAACAGTGACTACACTTCAAAAAGTACTTCATTGGCTGTAAAGTGCTTTGAGATGACCTGAGGTCATGAAGGGCGCTATAGAAATGCCAGTCTTTCTTGTCAAGACAGTAACAAGCGGGTCAAGATTAGAGGGCTAATTCTGCGATCCCAGGTTCTCAGCAGTGAAGCCAGGCATATAGGGGGGTGAGGTCAAGAGGAGAACTCCAGTACAGTAGTCGTGATTCTCTAGCCCACAATGCCTGTGAGAGTAGTTTGCCACAGGGAGCACGGAATTAGCCTTTGCACTGGTTAAACCTAAAATAAATGAAGAAAGAAGTTGCCTTTCACGTCTTCAGGATGTTCCAAAGCACTTTGCAGCCAATGAATTACTTTAAATATTTTCCATCCGGGAAAAGGAGTCATCTCATAAGAGAAGAACATAAGAATTAGGAGCAGGAGTCGGCCATTTGGCCCCTCGAGCCTGCGCCGCCATTCAATAAGATCAGGGCTGATCATCGACCTCAACGCCACTTTCCTGCCCGATCCCCGTACCCCTTGATGCCCTTAACATCCAAAAATCTATCGATCTCAGCCTTGAATATACTCAACGACTGAGCCCCCACAGGCCTCTGGGGCAGAGGATTCCAAAGATTCACCACCCTCTGAGTGAAGACAGGTGCAGCGATCCACTTGATCTCGAATCAAGCATCAGGCTTCAGATGACTAGTTTTATTAATAATTGCAATTGTTTTGTGTTTGCCCGCCTTTATTCCCCACCCCTATTTGCTGTGCATTGAATAACTGAATCCAACGTATGATTTGGACAGGTTGGGTGAATGGGCAGAAATATGGCAGATGCAGTATAATGTGGATGAATGCGAGGTTATCCACTTCGGTGGCAAAAACAGGAAGACAGATTATTATCTGAACGGCAATAGATTGGGAAAAGGGGAAGTGCAACGAGACCTGGGTGTCCTTGTGCATCAGTCGCTGAAGGTAAGCATACAGCTGCGGCAGGCGGTTAAGAAGGCAAATGCTATGTTGGCCTTCGTAGCAAGAGGATTCGAGTACAGGAGCAAGGATGTCTTGCTGCAGTTGTGCAGGGCCTTGGTGAGACCACACCTTGAGTATTGTGTGCAGTTTTGGTCACCTTATCTGAGGAAGGATGTTCTTGCCATGAAGGGAGTGTGGCGAAGATTCACCAGACTGATACCTGGGATGGCAGGAATGACGTATGAGGAGAGATTGGGTCGATTGGGCTTATACTTGCTAGAGTTTAGAAGAATGAGAGGGGATCTCATTGAAACTTATAAAATTCTAACAGGACTAGACAGACTAGATGCAGGAAGGATGTTCCCGATGGCGGGGGGAGTCCAGAACCAGGGGTCACAGTCTAAGGATAAGGGGTAAGCCATTTATAAGAACATAAGAAATAGGAGCAGGAGTAGGCCAATTGGCCCCTCGAGCCTGCTCTGCCATTCAATAAGATCATGGCTGATCTGATCCTAACTGCCAATCCACTATCACAGAATAGGACAGAGATGAGGAGGAATTTCTTCACCCAGAGAGTGGTGAACCTGTGGAATTCTCTACCACAGAAGGCAGTTGAGGCCAATTCATTAAATATATTCAAGAAGGAGTTAGATATATTTCTTACGGCTAAAGGGATCAAGGGATATGGGGAGAAAGCAGGGACAGGGTACTGAATTTGGATGATCAGCCATGATCTCATTGAATGGCGGAGCAGGCTCGAGGGGCCGAATGGCCTACTCCTGCTCCTATCTTCTATGTTTCTATGTTTCTATGTTTCTATCACATACGATAAGAACATAAGAATTAGGAGCAGGAGTCGGCCATTTGGCCCCTCGAGCCTGCTCCGCCATTCAATAAGGTCATGGCTGACCATAGACCTCAACTCCACTTTCCCACCTGATCACCATACCCCTGGTTTCCTTTAACATCCAAAAATCTATCGATCTCAGCCTTGAATATACTCAACGACTGAGCCCCCACAGGCCCCTGGGGCAGAGGATTCCAAAGATTCACCACCCTCTGAGTGAAGACAGGTGCAGCGATCCACTTGATCTCGAACCAAGCATTAGGCTTCAGGTGACTAGTTTTATTAATAATTGCAATGAAAGATGTTTCGCGTTGGCCAGCCTTTATTCCCCACCCCTGTTTGCTGTGCATCGAATAACTGAATCCAACGTCAGGCACACCAAGTACGTACAGCAGCTCAGAGAGTGCTGAAAGGAAGTTTCATTCCAGCTGAACAATTCAACCGTTTGTTGTCTGTTATTTTAAATTCGCTGTCCAAATAATTAGCGAGCACACAGACCGTGTAACTAACTGAACAGGGCACACTGTCCAACTTGAGAACGTATTAGAACAGTCAAGGTTTGCCACTGGAGGGCATTGTCGTTTTTCTGTTCATTGAAGTCGAGTGCCTTGCTTCTCTCTGGGCTCTTGCTCCTCATTAGTATTTTGAGAGAGTCGGATGAGGTATTTCGGCTCCACTTTGACTCGCCCCCCGTCCCAAACACACTGACCGTGTTGAAAGCTGCCTTTACGGTGCAATAGCTAAAGTGCGTGCCGGTGAATGTACTGCAGTGTGCTGGGTACCTGGAGCCTGTGTCAGAGATGGGCTAAAGAGAAGCTGACTTTCAACTGTAACATTAATCAAATGAGCTGGATGGTGCTGATTGAACCAAGGGGTCTTAGATAATGAAGCCGAGAGAAATGTCTGAGAGAATAATCAGTGGGGCCACTGTTCCACAGTGACACGAGCGTGGCCAGTTTCATGAATGGACTGAAAACTCATGAACAGGGGGCCTGTAAGTTCCCGACATGTGTGGTCGATGGGGGTCGTGCACATTCTTAAAAGTCGGCACCAATTAGTTCAGTTCTATTTTTACTCCAGCATTATTGCCAATAATTTGGGGGATTGCACAACCGCAGTTCTGTCCATTTAAAGTTGGACCTGCTGGTTCCCAGCGACTGAATAAGTCAAATTCTGTCTTTATTAGCATTAACGTTTCTTGTTTGATAACCTTGGCAAGGTCATCGGCTTGTAACGTGAACTCCCTCCACCGCCTGAGTGTTCCCAGTATTTTCTGTGGTTATTTAAGTTTTCCAGCACCCGGAGTGTTTTTTGCTTCTATTTGTGTGATAGGGAATCACAGACCTCCAGCACCCGGAGTGTTTTTTGCTTCTATTTGTGTGATAGGGAATCACAGACCTTTATCGAGATTTCTATCGGTGCTTTAGGGATTTATTTGTTTTTTTGCAGAAGCAGCCTGGATCTTCAGGTGAGTCATGAAGCGAGTCTTGTGAATATAAAGATGTTGATTTGCAAGCAAAAGGCTGCTTGAAGTGTGACAGATGCCGTGAGCACGAAAGTCACACAGTGCAAGTTTTTGCAGAGAGAGGGCGAGAGATGGTTTAGCATTTGTGTGTGGGGAGTTTAGTACCGAGACTTAAATCTACAAAAACCAAAATGTATCCGGTGTGGTAGTCTAGTGGTTATGGAACTGGGTTATTAACCATGAGGTTGCTGCCTCGGTAGTAATCTGGCGGAGCAGGTCTAAGATAATGCTAGATTTAAGAGAATTGGCAAAAGAAGCGGGAGTGGGACATGAGGAGAATATTTTTATGCAGCGAGTTGTATGATGTGGAACGCACTGACTGGATGAGTAGTGGAGCAGATTCAGTAGCAACTTTCAAAAGGGAACAAAGAATGGCAGGAGGCCATTCGGCCCGCCGTTGCTTTGCCAGCTCTTTGAAAGAGCGATCCAATTAATCCCACCCCCACCTTGCTCTTTCCCCAGAGCCCTGCAAAGCTTTTTCTTCTCAAGCTTACATCCAATTCCCTTTTGAAAGTTACTATTGAATCGTCTTCTGCAGATGCTGCCTGATCTGCTGAGGTTTGCCAGCATTTTCTCTCTCTGTTCGAGAGGGGGTACTGTCCAGGGAGGCCCAGGGAGACGATGGAGGTTGCTGACATTATTGATGATCGCTTCCCTCACCAGCGAACCGCAGGCCTGAAGTTGACTTAGGCTTCGGGCCTCATTTCTAAGTGTGGCATTTCGGATGTTACTATTATTTTATTTCTCACTACTTACCTCCAGCAACCTCCAGGCTGGACTGATCTTTGACATACAGTAGAGAACTTACAACGCTGAGAACATTTAGAATCATACAATAGTACAGCACAGAAGGAGGCCATTCGGCCCATCGAGTCTGCGCCAGCTCTTTCGAAGAGCAATCCAGTCAGTCCCACTCCTCCGCTCTTTCCCCATGTTCCTGCAATTTTTTCTCCTTCAAGTATTTATCCAATTCCCTTTTGAAGGCTACTATTGAATCTCCCTCCATCACCCTATCAGGCAGCGCATTCCAGATCATAACCACTCGCTGCATAAAAAGGTTTTCCCTCATGTTGCCTCTGGTTCTTTTGCCAATCACCTTAAATCTGTGCCCTCTGGTTATCGAGCCTTCAGCCGTTGGAAACAGTTTCTCTTTATTTACTCTGTCTAAACCCTTCATGATTTTAAACACCTCTATCAAATCTCCTCTTAGCCTTCTCTGCTCTAAGGAGAACAACCCCAGCTTCTCCAGTCTATCCACGTAACTGTAATCCCTCATCCCTGGGACCATTCTCCTAAATCTCTTCTGCACCCTCTCCAAAGTTTTCACATCCTTCCTAAAGTGTGGTGCCCAGAATTGGACACAATACTCCAGTTGGGGCCGAACCAGTGTTTTATTAGCTTTAGCTTTTGTACTCTATGGGCTGGATTTTGATACTGGAGGTGTGTAGGAGGCGGGACTGCAACTTTCGGGGTTGTAGTCCCGCCTCCATCGAATTGTGGCCAACCCATGTGATTTTCACTTGATTGACCTTGTTGAGCCCGCCCAGTGGGCTCAGCAGGCCAATTAAGGGCCACCCGGCAACAGGTGACGTCACAGATTGATATTTCATCTGTCAAGAGCTTTTGACAGATAAAATATCAATGTTTGACAGCTCTTTGAAGCTGTCAAACACTGACAATCTGTACACTAAGTTAATTCCTTCCTCTCAGGCTGATTCAGAGATCTCTCCAGAACAGAAAGCTGAATGCTGCAGATTTTGACAGCTCGTGGCCATTCTGCTTTCTGTGCCAGTGAGATGAGGGACTCCCGAGACCTGAAGGAAGGAAGGCTGTAAAGGTAAGTAAAGGTAAGTAAAACTTCTTTAAACACTTTACACACACCAAACACACTTACCTCTGCACTCATGCACCCATCACTCACCTGAACACCGGACACCTCGAACCCTCCAAGCCCTTCAGCCCGACGGTCCGCCTCGCTAACTTGGCGTGGTTTGGAGCCATCGGGAATCCCACACTTCAGGAATAAAAATAGGGATTAGGCTAAAAACTGTCTGTTAACTACCTGTTAACAGGCAGTTAATTGGCACTAATCCCCTTCCCGCCTCGGGGAAGCGGGTCCCAGTGCGGGTCGGGTACCCGCCTCCTTTGAAACTGGCATGGAGGTGGGATGGGGGCAGGATGGGTTCGTGACCCCCGATTTCACGATTTTAACCCCCCACACGCCTCCAATCCCGCCTCCACGGCCCAATGAAAATCCAGCCCATTGACTCTATTTACAAAGCCCAGGATCCCGTATGCTTTATTAAATGCTTTGTTAACCTGTCCGGCCACCTTCAAAGATTTGTGCACAAACACCCCAGGTCTCTCTTTTCTTGCACCCTCTTTAAAATTATGCCATTTAGTTTATATTGTCTTTCCACATTCTTCCTACCAAAATGTATCACCTCACACTTCTCTGTGTTGAATTTCATCTGCCATGACTCCGCCCATTCCACCAGCCTGTCCATGTCTTCTTGAGGTCTATCACTATCTTCCTCACTGTTCACTGCACTTCCAAGTTTCGTGTCATCTGCAAATTTCAAAGCTGTGCCCCGTACCCCCAAGTCCAATTCATTAATGTAAATCAAAAATGTTGAGTCTGTGTGTTCCAGATATACTTATTCTAAATAACTGGACACAGACAACAGGAAAAACTTAAACAGGTCTTTACTACTTGAAGGTCAGGGCTGAACTGCTTTACAAATTACTACACCGAGCTTATATAGGGGTGTGGTCACCACCGGTACTACAATATACAGTAGCAAGAGAAAGTAGTCCATCTTCTTAAGGTAGTTCTCTTAAGGTGGTACAGGTTACATACACCACAATTCCTCCCTTTTTAGCTTAACAGTGTACACCCCAATTTAAACATAACATGGATAACATATATACAACTTTCATGCAACTGTTCAAAGATTCAGTCTCTGAGGAGGCCTCCTGATCCGAGTTGGATAACGCCTTTCAGGGGTCTCTGATTCTGGTTGCTGGGGTGACTCCTCTAATTGATCTCTTATGGATTGAACATCCTCATGTACGTTCGCGTTTGAGGTAGATGCTACAGGTTCAATAATTTCTTCCACTGGTGTCTCTGCCGTAGCCATGGGTTCGACCCTTGTTCTCGATTCTACAAGTTGGTCAGCATGACGTCGTATTACGTTTTCACCAATCTCTACCGTGTACATCAGGGGTCCTTGTCTGGCACAAATTGTTCCAGATTGCCATTTCTCATTCTTATAGTCCCGGGCTAACACTGGTTGTCCTATTTCGAAACTCCGAGTGGTCTTGTTATTTACATGCTGGAACTGTTTGTTTTCGACTTCCCGACGCACATTTGGTTTTAACAAATCCAACCTGGACCGCAACCTCCTGTTATAAAACATCATGGCAGGACTTTGATTTGTCACTGCATGTGTGGCGTTTCGATATGCCATTAGGAAATTGTCCACCTTGTGTTGTAGTGGAATATGGTCTTCGCTCATGGCCTTTATCGCCTTTTTGAACGTTTGTACAAATCTCTCGGCCAACCCATTTGTAGCCAGATGATATGGGGCAGATGTATAGTGTTTCACCCCATTCTTCTTCATGAATTTCTGCAATTCTTCTGACACGAACTGCGGTCCGTTGTCTGAACATATCTGTTCTGGCAATCCATTTCTTGTGAATATGGTTCTTAGAACAGCGATCGTCTTTTCCGAGGTAGTGGTCGCCATCTTAATCACTTCTGGCCATTTAGAATGTGCGTCTACCGCTATCAAAAACATGGAATCCATGAATGGACCTGCAAAGTCGATATGTACACGCTGCCATGGGGTTGAAGGCCATTCCCATGGATGCAGCGGTGCAATTGGAGGTGCATTTTGAACATTTTGGCACCCTGAGCAGCTTTTAGTCAGATCCTCTATTTGTTTGTCGATACCTGGCCACCACACATAAGCCCTAGCAAGGCTTTTCATCTTGACTCCCCCCAGATGACCTTCATGCAGTTCCTTTAGAACTCTCTCCCTTAATTTAAGAGGAATAATCACCCTTGTTCCATACATCAATGTTCCTTGACAAACGGACAGCTGTTCTCGTCTGGCTGAGAATGCCGGTAACAGTGGTTCGCCATGTGCTGGCCATCCCTTCACTGTCAATTCGTAGACCCGAGACAGTGTCGGGTCATTCCTGGTCTCTCTCTCAATACTCGCATTGGTGACTGGTAAACATTCGATGATGGTCGAGTGAAATAACTCAACAGGGTCAACTGTCGGTGCCTCTCCCGCTGTAGGTAGTGGCAGGCGCGACAGCCCATCAGCATTACCATGTTGCTTTGTACCTTTGAATTCGATCTCATATTGATGTGCCCCTAGGAAAAGGGACCATCTCTGGAGCCTCTGCGCTGTCATCACCGAAACACCCTTCTTAGGGTTAAAAATGGAAACCAACGGCTGGTGGTCTGTCAGCAGCGTAAACTTTTGGCCTTGCAGGTAATGATTAAATTTTTTTACTCCCCACACGAGGCTGAGAGCCTCCCTATCTATCTGAGCATAGTTGCGCTCAGCGGAGGTCAATGATCTGGATGCGAACGCGACTGGTCTTTCCAAGCCATTTGGCAACTTATGTGATAGCACTGCCCCAATACCATATGGAGAAGCATCACAAGCTAAACGAATAGGCAGCGTTGGGTTAAAGTGAGCCAACAGTTCCTTAGAGGTGATCAATGCCTTGCTTTTGTGAAAAGCCCGCTTACAGTCCTCGCTCCACTTCCATGGCACTCCCTTTTGTAAAAGAGCATTCAGCGGGTGTAGCACCGTGGATAAATTTGGCAGAAACTTATGGTAATAGTTAATCAACCCTAGGAACGACCTCAACTGGGATACATTTTCCAGAGCGGGAGCCTTCACAACAGCTTCGATCTTGTCAGGTGACTTGTGAAGCCCCTCCTGGTCAATGACGTGACCACAGTACGAGATTCGCTTCTGAAAGAACTCACATTTCTAGCGATTAACTCGAAGTCCATACTCTTTCAATCTGGTGAGCACCTGTTCCAAATTAGCAAGGTGTTCCTCATCATCATCTCCTGTAATAAGAATGTCGTCCAGATAGCATTGTGTGCCAGGAATTCCCTGTAATACCTGCTCCATGGCCCTTTGCCAAATCGCTGGAGCCGATGCCACTCCAAAAACCAGTCTATTATACCGATATAAGCCCTTATGCGTGTTGATCGTGAGATACTGGCGTGACGCTTCAACAACTTCCATCTGTAAGTACGCCTGCGCCAGGTCTATCTTGGTGAAGCGTTTCCCGCCAGACAATGAAGCGAAGATATCCTCAATCCACGGAAGTGGATATTGCACCGTGTGAAGAACCGGATTAACAGTGATCTTGAAATCGCCACAGATGCGAACCTTCCCCGGTTCCCCCGGCTTGTTGCTCAATGAACGCTTCATGACGGGAACAATGGGCGTGGCCCATTCGCTCCAGTCCACCTTTGACAGTACTCCTGAACGTTCTAGCCCTTCCAGCTCAGCTTCCACAGCAGGTCGTATCGCATAAGGTATCGGTCTGGCTTTGAAAAATTTTGGGTTTGCATGTTCTTCAACCTTGATGTTTGCCGTAATTCCTTTCAGTGTTCCCAGTCCCTGTTGGAACACCTCCTTAGCATCGTCCAATATTCTGGACAGTCGTTTAGGTTTGACATCGTCCTTTTTACCGGAATCTACAGTTAGTGCTTTTAAGGAATGCCAGTCCATATTTATTCTCCTGATCCATTCCCGTCCCAGTAGTGGTGGACCTCCCTCAGGTAACACATACAAGTCCATTCCTTTGCTTTCTTTACCCTTGTGGACCACCTTTACTTTTATCTTTCCGATGGGGTACACTCTTTGCCCCATGTATGTTTTCAATACAATCTCCGTATCCCTTAGGGGAATGTGTGAGAATAACCTTTTGTAATCTTGCTTATTCATGACCGTCAATGCCGATCCCGTGTCCAATTCCATCTTCACTTGGACTCCTGCTATCTGGAGTGTAACCCAAATAGTTTGGTGGTCTGCTGTGTTACCCACATTATGTATTCTTAGACAACCCAGTTCCTTACTGCTGGAGTCTGAATCCGTCTTCTGTTCATCCGAACTGTTCTCTGTCACCTTGTGTACTTTTTTGTACTTCTTCTGTGGCGACTTTTTGTTGCTGGTCTTCTTTCCTGACCGGCATACTTTCGCTATGTGACCGAGTCTGCCACATTTTCTGCATTCTTGATCTTTGAACCAGCACTGGTTCTGATCGTGCGTTGTCCTTCCGCAACGATAGCACTTTACTGCACCCAATGCCATTTGATTGGTGCTGAGTTCTGATGGCCTTAGCTGCATTTCCGCGATGCCTCGTGCTGCCGCCTCGTGCGATGCTGCAATGGTGACAGCTTTATCTAGCGTAAGGTTCTTTTCCTCTAGCAGTCGCTTCTGAGTTCCTTCTTTTAGTAGTCCACACACAAACTTATCTCTGAGAGCATCTGCTAGTCCTGTACCAAACTGACAGTACTTTGATAGCTTGCGCAGTTCAATTAAGAATTCAGCGTTGCTTTCCTCTTTCAGCTGCATTCTTCTGTAAAATTTAAATCGTTCCGCTATCAGCAGCGGCGTGGGGTTTAAATGCTCTTGCAGGATAGTAACAATATTCGCGAAAGTCTTATCCACCGGTTTATCTGGTGTTACAAGGTGCCTTAATAACCCATACGTCTTCGCACCCATCGAGTTTAATAGGGTTAGTGCTTTCTTTTCAGCCGGTATCTCATTTGCTGTACAATAAACTTCAATACGCTCCACATAAGTGGCCCAATCTTTGACATCGCTATCAAAAGCAGTGATGTTACCGTTTTTAGGCATCCTTGTAAGTTTCTTTAAGTATTTTATTTTTTTCCAAAATGGCGGCTTCCCGCGCTTGGCGGCTTTTCCCGCGCTTGTCTACTTCCCGCGCCGACTAAAATGGCGGCTTCCCGCGCTTGGCTTCTTCCCCCGCTGGCTACAATGGCGATTACCGCGCTGTTGCCGTTCTCGCCTCCCAGCGGTCCTTAATTTCCCCCGACGCAGCTGCTTTTACTCCCCGCTGTCCTCATGGGTATTAGCGCTTCCTTTCTTGCTGCGCGTCTATTCCGATTGCAGCCCGGCCCTTTACACCGGCTGCGGTCGAGTTCTCCGCCCTTTTTCCTCCGGTCTCGCCCCCCTTCTCCACTGACAACGCGGCCGACTTTCTGCCCGCGTCGCTAGATCGGCTTACCCACCGCCGTGGAAGAAGGATGATCACTGCCTGTCGCTGATGGTGGACTTCGTGGTCAGCAATTCCAACCCGGGTTCTCGATGCCTCCCGTGCGAATGTGGTGCTCAGCAGGATGATGAGGGCGGATGCCTCTTCTCGACGCCCGTTCTGGGGACGAAGCTGCCTTGGATGCAATTGCCGCTGGGTAAGATCGACTCGTCGCCACTGTTGAGTCTGTGTGTTCCAGATATACTTATTCTAAATTACTGGACACAGACAACAGGAAAAACTTAAACAGGTCTTTACTACTTGAAGGTCAGGGCTGAACTGCTTTACAAATTACTACACAGAGCTTATATAGGGGTGTGGTCACCACCGGTACTACAATATACAGTAGCAAGAGAAAGTAGTCCATCTTCTTAAGGTAGTTCTCTTAAGGTGGTACAGGTTACATACAACACAAAAAACAGCAGTGGTCCGAGTACTGAACCTCGGGGAACGCCACTCTATACCTCCCTCCAGTCCAAAAACCAGCCATTCTCCACAATAATCTGGGCAAGAAATTCAAATGCTTACCACCACCTGTTAGCGCCAGCGATTCTCAGAAAAATGGTGGCCACCGCTCTTGTGCCAGCTGGAGGTGGTCCCCGCGGCAGCCACCATATTTGTGGGCCTCTTTGCCCCTGTAACAAAAATGGCAGCATGGTTGAGTCAGTCGGCGTGCAATGTCACCTATGTGAACTTTGACCCTGGTGCTCAATTCAACGCCGGGCCCTAAGCATGCCATCTTAACCCGGCGTGCAAGCAGGCTGACAGACGCTGACCGGGTCGATATCTGCAGTGGTTAAAGGGAAATACACATCAATCAGGTAAGTTTGAATGTAAGTGTTTGGCCTTGGTTTTTTGGATATTAATGAAGTGGAGGCTTGCTGCAATAGATGTGAAAAGTCTTTGAAGTGTTTTGGAGTGCAGCTGGATGCTTGCAAGGGCTCGGATGGTTAGTGAACATCTTTGAGAAGACAGAACGTGCTGCGAATACTCAGCAGGTCACACTACATCCGTGGAGTTCACGTCTCAGGTCGACTTGCTGCCTGACCAACTGATTATTTGTAGCATCTTATGCTGTCATTTCACATTTACAGCATCTGCATGCAGAGGGAAGAGGAAGACACAGATGAGGAGGAAGCCGAAGAGGAGGAATCAGATGGAAAGATGAATCTCAGACAGCCCCTTTGTGGCTGGGATATCTAGGATGGCATCATCTGCCTGCGGTCCCACTGGCTGGACAGGCTGCCTCATCTTGTTGACCCACTGGCTGGACAGGCTGCCTCTTCTTGTTGACCCACTGGCTGGACAGGCTGCCTCTTCTTGTTGACCCACTGGCTGGGCAGGCTGCATTTCTTTGGTACGTGAAATGAGGAAGGCACAAGGGTGGAGTTGTGGTGATGGGAGGACGGGAAGCCCCCAGAAGGGGGAAAATGTACGAGGATACCCGCATCCTGTATCCTTTCAGCTCCGCCGCTGGCCAAGGGCTCAGCCATGCCCCTGCCAAGAATGGTCTGCACCGCCTCCTACAAGGGGTTGAGGTGATGTTAGGAATGGTGAATGTGCCTCGTTATTGGTGCAGATTGTTGGTAGGTGAGTGATTGGGGGTTGTGCATTGAGCAGTGTGTGAGGCTAGTTGGTAGGAGACGGCTTTTCAAGATACATTCACTGACCTTGACCAGTGGTCTGAGGTCATGAAGCTTCTTTAGGCAATGGAGCCAGGTCCTGAGGGTGATACTGCTGGCAGTGATGGCCTCGGTGATGTACTCCCATATCGTTCTTTCTGGAGGGCCTCCTGGCCCCTGTGGGTAGAGGGCCGTTCTTGCAGTGTTGACCCCCTGCACAAAGCTGGAGTGCTGCACGTGAGACCCTCGCTGCCACTTCCCTGGCTTGCTGAGCCATTTGTGTTAGTGCTGAGGCAGTTTTCCCATTTGTTCAGTTTAGGAAGGTAATTCAGCTTTCAGAGCTGAATAATCACATTTGGAACTTCTTTTAAATATTGAATATTTGTAAAAAAAAACACAGAAAGGGATGAAAAATGTATTGAATCAGTTTGTTTTATGTTGTCTTGCTTCAATGTGCGTGGCCCCTTTAAATGTCAGAGCTCCTCACTGCCCACAATGCATTGCGAGCTCCACAGCCGCTCGGGGAAGCAGCAACGCCGCACCCGGACTGCACGTTGGTCCTGGATCCCTCGAGCAAATCCACCAGGACAGCTTTGCTCCTAAGGTTAGCGCTGCGCCACCTACCTCCATGCCCCCCACACCAAATTTAGGTCGGTTAGCGTTACTGCCATTCCGGGCAGCTGTTAACAACAGTTGGCGGTGACACCGACTGCTTTGCTGCCGATCACCAATTTATCCCCCTTTGTTTGCTATCACTTAGCCAATGTTGTATCCGTGCTATGACTGCCCCTTTTATCCCATGGGCTTCAATTTTGCTAACAAGCCTAATATGTGGCCTAACAACAGAAAATGCTGGAAAAACTCAGCAGGCCAGGCAACATCCTCCTGAAGAAGGGTTTCGACCTGAAACGTTGACTTTGTTTCTCTCTCCACGGATGTTGCCTGGCCTGCTGAGTTTTTCCAGCGTTTTCTGTTGTTAATTCGGATTTCCAGCATCCGCAGTATTTTGCTATCGTACTGTGTGGCACTTTGTCAAACACCTTTTGAAAGCCCACATACACAACATCGACCGCATATATAGGTTTAGCATAAATTCCTTCTCAAACATCGCTTTACACAATGTGGTGTGAACGATTGTGAGCACAAACGAGGAGTGGATCGGAAGGTAGCCGAAGGCTCCGGCGAGATGCAGGCTCACCGATTGGCCAGTGGGGGAATTTCGACCGGCTGGGGCGCCAAGTCCGCAGACGGACAAGTAGATCCGTAATGGGGGGGGGTGGAGCCGGGGATGTGGGATGGGAAGGTGGAGTGGGGGGAACCGATCATGGAGAGGGGCGAGAACAGAGTGGCAGTTGGCACACTGTATTCTTATAGAGCCCAACGGAGCACTGGTGCTTGACCTGGCCTCATGATAATGAAATGAAAAAAATAAATTGAGAGCTATCTTTACTTTTTTTAAATTCCTGCTTAGACAACTGGGCAGATGTCTCGCCCTTCTGCCCCTCAAAATTGCAATCGGGAGTCCTATCACAGATTTATAGAAGCATAGAATGAAACAGCACAGAAGGAGGCCATTCGGCCCATCGTGCCTGTGCCGGCTCTTTGAGAGAGCTCTCCGATTAGTCCCACTCCCCCCCTGCTCTTTTCCCATAGCCTCTGTAAATGCTTGTTCCCTTCAAGTAGTGTAGATAGAGAAACGCCATTCCCCCTGGCGCGCAGGTCACGAACTCGAGGTCATAGGTCATTGGCAAAAGATCTAAAGGGAAGATGAGGAGAAATGTTTTCACTCAGAGAGTTGTTGGGATCTGGAACGCTGGTGGCATAAATAATTTTAAAAGGGAGTTGGACGGTTGCTGGAGGATGAGGAACTTACAGGGTTACGGACAAATAGCGAGGGGATGTGGGACTAAGCACGACTGTTCTTTCAAAGAGCCGGCACAGGCACGGCAGGCCGAATGGCCTCTTTCTGTGCTGTAAGTTTCTATGGGGGAAAAATTCAGTTGTTTGCGCCTCCCATTAGCGCCTTAAGAGGGCGCTAATGGGGCGCAAAGCAACTAGCGCCCGGGCACGGCGATGTTTGCGCCGCTCGTGAAATTTACCAGACATTTTGCGGCGGCGCTAAACACTACCGCCACGATCTCCTGCGCCGGCAGATCGTGACATCAGTCGAGTGCGCAATGCCCCGGTAGTGCCCTGGACTGGATATTGAGTGGCGCCCCTGCCTTACCACCTGCCGCTAGCAATGACAGGTTCAGGGGAGCGTTATGCTGTCAGAAAGGGACTGGGGGAGCGCTATTTAAAGGCGACTGCTTCCTGCCTTTTTTTGTCGGTGACATTGTTGCACCACGCATTCTGAGAGGGAGAGAGAGACTTCTGGAGAGATTCAACGCTGTGTGAAGGAGTTTTGAGTACTGAGCAGCACTTTGCAGGTTCATTTTGATTTGCCCTTCCTTGCTTCGCCAGCGCTCTGAGGTAGCGCCTCGCTCCTCAGCCTTTGCACCTTAAGACAGGTGTGAAGCGCCTGATTTAGCGCTCCAATCACCTCCAGGGGGAATAAAAGCCAAGTTTGCTGTCAGAGGCGATAATTAGCGCCAGGCGCTAAACTTTGCGCACGGCCAATAATGGCGCCCCAAATGGGGCGATACCAAATTTTTCCCCCTATGGTTCTATGAAATATTTATCCAATGTCCGTCTTAGGACCACAATTTTCATATTTGATAGGTCTCTAATCTTACAAGCAGGCGGGCACTCTAGCCTCCCATCGGAAGGTCCCTTCCGAGATGGCTGCAGCCGGATCACCAATGTAACTATGGCACTGAGTGATCCAAGGCCATTTTTCGGATCACTGCTGCCCCGTTTATTGCCAGGCAAGCCGGCTTAAAATCTGAAATAAAAACAGAAAATGCTGGAAACACTCAGCAGGTCAGGCAGCTTCTGTGGAGCGAGAAACAGAGCCAACGTTTCAGGTCGATGAACCTTTCGTCAGAACTGGAAAAAAACATTCGAGATGTAACAGGTTTTTAAGCAAGTGCAGGGGCAAGGAGAGGGGGGGAGGGGAGGAAAGAACAAAATCTGGCCTTAGGTTTCACTACCGTCCCCATACATCCCTGCTGTGGTCTCCAGCACTTGCCGTGTTTGTTAACTGTGCAATCTTACAACATAGAAACAGGCCATTCGATACCGTACAGTTACACAAACCTTACACCAGGAGCTTTAAACTACAAAAGACCCTGCTGGTAAGATCCCGCCTTGTATTTTTTCTTCCGTATGATTTCATACATTTCTAGGTCATTGAAGATGCTTCAATTTTATAGCATAGTTATAGTCGTGGGTCAGACAAGGTTTTGGGAGTCAGGGGGCAGCTTCACACGGTTGTCTGTATTTGCCTCTCCTGACTGGCTGAATGCTTGCAATAGCCCTGGCAGAACCTTGGCACACCCTGTTCTGGGATGAACATAGCGTTAATTGTTTGTTATTCTGCAGCCTGCTCGGGACCGTCAGCCCAGCATTCCTGGTGTGAATAATCTCTTTGTTGCTGGTTAGGGTCAGTGTTGAGCTGCAGGTCCAACTGAGGATGGTAAATCTTCGCACTTATGGGGGGTGGGGGGGGTGGTGTTGCCACAAAGACCGACGACACATCTTTTGTTCGCCGCTATTGTCGGTAAAGTCCCAGCAATTTGAGCAGGGAAGAGTGAGCGGGGTGAGGTGGGCAGGCAAGATATAAAAGATCGGGCAATTCAAAAAAATCGCAGAACTTAACGAAAATACTCCGCTGGTTGTCGGCGATGGGGGGGTGCGGGATGGCGGAAGCTGGGTTCTTCAGGATTATTTTAATCATATTATTTTAAATCATAAGAACCCGATGCAACACTCAGCCGAGACCCGCTGTACATCAGTGTGGTATTGCATAAAATAGAAACAGCTATTTCAGGCACTGCAATACATTAATAGTTATTGAAGAAAGGGGAGATCCGTTCCCTTGCAGCAATTGATTTTACTTTGAAAAATTCAGCATTGCTTCTCTGCACCATTGAATCTATTTCCTTATATTTTTGGAGAAATTTGTACCACGGGATTTTTATGCTGTGCGTGCCTTTATTGGCCCAGAAATTCGGGTCTCCACAGGTGAGTACACGCTGGGTACTCACGCGTAGGCCCAACGAAAGTGCCGGTTTCCTGCATGCACTGCGCATGTGCGGGAAACCGGCACTTCCGTTCCCCTGAAAGAAGGGGTTCAGAGGTCGAACACGTGTGCAGGAGAGGCAGCGCGTGCGCATCGAACTTACGATTTTTTCCAGGTTTTTCCGGGAGGGTAAATCTTCAGCAGTTACACTTTCGAAAAGCAGGGGCAAGGCCTGCTTTTAACAAGGTAAGTAGTGAATTAATTAAAATTAAAACATTTTTTCCACAGGTTTATTATTTTTAAATATTTTAAAGAAAGGTAAGTTTATTTTTAGCCCCATTAGAAAGTGTAATTCATTTTTTCAAAAATTTAAATTATTGTTTAAAATAGTTATTTCATGTAATTTATTGTTTATTTTAAAAATGTGATCTAAAAAAAAATCTATTTGAGGTTTTAGTGATGTTTTGTGGCTTATAGTATTTATAGGTTTGACAGCTCTTCTTGTCAAACTTATGAATGAAGCATTCCCTGCTCCGATTGGCTCCCCATGGCCCACGTGATCCCAGGGGACGCTTCGAACTAACTGCGCCCCTGGGATACACAAGCACTGCGCACGGGCAGTTGGAGGAGACCCAGGATCGGAATCCCACGCGGGCCCACAGCTCAACAGCCGGCACGGTAGGTAAGTGCAGGTCGGGGGCTTGCACCCGCGGGAAGCCTCCGACCCGAATTTCTGGGCCATTAAGTATAGCATGTTTGGGAGAAACAGACCTATCATTCATAAGAACCTAAGAAATAGGAGCAGGAGTCGGCCATTTGGCCCCCTCGAGCCTGCTCCGCCATTCAGTAAGATCATGGCTGATCTTCTGCCTCATATCCACCTTCCCGCCCTGTCCTCAGTGTTTGGGGCCCTTAGACAGTGGGAAGGGAGGTGGTAAAAGGGCAGGTGTTGCATCTCCTGCGCTTGCACGGGAAGGTGCCGTAGATAGGGGAGCGGATGTTGGGGGTGATAGAGGAGTGGACCAGGGTGTCTCGGAGGGAGCGGCCCCTTCGGAATGCTGAAAGGCGAGGGGAGGGGAAGATGTGTTTCTAATAGACAGTGAAGGTCAGGTTGTGTCCAACCAATCGGAAGCCCCTGGTCTACCAGGTGGAAGTTCCTCGATCCTCGTCCTTATCTAACCTGTTGACCTCAATCCAGCTTGGGGCTTCAATATAGAACTGAAGAAGATATGATGAAAGGTCATCTGAAATAAAAACAGAAAGTGCTTGAAATACTCAGCAGGTCAGGCAGCATCTGTGGAGAGAGAAACATAGAAACATAGAAGAAACATAGAAGATAGGAGCAGGAGTAGGCCATTCGGCCCCTCGAGCCTGCTCCGCCATTCAACGAGATCATGGCTGATCATCCAAATTCAGTACCCTGTCCCTGCTTTCTCCCCATATCCCTTTAGCTTTAAGAAATATATCCAACTCCTTCTTGAATATATTTAATGAATTGGCCTCAACTGCCTTCTGTGGTAGAGAATTCCACAGGTTCACCACTCTCTGGGTGAAGAAATTCCTCCTCATCTCTGTCCAAAATGGCTTACCCCTTATCCTTAAACTGTGACCCCTGGTTCTGGACAAACCCCGCCATTGGGAACATCCTTCCTGCATCTAGTCTGTCTAGTCCTGTTAGAATTTTATAAGTTTCAATGAGATCCCCTCTCATTCTTCTAAACTCCAGCGAGTATAAGCCCAATCGACCCAATCTCTCCTCATACATCATTCCTGCCATCCCAGGTATCAGTCTGGTGAATCTTCGCTGCACTCCCTCCATGGCAAGAACATCCTTCCTCAGGTAAGGTGACCAAAACTGCACACAATACTCAAGGTGTGGTCTCACCAAGGCCCTGTACAACTGCAGCAAGACATCCTTGTTCCTGTACTCGAATCCTCTCGCTACGAAGGCCAACATACCATTTGCCTTCTTAACCGCCTGCTACACCTGCATGCTTACCTTCAGAGTAACAGAGTTAACGTTTCAGGCCGATGACCTTTCATCAGAGCTGGAAGAAGTTAGAGAGGTAACAGTTTATAAGCAAGTGCAGGGGCAGGGAAAGGGGAGATGGGACGAAAGAACAAAAAGGAAGATCTGTGCTAGGGTGGAGGGCAGGAAAGATTAAATAACAAAAGGCTGGATGGGGCAAGGCTAAAGGGGGTGGTAATGGGACAAGTAAAGAAACAAAAGATGGGTCTAGAGGAGGTGTAAGTGGCAACAGAAGATCCTTTACCAGCACCTGCTGTCTGAGAAAATGGGAGCGGTGGTTATGATCTGAAATTGTGGAACTCAATGATCATAGAGCTGGCACACTCTATCCTTCTTAACCCTTTTCACATTGCTCAAGGAACCGCCTCGCTGAATCTCTTCCACATATTGTTAACTTCCCTCCAGCTATTCATCCTACTGCACACTCCTTGGCTTCACTCCTAGCAGCTTGATTAATACGCTGGTGGAAGTCACGGCAAGGCTATCAACCATCTTTAATTGTGGCTCCATTGTTTGCTGTGCTCCGAAGCAGTTCATTGCTGCTTCCTCGCAGACTCCAAGAATGACATTCAGCACAAGCACGGGGACATCTGTGTGAGCTTCTTGAAGATTTCCTCACAGAGACACTGTCTGGCATCTTGTCACTTCGGATTATTAGAATTAGCGAGTGATCCTTTCTATTCTAAGTTGTTTAATTTATGCAGTGAGAAGTGTGTTGTGTAATGTGTTTTCTGAAAATCTGCCAGTTCTGTCTCGCAAATAGCAAGCAATGATGCCAGTCCCCAAAACAAATCAGAATGAGCAGCGCATTGTTAGGCAATAAAAAAAATGGATTTACATTCAAATATTGCTTGGATTAAAAATAGCGTCGCGAATACTTGGAGTAAAGCAATAATTTGAATGTTTGAAGGTTTGAATTGTATGACCTTGTAATGCTAAATAATCTTTCTAATTTCCAAAAGCTTTTGACTTTCACTGAAGCATTTCGCCTGTTACTCAATAGCTAATAGCAGTTAGATGTGCAATATTAACTAGCCTTCTGAGGGTTTGCCCAATATTTTACTCTTTAATTGATGGATAAATTTAATGTGGTTAATATGAACAGCATCTGAAGGTTTCAGTTTCACTGTCTCTATTGGGCAGCTTCCCCCCCGTTAAGTGCTCCTGTTGAGGAACAGTGCTGGCTGGGACTGCTGGCAGTGAAATTGCCCTCCGATTTTCTGTCCATTTGAACTAATGCAAAAGAAAGCCTTGCATTTATATGGTTGTGTTTATTTCCAACAGCAGGTTTCTGATTGGTCACCTTGGAGTGTATTGTTTTCTATGTGGGTTCAATGACGACACATTCATGAAAGAGTATGTCTTTTAATCTAAAGTGTGTTCAAGTAAGTTAACTGCTTTACAGGAGACACCATCTTAGATAACCATCCAAAATGAAACTACCTTGCCTCTCTCACATGCCCTCTGCTGGTAAGGCATAATAATCAAACAGGCAAATACCATCACTATTTGCTGATATCATTACATCTCCCTTTCTTAAAACAAAAGTATTTTACTTTTAACTAACAACATGTTTTCTTTGTATTACTCTGCATTTTAACTGTAACACTTAATAAACTTACATTATCATTATCATTATCAAAGTTTTTTAACCTTGTTTTGTGTGTTCACATGAAATATGTAAATACACTAGAACTTGAAGAGAGAATAAGATAACATTACTTCTACAACAAGAGTCCTTAAACTTGCTCAAGGAGTCTCTCAGGAGGCTTCACGTGTCTTGAGGATTTTATGATTGATTGTCCTTGAATCTGAGTTGTTGCCTCAGATGATGGGTTCTCAGCTGTGTGATCAGGTTGTTCAACAGTATCAGTCTTTTGACCTGCTGAGGCTGGTCCCATGAGAAGATCCCGACAATTTCTTCGCAGAACAGCACCCTCATCTGTCTGAATGGTGTATGATCTTGGCTGGACTTCACTCAGGACAGTTCCCTTCTGAGTCCATATGTTTGTTTTGTCTTTGAACCTTACTTGGTCACCAGTGTGGAGTTCAGGTAGGTTTTGTGTTCCTCTGTCATAGTTGTACTTTTGATTTTCTTTCTGTTGTTCTTTGAAATTCCTCACTTTCTCCCCCTCTTTTGTTTTCAGGAGGTTCTCCGGGATGGGTAGGTTTGACCTTAGCAGACATCCCATAAGGAGTTGGGCTGGTGACATACCACACTCGAGCGGCGTTGTGCGGTATACAAGCATGCTCTGGTAGAAGTCAGTTCCACTGTCTTTTGCCTTGTACATCAGTCTTTTCACTGTCTGGACCAATTTTTCCACTAGTCCATTGGACTGTGGAAAGTGAGGACTTGACGTTGTGTGGACAAAGTCCCACTCTTTGGCAAAGTGTCGGAAACTTGCATTGTAAAACTGGGGTCCGTTGTCTGTGAAGACCTCGCTTGCCACACCATGTCTGGAGAATATGGCTTTCATACATGTTATCACAGCATCTGCAGTGGTGGTGTACAGTCTACAAACCTCTCGATACAGGGAGTAATAGTCTGTGACTACAAGATAGTCCTTCCCTTGACATATGAATAGGTCAGCGCCTACCTTCTGGTAAGGTCTGTCTGGCGCTGGGTGTGGCTTTAGTGGTTCTACAGGATTGCTTGCTTGATATTTCAGGCATATTGTGCAGTTTGACACCTCATTTGTCACATCTTGGTTGATTCGTGGCCAGTACATCACCTCTCGTGCTCTTTTCTTACACTTTTCAATTCCCAGATGTCCTCCATGGATCCTTTTTAGCATCTCTTTTCTCAGACTCTTTGGGATAACTATTTTACTTCCTTTGTAGATGATGTCTTCGACCAGTGATAGTTCCGCCCTGCAGTTCCAGTACTCTGCCATGTCAGGTGAGCAGTCTTGCTTCATGTTGGGCCATCCATCCAAGATGCTTTTCCTCAGTCGTCTCAGTGTTTCATCTTTGTTTGTCTCAGTCTTTATGAGCTCCATTTTTGCATCTGCTATGGGCAGTGCACTTGTGATCATGTCCACGTAGGCATTCACGTCTTCATCCATTTTGGTGTTTGCGGGCTCTCTTGGGTCAACAGCTCTGGACAACGTGTCTGCTGTATACATCAGCTTACCCGGGGTGTACGCAACATTCAGTGTATAGTGTTGCAGCCTGATCATCATTCTTTGTATTCTAAGCGGATAGCCATTTAGTGGCTTTTGGAACAATGCAATCAAGGGCTTATGGTCAGTCTCTACACTGATTGCTTGTCCTGACACAAACTGGTGAAATCTTTCACAGGCGTATGTGATGCTGAGCAGCTCCTTTTCTATTTGAGCATATCGCATCTCCGCGTCTGTCATTGAGCGCGATGCATATGCAATAGGTTGCCAGTCGTCATATTTTTGCAGTAGAACGGCACCGAGCCCACTCTGTGATGCATCTGATGATATCTTGATGGGTCTCGCTGGGTCATAAAACCTCAGAACTGGTTCCTCTGTGAGCAGTTTCTTTAGATCGCTCCATGACTTCCCATGCTCATGATTCCATTCCCATTCTATCTTCTTTTCAGTTAGTCGTCTCAGTGGCGCCATCTTTTCTGAGTGGTTGGATATGAATTTACCCATGTAGTTGATCATTCCATTAAACCTCTGCACGTCCTTTTTGCATTGTGGCTTTGGCATATTCTCAATGGCGGACACCTTTCTGGGATCTGGTCTGATGCCCTCACTGCTAAGGATATCTCCCACGAATGTCAGTTCTGTCACCCCGAGCTGGCATTTCTCTCTATTCAGCTTCAGGTTTGTTTTCCTTGTTGCTTCCAGCACTTTTTTCAGTCTCTCGTCATGCTCAGTTCTCGTGGTTCCCCATACTATGATGTCATCCATTAAGGTATCAACTCCCTCCAGGTGCTCATAGATCATATGGATAGTTTTGTGATACACTTCAGGAGCTGAGGCAATGCCAAATAGTAACCTTAGGAATCTGTATCTGCCAAATGGACTGTTGAACGTGCACAGTCTTGAACTTGCCTCATCCAGTTTCATCTGCCAAAATCCTGATGATGCATCTAACTTGCTGAAATACTTTGCATTTGCAAACTGTGACATGATTTCCTCACGTGTAGGAAGCTTGAAGTGCTCTCTCTTTATTGCTCTGTTTAGATCTCTTGGATCCAGGCAAATTCTGAGCTTTCCATTCTTTTTGTCCACAACGACGAGGGAACTCACCCACTCAGTTGGCTCATCTATCTTCTGAATCACGTTCAGGCTTTCCATCCTGTCCAACTCTGCCTTCAGTTGCTTTTGAAGAGCAAACGGAACTTTTCTGCATGGATGTATGACCGGTGGTATACTTTTATCTACTCTGATCGTGTGTTCTCCTGGAAGGCAGCCTAGACCCTGAAATAGGTCGTTGTACTCTTTCATGAGTTCATCATAGACTGTCTCTCCTTCACTTTCCACAACGAGGACTCTCTTTACCAGGTTCAGTCTCTCACAGGCTATTAAGCCTAGTACGGCCTGCACATCCTTTGGCACCACGATGAATGCTAGCGTGTGCTCTCTGTCCTTGTGTGTCACTTTGACAATGCATTTTCCTTTCACTGGTATATCAGTACCTGAGTATCCTGTCACTTTCACTTTTATTCCATGTATCTTTGGTTTGGGTCTAATTTTCTTAAAATCAGTCTCTGATATCACATTAACTTGTGCTCCAGTATCCAATTTAAATGGAATGTGTATGTCATTCACTTTTAGTGTCAACATCCAGTCTCTTTTTTCTTTTTTGTTTTCAGACACAACATCCACATAGAACTCCTCTATCTCGCTTTCATCTACTGCATGGACCTTGCTTTGTTGCGCTTGGTTCTTACAGCAACGGGCATAATGGTTGTTTTTGTTGCAACTATTGCATGTTTTACCATATGCTGGACACTTTTTTGGTGGATGCTGTGTACCGCATCGACTACATGACTTTCGATTGCCCCTTTCATTTTTGTTCGCTGGCCACGCCTCTTTTTTCACATTGGCGCTCTTTTTGTTAAACGGTTTGTGTCCATTCTTTCTCACTGCATCCACGTTGCAGCTACTGTCACTGAACAGCTCCTTTGCCTGCAACTTCACAGTCTCTGTAGCCCTGCACAGTGCTATGGCTTTTCCCAGGTCTAGATTTTGCTCTCTTAGCAGCCTTTCCCTTAGACCATTATCTGGAATACCACACACCAGTCTGTCTTTTATCAGCGAGTCTGTCATTCCCCCAAATTCACACGTTTTGCATCTGTTTCTCAGTTCAGTCACATACTGATCAATAGTCTCTCCCGTTTTCTGTATACATGTGAAAAATCTGTGCCTCTCAAACGTCACGTTACGTTTAGGTATGCAATAGGCCTCAAACTGTTCCATTATTTTATCCAGCTTCATTTTGTCTCCATCAGCAGTGAATGTGAAGTTATTATACACCTCCAGCACTTCATCACCCACGACATGTAAGAACACTGACGCTTTCATTTTATCACTTTTCTCGTCAGCTCCGATTGCTGCTAAATATAACTCCAAACATTGTTTGAACCTCCTCCAACTTTCAGCCACATTACCTGTCAACTGAAGCTTCGCCGGTGGGTGTAAACCTTCCATTTTTTCACTTCGTTAGCTATTCTTCAAAGGTAAGTAACGATGTTCTCTTTTGGCTTGCTAATATGTGGAGAGCTGATTTCGCTGGGTAGCTTACTTGCCACGACTCCGTTCACTGTCTCGTCGAGTTGCTAACTTCAGATTTTTCCTCTTCATCTCTTTCAATCCCTCTTCTGACACCATGTATTGTTTTCTATGTGGGTTCAATGACGACACATTCATGAAAGAGTATGTCTTTTAATCTAAAGTGTGTTCAAGTAAGTTAACTGCTTTACAGGAGACACCATCTTAGATATCCATCCAAAACGAAACTACCTTGCCTCTCTCACATGCCCTCTGCTGGTAAGGCATAAATAATCAAACAGGCAAATATGCTGGTAAGGCATAATAATCAAACAGGCAAATGCCATCACTATTTGCTGATATCATTACATGGAGGACAAGACACACCCAGCAGTTTCTCTGGAATCTGATCCCCTCTCTCCCCCCTCTGATCCCCTCTCTCCCCCCTCTGATCCCCTCTCTCCCCCCTCTGATTCCATCTCTCTTCTCCCCTCCGATCCCCTCTCTCCCCCCTCTGATCCCCTCTCTCTCCCCCCCTGATCCCCTCTCTCTCCCCCCCTGATCCTCTCTCTCTCACACCTCTGATCCCCTCTCTCCCCCCTCTGATCCCCTCTCTCCCCCCCTGATCCCCTCTCTCTCCCCCCGATCCCCTCTCTCTCCCCCCTCTGATCCCCTCTCTCCCCCCTCTGATCCCCTCTCTCCCCCCTCTGATCTCCTCTCTCCCCCCTCAGATCCCCTCTCTCCCCCCTCTGATCCCCTCTCTCCCCCCTCTGATCCCATCTCTCTCCCCCCTCTGATCCCCTCTCTCCCCCCTCTGATCCCCTCCCTCCCCCCTCTGATCCCCTCTCTCTCCCCCCCAATCCCCTCTCTCTCCCCCCTCTGATCCCCTCTCTCTCCCCCCTCTGATCCCCTCTCTCTCCCCCCTCTGATCCCCTCTCTCTCCCCCCTGCGATCCCCTCTCTCTCCCCCCTCCAATCCCTCTCTCTCACCCTCTGATCCCCTCTCTCTCCCCCCTCTGATCCCCTCTCTCTCCCCCCTGCGATCCCCTCTCTCTCCCCCCTGCGATCCCCTCTCTCTCCCCCCTCCTCTGATCCCCTCTCTCTCCCCCTCCCATCCCCTCTCTCTCCCCCTCCGATCCCCTCTCTCTCCCCCTCTGATCCCCTCTCCCCCCTCAGACACCCTCTCTCTCTCCCCTCTGATCTTCTCTCTCCTTCTCCCCTCTGAACCCCTCTCTCCTTCCCCCTCCAATCCTCTCTCTCTCCCCTCAGATCCCCTCTCTCTCCCCCTCTGATCCTCTCACTCTTCCCCCTCTGATCCCCTCTCTCCCCCCTCCGATCTCCTCTCTCTCTCCCCCCTCTGATCCTCTCTCTCTCCCCCCTCCGATCTCTTCTCTCTCTCCCCCTCTGATCCTCTCTCTCTCCCCCCTCCAATCCCCTCTCTCTCTCTGCCCTCTGATCCCCTCTCTCTCCTCCCTCTGATCCCCTCTCTCTCCCCCTCTGATCCTCTCTCTCTCCCCCCTCCAATCCCCTCTCTCTCTCCCCTTTCGAACCTCTCTCTTCCCCTCCCCCGGGCACCAATGCAGTCAGTGACCTTCTCCCATGGAGCCACGCTGCAGGCCGCAACCGTTGGGTACTGCACATTTGTGGCTCCGGGATATCGCGCGCATGCACAGAAGGCCACAAAAGTGTTCGTGCAGATAATCACTCTGCTTTTATACAGGGCCTTTCATAACCTCAGGACATCCCAAAGTTGAGATGAGGTTTAAGCTTTAAAGCCAATTGTTAAGTCTGTGTGTTCTAGTTGTATTTAAGATTAATTACTGACACAGACTACAAGAATAACGTTTCAACAGGTCTTTACTAGTTGGAGGTCAGGGCTATACTAACAGCAATATCACTACACAGTACTTATATACCGGTGGTCACCACCGGTATTACGTATACAGCAGCCAGAGAAAGTAGTACATCTCTTAAGGTGGAACAGGCTTAAGTTCTCTTAAGATGGAACAGGTTACATACACCACAATCCTCCCTTTTTAGCTTAACAGCCATATCCCCATTTAACATAACATAATAACATATATACATATATAACTTCAGGTATAAACAGTTCAAAGGTTCAGTCTCTCAGGAGGCCTTCTGATTCGGGTTGGATAATGCCTTTCAGTGGTCTCTGATTCTTGTTGCTGAGGTGACTCCTCTAGTTGGTTTCCTATGTATTGGACGTCATCATCAGGTACATTCCCTGCCGATGTAGATGCTTCAGGTTCATTAACGTCTTCCACAGTTGTCTCTGTCGCAACCATGGGTTCGACCCTTGCTCTCGATTCTACCAGTTGATCCGCATGACGCCTTATCACATTGTTACCAATATCTACTGTGTACATCAGAGGTCCTTGTCTGGCCCGAATTGTTCCGGACTGCCATTTTTCATTTCCATAGTCCCTTGCCAACACTGGTTGTCCTATGTCGAAACTTCGAGTGGTCTTGTTATTAATATGCTGGTACTGTTTGTTTTCCACTTCCCTCCGCACATTTGGTTTTAACAAGTCCAACCTGGACCGCAACCTCCTGTTATAAAACATCATGGCAGGACTTTGGTTAGTTACTGCATGAGCGGCGTTTCGATATGCCATTAGGAAATTGTCCACCTTGTGTTGTAGCGGGATCTAATCATCGTTCATGGCCTTAATTGCCTTTTTGAATGTTTGGACAAATCTCTCGGCCAACCCGTTTGTCGCCGGATGATATGGGGCAGAGGTATAATGTTTCACCCATTCTTCTTTAAGAATTTTTGGAATTCTTCCGACACGAACTGTGGTCCGTTGTCCGAACATATCTGTTCTGGCAATCCGTTCCTTGCGAATATTGTTCTTAACACCGCAATTGTCTTTTCTGAAGTAGTGGTATTCATCTTGATCACTTCTGGCCATTTGGAATGTGCGTCCACTGCAATTAGGAACATGGAGTCCATGACTGGACCAGCAAAGTCAATATGTACGCGTTGCCATGGGGCTGAAGGCCATTCCCATGGGTGTAGCGGTGCGATCGGAGGTGCATTTTGCACTTTTTGGCACCCAGCGCAGCTTTTCGTCAACTCCTCTATCTGTTGGTCAATACCCGGCCACCATACATAAGCCCTAGCAAGACTTTTCATCTTAACTCCCCCCAGATGACCTTCATGCAGTTCCTTTAGAACTCTTTCCCTTAACTTGGGAGGAATAATCACTCTTGTCCCGTACATCAAAGTACCATGGCAGACGGACAGCTGGTCTCGCCTTGCCGAGAATGCCGGTAACATAGGATAACCATGTGTTGGCCATCCCTTCACTGTCACCTCGTAGACTCGGGACAGTGTCGGGTCGTTCCTGGTTTCTCTTTCAATACTTGCATTGGTGACTGGTAAACACTCGATGATGGTCGAATGAAATAACTCAACAGGGTCAACTTTCGTCGTCTCTTCTTCTTCATGTAGTGGCAGGTGCGACAGCCCATCAGCATTGCCATGCTGCTTTGTACCTTTGAATTCTATTTGATATTGATGTGCCCCTAGGAAAAGGGACCATCTCTGGAGTCTCTGTGCTGTCATCACCGAAACACCCTTCTTAGGGTTAAAAATGGACACCAACGGCTGATGGTCTGTCAGAAGTGTGAATTTTTGGCCCTGCAGGTAATGATTAAACTTCTTCACTCCCCATACAAGGCTGAGAGACTCCCTATTAATCTGCGCATAGTTGCGCGCAGCGGAGGTCAATGATCTGGATGCAAACGCGACTGGCCTTTCCGTGCCATTTGGCAACTTGTGTGAGAGTACTGCCCCAATACCATATGGAGAAGCATCACAAGCCAACCGAATAGGCAGTGTCGGGTTGAAGTGAGCCAACACTTCCTCTGAGGTGATCAATTCTTTGCTTTTGCGAAATGCCTTCTTACAGTTTTCGCTCCATTCCCATGGTACCCCCTTCTGTAAAAGAGCGTTCAGCGGGTGCAGTACCGTGGATAGATTCGGTAGAAACTTATGGTAATAGTTAATCAATCCTAGAAACGACCTCAACTGAGAGACATTATCCGGAGCGGGAGCCTTTACAACTGCCTCTATCTTGTCAGGAGACTTATGAAGCCCCTCCCGGTCAATGACATGACCACAGTACGAGATCCGCTTCTGAAAGAACTCACATTTCTGCCGATTAACTCGAAGTCCATACTCTTTCAGTCTGTTGAGCACCAGTTCCAAGTTTGCGAGGTATTCTTCATCACCATCTCCTGTAATCAGAATATCGTCCAGGTAACATTGTGTGCCTGGAATTCCCTGTAATACCTGCTCCATGGCCCTCTGCCAAATTGCTGGAGCCGATGCCACTCCAAAAACCAGCCTATTATACCGGTACAAACCTCTATGCGTGTTGATCGTGAGGTACTGGCGTGACTCTTCTTCAACCTCCATCTGCAAGTACGCCTGCGCCAGGTCTATCTTGGTGAAGTGTTTCCCACCAGACAACGAAGCAAAAATATCCTCAATCCGCGGAAGCGGATACTGCACCATGTGAAGCACCGGATTAACGGTGATCTTGAAGTCTCCACAGATGTGAACCTTCCCTGGTTCTCCTGGCTTGTTGCTTGAAGGATGTTTCATAACGGGAACAATGGGCGTAGCCCACTCACTCCAATCTACCTTAGACAGTACACCTGAACGTTCTAGCGCTTCCAGTTCCGCTTCTACAGCAGGTCGTATTGCATAGGGTACCGGTCTGGCTTTGAAAAATTTTGGGTGTGCATGTTCATCAATCTTGATGTTTGCCGTAATTCCTCTCAGTGTTCCCAGTCCCTGCTGGAACACCTCTTTAGCATCATCCAATAGTCTGGACAATCGTTTAGGTTTGACATCTGTTTCCCCGGAATCTACCGTTAGTGCCTTTAAGGAGTGCCAGTCCATATTCATTTTCCTAATCCACTCCCATCCCAGTAGTGGTGGACCTCCTTCAGGTAGCACATATAAGTCCATTACTTGGCTTTCTTTGCCCTTGTGGACCACTTTCACCTCTATCTTTCCGATGGGGTACACTCTTTGCCCCGTGTATGTTTTCAATATAATCTCCGTATCCCGTAGGGGAATATGTTGGAATAACCTTTTGTAATCTTTCTTATTCATGACCGTCAATGCCGATCCAGTGTCCAATTCCATCTTTACTTGGACTCCTGCTATCTGAAGAGTGACCCAAATTGTCTGGAGATCTGCATCCTTACCAACGTTGTGTACTCTTAAGCTACCCAGTTCATTACTGCTGGCGTCTGAATCTGACTTCTGTTCGTTCGAACTGTTCTTTGTCACCTTGTGTACCTTTATGTATTTTCCTTGCGGTGACTTTTTGTTGCTGGTCTTCTTTCCTGACCGGCATACTTTAGCTATGTGGCCAAGCCTGCCACACGTTCTGCATTCTTGGTTTTTAAACCAACACTGGTTCTGATCGTGCGTTGTCTTTCCACAACGATAACATTTTACAGTACTCAAAACCAATTGATTTGTACTGAGTTCCGGTGACCGTAGCTGCATTACTGCCGTGCCTCTCGCTGCGGCTTCGTGTGATGCTGCCATAGTGACCGCTTTCTCAAGCGTCAGCTCATTCTCCTCAAGCAGTCGCTTTTGTGTATCTTCTTTTAATAATCCACACACAAATTTATCTCTTAGCGCATCTGTTAGTCCCATTCCAAACTGACAGTACTTTGCTAGCTTACGCAATTCCATTAAATATTCAGCGTTGCTTTCATCTTTCAGCTGCTTTCTGCTGTAAAATTTAAATCGTTCCGCTAGCATCAGCGGCGTGGGGTTTAGATGATTTCTCAGGACAGTAACAATCTCCTCGAACGTCTTCTCCGCCGGATCATCTGGTGATAAAAGGTGTTTCAATTGCCCGTATGTCTTCGCACCCATTAAGTTTAATAAAGTTAGTGCTTTCTCATCATCTGGGATTTTATTTGCTTTACAATAATTTTGTACGCGTTCTACATACGTGGCCCAATCTTCGATGTCGCTATCAAAGGTATTAATGTTCCCATGTTTAGGCATCGTTGCAATTTTTTTTTTAGTGACTTCCCTTTTTCCAAGATGGCGGCTTCCCGCTCTTGCCTTCGTCCTCCGCCTACAAAATGGCGGTTTCCCGCGCTTGGCGGTCTTTCCCGCGCTCGCCTTCTTCACCCGCTGGCTGCAATGGCGTTTGGCGTGCCGCTGCTGCTCCCCTTTCCCAGCGGTTAGTAACTCCCCCGACGCTGTCTCCGCTTCACCGCGGCTCCCTCGGGCATTCGCGCTTCCCCGATGTCGCGCCTCGCAGCCCTTCTTGCAGCCCGGTTATTAGCACCGGCTGCGTTCACCTTCACCGCGGCTCTCGCGCCTTCAGTCGCCCCAGACGCTGCGCCTTTTTGGCCCGAATGCGGCCCGGCCCTTATCACCAGCCACGATCGATGTCCCCGTGCTGCGCCTTTTGGCCCGAATGCGGCCCGGCCCTTATCTCCGGTCGCGATCGATCTCACCGCCCTTATTCCTCCGTCTTCCCTCCCCGTCTGTACAGCCAACGCGGCCGACTTTCTGCTCGCGTCGCTGACCAGCTTACCCACCACCGAGGTAGAAGGAAGATAGCTGACTGGCGCTGATGGAGGCTTCGAGTTCAGGATATCTTCTGCACTCCGGGTTCTCGATGCCTGCCGCGCGACGTGTCTTCCAGCAGGGTGATGAGGGTGGATGCCTCTCTTCGACGCCCGTTCTGTGGACGAAGCCGCCGTGGATATAAACTGCCGCAGGGTAAGAATCGGATTCGTCGCCACTGTTAAGTCTGTGTTCTAGTTGTATTTAAGATTAATTACTGACACAGACTACAAGAATAACGTTTCAACAGGTCTTTACTAGTTGGAGGTCAGGGCTATACTAACAGCAATATCACTACACAGTACTTATATACCGGTGGTCACCACCGGTATTACGTATACAGCAGCCAGAGAAAGTAGTACATCTCTTAAGGTGGAACAGGCTTAAGTTCTCTTAAGGTGGAACAGGTTACATACACCACACCAATGAAGTACTTTTTTTTGATGTGTAGTCACTGTTGCAATGTAGGAAACGCATCAGGCACTTTGCGCACAGCAAGCTCCCACAAACAGCGATATGATAATGACCAAATTATCTGTTTTTGTTATGCTGGTTGAGGGATAAATATTGGCCAGGACACCGGGGATAACTCCCCTGCTCTTCTTCAAAATAGTGGCCATGGGGTCTTTTGTGTCCACCTGAGAGGGCAGAAGTGGCCTTGGTTTAATGATTCACCCAAACTATGGCACCTCGGACAGTGCAGCACTGGAGTATCAGCCTAGATTATGTGCTCAAGTCTCTGGAGTGGAGCTTGAATCCACGACCTTCCAATTCAGAGGTGGGAGCGTTACCACTAAGCCACATCTATCATCTATGCATGGAATAATATATGTGACCCCTGGTTCTAGACACCTCGGTCAGGGGAAACCTCTTCACTGCATCTACCCTGTCAAGCCCTGTAAGAATTTTGTATGTTTCACTGAGATCACTTCTCATTCTTCTAAACTCTAGAGAATATAGGCCTAGTCTACTCAATCTCTCCTCATAGGACAATCCCCCATCCAAGGAATCAGTCTGGTGAACCTTTGTTGCACTCCCTCTATGGCAAGTATATCCTTCCTTAGGTAAGGAGGCCAAAACTGTACACAATACTCCAGGTGTGGTCTCACCAGGGCCCTAAAAATTGTAGTAAGATGTCTTTACTCTTATACTCAAATCCTCTTAAAATAAAGGCCAACATACCATTTGCTTTCCTAATTGCTTGCTGTACCTGCATGTTAAATTTCAGTGATTCATGTACAAGAACACCCAGGTCCCTCTGAACAACAACATTTCCCAATCTCTCACCATTTAAAAAATACTCTGCTTTTCTATCTTGCTCACTCAATTAGCTTGCCTATATCCCCTTGAAGCCTCTTTGCATCCTCCTCACAACTTACATTCCAACCCAGCTTTGTATCATCAGCAAACTTGAATATATTACATTTGGTCCACTCATCCAAATCATTGATAATAGATTGTGAATAGCTGAGGCCTAAGCACTGATCCTTATGGTACTCCACTGGTTACAGCCTGCCAACCCGAAAATGACCTGTTTATTCCTACTCTCTGTTTTCTGTCCGTTAACCAATCCTCAATCCATGCTAGTATATTACCCCCAATCCCATGAGCCCTAATTTTGTTTAATAACCTCTTGTGTGGCACCTTATTGAATGCCTTCTGAAAATCCAAATACACCACATCCACTTGTTCCCCCTTATCTATTCTGCTAGTTACAACCTCAAAAACAGATTTGTCAAACACGATTTCCCTTTCATAAAGCTGTGTTGACTCTGCCCAACCCTATTATTATTTTCTAAGTGCTCTGTTACCACGTCCTTAATAATAGATTCTAGCATTTTCCCTACTACTGATGTCAGGCTAACTGGTCTGTAGTTCCCCGTTTTTTCTCTCCCTCCTTTCTTAAATAGTTGGGTTACATTTGCTACCTTCCAATCTGCAGGAACCATTCTAGAATCTATGGAATTTTGGAAAACGACAACCAATGCATCCACTATCTCTATACCCACCTCTTTTAAAACCCTAGGATGTGGGCCATCGGGTTATGGGGATTTATTGGCTTTCAGTCCCATTAATTTCTCCAGTACTATTTTTTTACTAATACTAATTTCTTTCAGTTCCTCATTCTTGCTAGACCCTTTGTTTTCCATTATTTCCAGGAGGCTTTTTGAGTCTTCTCCCGTGAAGACAGACATATAGGCCGGAATTTTGCTGTTGCTCAGGGGGTGGGTTTGGAGGCGGGATATCTGGCAAAATCACAAAGATTGACAGCGGGCATGAAAATCTGCTGTCAACCCACCTCCAATCAATCTTCCCAAGTGTTGGGTCGCCGATTTGCGCATGGACCCAACACATAGTGGCGGGGAGAGGATTATAGGCACTTAACTGCCTGTTAAATGATGTTAAATGTTGTTAACAGGCAGTTAACAGGCTCTTTTGCAATTTTAACCCTTCTGCTTCAGGCTTCCTGCTGTCCGGACACCACACCAGGTAAGTGTGGCGTGTTGTGAGTCTGCTGTAATGTTTCTGCATTGATGACAGCTGCAGAAGTGGGGTGAAGGATACAATGGTGCACTGGTGAGTTTCAGAGGTAAGGAAATGTTGGGAAATTCATTTTTAATGCACTTAGACTTTTCTGTAGGTAAAAAGTTTTGAATTGTATGTCTAGTCCCACCTCATTGGGAGAACCTCTCTCACCAGTGACAGATCGTTTCTGTAACCTCACCTGCAGCTGCCATCTGTTCTAGCCTAAGGAGGGAGTCACTGGAGAGCCTGGGTGCAAGAACTCACCTTTGTACAGTGATTGGCAGTATTTGTAGCACCTCAATGCTGTCAAACACTGAGAAATGAGCTGTCAAAGAAAAAATGTGCATGGTCCCTTTAAGTAAACTGGTAGATGACGCATCATCAAATGACGTCATCTGATCAGCTTCTTCTTAATTGCCCAACAAGCCCGCAGGGTGGCCTTAACAAGGTCAATTGACGTAAAATCATGTTCGTGGGCCGGATGAAGTTGGGGGCGGAACTGGAACCTGGAAACTAGCTGACCTTTCCTAAGCCACATTTTTAGATAAATTCGCAGCCAAAGTATTTGTTAAATTTCTCTGCCATTTTCTTACTCCCCATTATAATTTTGCCTTTCTCAGCCAGTAAGGGACATACATTTACTTTCGCTAATCTTTTCCTTTTTACATACCTATAGAAGCTTTTACAGTCTGTTTTTATGTCCCCAGCTAGTTTACTCTCATATTCTATTTTCCCTTTATCAATTTCTTGGTCCTCCTTTGCTGAATTCTAAAACCCTCCCAATCCTCAGGGTTACTACTCTTTTTGGCAACATTATATGCCTCTTCCTTTGATCTAATACTATCTTTAACTTCTCTTGTTAGCCACGGTTGGACCACTTTTCCTGTGGGGTTTTTGTGCCTTAAAGGAATGTATATTTGTTGTAAATTATGTATTAATTCTTTAAAACCTAGTCATTGCTTATCTACCCTCGTACCTTTTAGTGTAGTTTCACAATCTACCTTAGCCAACTTGCCCCTCATAACTACGTAGTTTCCTTTGTTTAGTTTTTAAGACCCTAGTTTCAGATTTAACTAAATCACTTTCAACCTCAATAAAATTCTATAATATTATGGTCACTCTTCCCTAAAGGCTCCTTTACTACAAGCTTATTAATGAACCCTTTCTCATTGCACAATACTAGATATAAAATAGCCTGTTCCCTAGTTGGTTCCTCAACATGCTGATCTAGAAAATTAGCTTGCACACACTCCATTAATTCGACAACCACACTATTGCTGCAAATTTGGTTTGCTCAGTCTATATGCAGATTAAAGTCCCCCATGATCACTGTATTACCCTTGTTACATGCGCCTCTAATTTCCTGACTTATACTCTGCCCTACATTACAATTACTGTTTGGGGGCCTATAAACAACTCCCACCAATGTTTTCTGCCCCTTGCTGTTTCTTAGCTCCACCCAAACTGATTCTAATTCTTTATTTTTGGAGCTAAGATCCTTTCTCTCTACTGTCTTTATCCCACCCTTTATTATCAGGGCTAACTCTTTGCCTATCTCTTCTAAAAGTTAAGTATCCTGGAATATTTAGTTTCCAAGCTTAGCCACATTGCAACCACATCTCTGTAATAGCAATTAGATCAAACCTGTTAATTTCTATCTGTGCTATTAATTCATCTATTTTGTTGCGAATGCTTCACGCATTCAGGTATAGTGCCTTTAGCTTTGACTTATTTCTATTTTTCCCTGATGTCACCTTAGTCATTGATGCCTTATTACCTTTGTTACTCTCTCTCTCCCTACCTGACCCACTCTGCATATTTTTACCCAGAACTCTACTCTGCTCTAGAGCCTTGACATTTCTCTCACTGCTTTTAAATTTACTCTTTCTTGAATCCCCCCCCACCCCGCTCTCATTAGTTTAAAGCCCTGTCTACTGCCCTAGCTATTTGGTTCACCAGGACACTGGTTCCAGCCCGGTTTAAGTGGAGCCTGTCCCAATGGAACAGCTCCCTTTCCCTAGTACTGGTGCCAGTTCCCCATGAACTGAAACACCTTCCTCCCACACCACTCTTTGAGCCACCCATTTAAACCTCTAATCGGTTTGTCCCTATGCCAATTTGCATGTGGCTCAGGTAACAATCCAGAGATTATTACCTTTGAGGTTCAGCTTTTTAATTTGGATCCTAGCTCCTCAAACTCACTCAGAGAACCTCATTCCTAGTTCTACCTATGTTGTTGGTTCCTACGTGGACCACGACAACTAGATCCTCCCCCTCCCACTCTGAGATGCCTTTAACCCTGGCACCGGGCAGGCAACACAACCTTCGGAACTCTCGGTCGCGGCTGCAGAGAACAGTATCTATTCCCCTGACTATACTGTCCCCTACCACAACTACATTCCCTTTCACTCCCCCTCACTTGAATGGCCTCCTGCACCATGGTGCCATGGTCAGCTTGCTCATCCATCCTGCAGGCTTTTCCCTCATCCACATAGGCAGCAAGAACCTCATACCTGTTGGACAAGGGCAAAGGCTGAGGCTCCTCCAGCACTGCAACTGAGGTCCCCTTACCTGCCTAAGTTGCAGTCACACCCTCCTGTCCCTGATCACTAATCAGACCTGTACCACTACCTGACCTAAGGGGTCTGACTACCTCCTGGATCAAAGTGTCCAGGTAACTCTCCCCATCCCTGATGCCCTGCAATGTCTGCACCTCAGACTCCAGCTCAAAAACTCTGAGCTGAAGTTCCTCAAGATGCAGACGCTTACTGCAAACTTGGTTGTCCGGGATCACAATGTTCTCCACAAACTCCCACATGCTGCAGTTGTGGCACACCACCTACACTGCCATCACTATATGACCTTGTTTTATTTAATTAAATTTGTATTTAGGTAACTTCGTTTACAGTTTAGTTTCTTGACTACTTACTTGACCTGGATTAAGTTAAGGGTACTGAAATTAAATATATGTCTGTAACACAAAGCACTACAAGTAGTGTAGGCAAAAAGCAACAACTCCTTCCTCCATCTTCTCCAAATTCCCACTCTTTCCAAATTCCCAAATAAAACACTGTTCAAGTTCACTCCGTTTAATCCCGCTCTGTGCAGATCGCTCCCACTTCTGTCCAAAGCCTTGATTTTATATTTTCACAAGAGCTCCTCGTTGTTCATAGAATCATAGAAATTTATGGCACAGAAGGAGTCCATTCGGCCCATCATGTCTGTGCCGGCTGGAAAAGAGCTCTCCAGCCTAATCCCACTTTCCAGCTCTTGGTCCGTAGCCCTGTAGGTTACGGCACTTCAAGTGCATATCCAAGTGCTTTTTAAATGTGATGAGGGTTTCTGCCTCTACCACCCTTTCAGGCAGTGAGTTCCAGACCCCCACCACCCTCTGGGTGAAAACATTTCTCCTCAACTCCCCTCTAATCCTACCAATTACTTTAAATCTCTGTCCCCTGGCTATTGACCTCTCTGCTAAGGGAAATAGGTCCTTCCTATCCACTCTATCTAGGCCCCTCATAATTTTATACACCTCAATTAAATCTCCCTTCAGCCTCCTCTGTTCCAAGGAAAACAACCCCAGCCTATCCAATCTTTCCTCATAGCTAAAGTGCTCCAGTCCTGGCGACATCCTGGTAAATCTCCTGTGTATCCCCTCTAGAGCAAATGTATGCATTGGCCGTCTTACATTTAACTTCTTTGTTACTTTGGCGTTATTAGACTAAACAAACAATCAATTTTATTTGTGCTATAGTGTTCACTAATGTCACTAATGTCAATTTTTGTGAGTTTCTAGTTCCTTTGTACTTACAATTGGCTTTGCCTTCCTAGCATTTCTTATCAATCCATGGGGTGAACTTGTCTGAGTTACTTTTGCAAGTATCACTTGTAATCTCTACTCTTGGTATCTGCGATGGGTATGGGACATGAACTCAACGCAAACTGTTGATCAATTTTCCATTGACTTCGATTTGTAAGCTTATCCAGACAGGTCCTTATCATTCCCTCTGAGCCTATGTTGAAAGCATCGAGTGATAAAACATTTGCTGCCCGGGCATAAAACAGGCTTAGCAGATCGGACGCCCTTTATAGAAACTGCCCGATTTTTATTCCCATTGAATTCATCGGCAACGCTAGTGTTACACTTGGGTGGTAAGGTCCATCGAGTTCGCCTTCTACCAACCTAGTAGTCGCATGATCCAATGAGGCCTATATTCTCTAGAGTTTAGAAGAATGAGAGGTGATCTCATTGAAACATACAAAATTCTTACAGGGCTTGACAGGGTCGATGCAGGGAGGATGTTTCCCCCTGGCTGGGGAGTCTTGAACCAGGGATCACAGTCTCAGAATCAGGGGTCGGCCATTGAGGACTGAGATGAGGAGAAATTTCTTCACTCAGAGGGTGGTGAATCTTTGAAATTCTCTACCCCAGAGGGCTGTGGAGGCTCAATCGTTGAGTATATTCAAGACAGAGAGCGATAGATTTTTGAATATTAAGGGAATCATGGGATATGGCGATAGTTCAGGAGAGTGGAGATGAGGTAGAAGATCAGCCATGATCTTATTGAATGGTGGAGCAGGTTCGAGGGGCCGAATGGCCGACTCCTGCTCCTATTTCTTATGATAATGGAGATCAAGGCTCAGCCAAAGCTATTACAGTAGAGACAGTCAAAGATTCATAGAATGATACAGCACAGAAGGAGGCCATTCAGCCCATCTTGCCTGTGCCGGCTCTTTGAACGAGCTATCCGATCAGTCCCACTCCCCCATTCTTTCCCCATAGCCCTGTAAATTTTTCCCCTTCATGTATTGATCCAATTCCCTTTTGAAAGTTACTAATGAATCTGCTGCCACCGCCCTTTCAGGCAGCGCATTCCAGATCACAACTGCGTCAAAAAAAAACCTCCTCATCTCCCACCTGGTTCTTTTCCCAGTTACCTTAAATCTGTTGGAGCTCTGCTGGAGTTCAGTATTAAGATCTAATTTCCCTCTCTTTCTAAGTGTTATTTGTTTGCACTGACCATCCACAATTTATTTATATGGGCTAATCCCAGCACCTAAAATACTTGCAGAAAAATAAGCACATTAACCACTGGTAAGGAAAGCCTCCCATAATACCCTCTTTCTTCAGGGATTACCTTAAACTCAAGTGCACATACAACAACAACAACTTGTATTTACATAGCGCCTTTAACAGAGTAAAATGTCCCAAGGCACTTCACAGGAGTGTTATAAGACAAAAAATTGACACCTAGCCACATAAGAAATTAGGGCAGATAACCAAAAGCTTGTTCAAAGAGGTAGGTTTTAAGGAGCATCTTAAAGGAGGAAAGAGAGGTAGAGATACAGAGAGGTTTAGGGAGGGAATTCCAGAGCTTAGGACTCAGGCAACAGAAGGCACGGCCACCAATGGTGGAGCGATTATAATCAGGGATGCTCAAGAGGGCAGAATTAGAGGAGTGCAGATACCTCGGGGGGTTGTGGGGCTCAAGGAGATTACAGAGATAGGGAGGGGTGATGCCATGGAGGGATTTGAAAATAAGGATGAGAATTTTGAACTCGAGGCATTGCTTAACGGGGAGCCAATGTAGGTCAGCGAGCACAGGGGTGATGGGCGAATGGGGATAATATAAAGAGGGGGATAAAATTGGTGGCACTCCATTTCAACTTTGGCAGAAGCCTTTTCAGGTAAGTTTATTATTTTCCTTTGTGAGGACCAGGAGGAATGTTTTGGCCTCCCCTGCCCCCGGACTCCCTAACTTAGATCCCCTGCCCACCCCGACACTCAAGCTTTGGAGAGCGGCCAAGGGCGACACGAGCTTCCGCAAGCTGGCAGCCCCTTCCCGCTCCCTTCCCGCCTGTCCCAGGTGTGAAGCCGCCTGGCGGCATGTTAATGAGTTGCGGTGGTTAAAATCGCCGTGGCCTCATTCTGCCATAGACAGGCGGGAATCTAATCAGGGCAGTCACCACCCAAAACCCGCTAGCAGTTAAATTCCACCCCACCCCCACCCCCACCCACCCCCATCTCAAAAAATGCCTCCTTTTTTTAATCAGTGTTTGCTCGACCTTTAGGTTGTCTATCTCGCATCTCTGGTTTGCTTAATAAAATTGAATTGATGTGACAATCAACGACACTCCTGCCCAGTCAAACATCACGACTCCCACCATTAGACCTCTAACAGGCCGTGCAAATGTGACTGTAACGTTGTCGATAACCATTGCCTTAAAACCCTGCTAGAAGTAGCAGCTTTACCTCAGCGGGAGAAGCTGCCCGTTTACTCTAGTCTAAGTCTGAATTTCCCCGTAATCTGCTGGACGTTGTGAAATTTGGGGTTTGTTGGGAGAATTGTTGCCGTATGTGTAATTCCAATCCTTTACACAGGTCAATGTAAAATGCTCACGTTGCAGATCAGCCATGGTCTAATTGAATGGCAGAACAGGCTCGAGTGGCAGAATGGCCTACTCTGTTTCTATTAATTTAACCTTAATGAATGAGCCATTCCTCAGAGTTCTTGCTGCATAAAAGACTGAACAGTAACAGTGAAGCGCTAAACAAGGATGATACCAGAGCTGAGAGGGTACAACCATCAGGAAAGGTTGAACAAGCTGGGGCTCTTTTCTCCGGTAAAGGTAAGACAGAGAGGCGATCTGATAGAGGTCGTTAAAATAATGAAGGAGTTTGATAGGGTAAATGTAACAAAGATGCTTCCACTTGTGGGGGAGTCCAAACCAAGGGGCCATAAATATAAGAGAGTCGCTAATAAATCCAATAGGGAATTCAGGAGAAACTTCTTTATCCGGAGAGTGGTGAGAATGTGGAGTGGTTGAGGTGAACAGCATAGATGCATTCAAGGGGAAGCTAGATAAGTACATGAGAGAGAAAGGAATAGAAGGATATGGTGATGGGGTGAGATGAAGAGGGGTGGGAGGAGGCTTGTGTGGAGCATAAACACCAACATAGACCAGTTGGGCAGAATGGCCTGTTTCTGTGCTGTAAATTCTATGTAATTCTAGGCATCTCCTGTTTCATGATTTTCCCATGTGTTTCCATAACAAGCAACTTCTAAACACCCTGATAAACCATCATTTCAGGTTCTGCTGGTCTGTTTTGCTTTATCACACAGGTGCCAGCCATGCATCTATTCCAGTCTAAATTGATGGGAAATGTATTTTTCTTGTGATCTTAATAAAGTCTTTTAAGGCAAATCATCCAGTCTGCTCCAGATGGTGCTGTGAGTGTAAAATTGTGATTTAACTTGGTCTTGCAGCTTTAAAGCTTCACTACTCAAAGCACCTTTATCAACTATTTATCAAAGACTATCACCTGTCAACCACACTCTGGCTTGTAAGTTAATCGTATCCACTTGCCATTCAGAGATAGGAAAGGGGCAACAGGGTGCATCTTCAGGCAGCTCCTTCTTACAGTCAAAGGAAGTAATTTCTGTCACTAAAAAAAACAGAAAATGCTGGAAACACTCAGCAGGTCAGGCAGCATCTGTGGGGAGAGAAACAGAGTTAACGTTTCAGGTCAATGAATGTTCTGGACTTATTACATGCAGATAGCACCCTCTAGTGGTAGTTAGTGTATAGCAGTATGTTATTTGACCTTCTTCCTGTTTGCCCCGGAAGTAGCATTCCAGGGAGTATCTGCTGAGTTGCGAAGAAAGCTCACATGAGGCAGCCATTCTGAATCCTCTTCCATCCTTCTTATATGCTAGGCAAGACGCAATGTCTGTGAGTATCCTTGTTTAGTAACATGATAACAACCTTGTCAGTATAGTATTTTGATAATACTTTGTCTATAAGAAGTTATTAGCTGTTAGCTACCGAGGTTTAGCTTCAGTGCTATTTAGTTATACAATTAGTCTATTCTGTTTTCATAAACATGTTTATATCTTATGTAACATCTAATGTATAGTACTCAGCTCTATGTACAAAACATACTTTGTCTTTGTTTACAGTTTCACAAGTTTTATTCAAGTAAAGCTTCAAAACCGCACCCTGTTTCTCGAGGAGTTATTTGAATGAGTGTTTAGCTGACTGGATAACTGGATAAGAGTACGTCTAGCGAGACCAGTACAGTGAAAAGACAGCAATACAGCTAGCCGTGAAGAGAGGAGAGCCTCCACGTGGAGCAGCAAGGACTCAAGAGTTAAGTGGCCATCATCTAGGCGCAGAGTAAGCCATCACGACACAGCCAGCTTAAGCCTTCACCTTGTACACCACACTTACCTCACATCATCATGGCAGGAGGTAATACCGAAAATGCTACTCAGCAAGTAGAAGACCTTAAACAGTTAGATGAAACTGGAGAACGTGACAATCTGTCTATAAGCTCTCGTTACTACAGATCATCAGCTGGTTCTAGGTCATCAGCCGGTTCTAGGATTAGTACGGCTATTGCCAGAGCACGGGCCAATGCTGAAGCAGAGTATGCCAAGAAAGAAATGGAAATAAAAGTTGAACAGGCCTGTCTCCAAGCCACATTAGATGCCCTGCAGGAAGAAAGAGAGATAAAAGTTGAATGGGCCCGTCTCCAAGCCACATTAGACGCTCTGCAGAAAGAAAAAGAGAGAGATGTTGCATTAGCTGAGGCACAAATATTGGAGGCACTTTTAATGGAAGCTGATCTTGAGTCAGCTAGCAAAGCTCCAATTCCCGTTCCACATCAGAGTCGACTACAGCGCACCACAGACTACGTGAGCGACCAAGTTGACGCACAGTTTACGAGAGAGAGAGATGGAGACCCACACATCTCTACAGACTCAAGCACACCATATAACATGCTCCATGTCACCAACCAAGTTCGAAATGGACTGTGTGGCCCAAGTCACAGGATCCTCCCCCGCAAAACAGAGGACACCGTGCAGAGGAATGGAGCGCTGAAGAGAGAAAGTAAGCAGCAAACCCCCTCTCGTTTCCTTGAGACCCCAGCAGAGCCCCTACTCAAGGCGACCATGGCATAGGCCCCACCACTTAGGACCTTGCCAAATACCTTGCACGCAGCCAGCTGGTGACTACAGGGTTAACCACGTTTGATGATAAACTAGAGAACTATTGGGCCTGGAAGTCCTCCTTCCATGGTACCATATCGGGCTTAGACCTGTCGGCAGGAGAAGAGCTCGACCTCCTTATCAAATGACTCGGGCCAGAGTCCGCCGGACAGGCACGCAGGATAAAAGCAGTCAATGTGAGACATCCGCCAGCTGGGTTGATGATGGCTTGGGCGAGGCTGGAAGAAAGCTACGGCTCGCCTGAAGCCATTGAAAGTGCTCTCTTTGCCAGGTTGGAGAACTTTCCGAAGTTGACAAATAAGGAACCCCAGAAGCTCCGCGGCCTTGGAGATCTGCTGTCGGAACTCGAAGCCGCAAAGCAGGACAGCTACCTACCTGGCCTATCGTACTTAGACACTTCTAGAGGGATAAGTCCCATCGTTGAGAAGCTTCCATTCAATCTGCAGGAGAAGTGGACATCATTCGAGTCAAGGTTCAAGCTAGAGCACAACGTTACCTTCCCTCCATTCTCTGTGTTTGCCAACTTCATCCGTAGAGAAGCCAAAGCCAGGACAGACCCCAGCTTCAACTTCTTCTCCTTCCATGTAGCACTTGCCAGAAGAGACAAGTTCGACAGACATGGAAAGACACCAATATCTGTCCACAGAACGCAAGTGTCTTCAACCGAGAACGCAAGGGGTCAGAAGAAATCTGAGGATATGAGCAAACAATGCCCCATCCACAACAAGCCCCATCCATTAAAGAAGTGCAGAGGCTTCAGAGAGATGTCCCTGGAAGACCGCAAACAGTACCTCAAAGAGAATTCTATATGTTTCAAGTGCTGCTCTTCCATGAACCATCTCGCCAAGAACTGCAAGGTAGATGCAAAATGCACAGAATGTGAAAGTGATCGGCATATTTCAGCACTCCACCCAGGCCCAGCTCCTTGGAAGTCAGAGTTGTCTCCTCCCACCTCAGAGCACGGCGGGGAGAGAGAGGGAGCTGCCGGTCCGGAGATTACATCCAAGTGCACCGAGGTGTGTGAAGAAGGAGTGAGCGCAAGAGCATGCTTCAAGATAGGCCTCGTTAATGTGTACCCTGTAGGACGTCGCCAGGAATCTGAAAAGATGTATGCCATACTAGACGAACATTCCAATCGTTCTCTAGCAAGATCCGATTTCTTCGACATCTTCAAGGTCAAAGGAAGTCCGTTGCCTTACACGCTGAAGACGTGTGCTGGACTTTCAGAGACAGCCGGCAGGAGGGCCTGTGGTTATGTTGTTGAGTCAGCCGACGGGAAGATTAGTCTCCCCCTTCCTACACTCATCAAATGTAATCAAGTCCCCGACAATCGTTCCGAGATTCCCACTCCGAATGCAGCTCATCACCACCGTCATCTGAGACGCATTGCAGACGAGATCCCACCTCTTGATCCAGACGCAGACATACTCCTGTTGCTGGGCAGGGACATCATGAGGGTACATAAGGCAAGGAAACAGATAACAGATCAACGGTCCACATGATGCCCCTTTCGCCCAAAGGCTAGACCTCGGCTGGGTCATTGTTGGAGACGTGTGCCTCAGGGGTGCTCACAAGCCATCTCAGGTGAGCACACTCAAGACTTCCATCTTGGAGAATGGTCGTCCAAGCTACCTTACCCCATGCAGTAGTCAGATCCGAGTGACAGAGAAGTTCAGTCATACGGCCCAGCCTCAGAACCCCCAGCGCTGATCTCCGCAGACAGCACACAGATGATGCTCACTGGAGAGAACCCGGGTCAGTCAGTCTTCTGTCGCACCACCAACGACCACAAACTTGCTCCATCGATCAACGACATGAGATTCCTCCAGATTATGGACAATGAGGTTCCTCGTGACAGCTCTAACAGCTGGGTTGCACCCTTACCCTTCCAGAACCCCAGACGACGGCTGCCGAACAACAGGGAGTATGCCTATAATCGTCTTAACTCACTCCTTCGCACACTAGAGAAGCAGCCAAAGAGGAAAGCACACTTCCTAGAGTTTGTCAAGAAAATGCTTGTCAACAATCATGCAGAGCTAGCTCTTCCACTCCAGGAAGGCCAAGAGTGTTGGTACCTCCCCTCCTTCGGAGTCTATCACCCCAAAAAGCCGGAACAGATCCCCGTGGTGTTTGACTCCAGTGCACCATATCAGGGAGTCTCTCTCAATGATGTACTCCTCACAGAGCCCGATCTCAACAACAGCCTCTTGGGGGTACTCATGAGATTCAGGAAAGAGCCCGTCGCCATCACTGCCGATATCCAACATATGTTTCACTGCTTTGTGGTGAGAGAAGACGACAGAGACTTTCTCTGCTTCCTGTGGTATCATAACAACGACCCCAGCAGAGACATTGTGGACTACAGAATGCGTGTCTATGTCTTCGGCAATAGCCCGTCCCCTGCTGTCGCCATATATGGACTGAGGAGCGCTGCCAAGGAAGAAAAAGATGACTTTGGCAGTGATGTGAGAGGGTTCATCGAGCGAGAGTTCTACATCGACGATGCACTGAAGTCATTCCCGACCGAAGCAGAGGCCATCAGTACCCTCGGACGAGCCCAGGAACTACTTGCACTATCCAACCTCAGGCTGCATAAGATAGCCTCTAACAGACCAGCAGTGATGGAGGCATTCCCCCCTGAAGATCGTGCTAAGGATGTCAAAGATCTAGACCTCTTCACTGATGACCTCCCCCTATAGCGTAGCCTAGGAGTGTCTTGGAACATAGCAACAGACACGGTCACGTTCCAAGCCTTAGATGACAAGAAACCCTTCACACATAGTGGAGTGCTCTCTACAGTCAACAGCTTATATGACCCTCTCGGCTTCTTGGCCCCTGTCACCATACAAGGCAGGCTGCTCCTCAGGGAACTCTCCACACGCGCTGAAGAGTGGGATTCACCCCTCCCTGAAGAGATGGAAGCAGATGGAGAGACTCACTTCAAGACTTACAGGAGATCCAAATACCTCGCTCCTATATGTCCTTCTCTCCCTCAAATGTCCAATTCAAGGAACTTTGTGTCTTTGCAGACGCATCCGCTAAGGCCATCGCAGGTGTGGCTTATCTGAAGGTCACCACTCAAGATGGACAAAGCAAAGTCGGCTTCGTCTTTAGAAAGGCCAATTTGGCACCCCAGCCAGACCTCACCATACCCAGCTTGGAACTGTGCGCAGCAGTATCAGCAGTTGAGATTGCAGAGTTCATAGTGGAGGAGATGGATCTGAAGTTCGACAGCATCAAGTATTATACAGACAGCAAAGTGGTGCTAGGATACATCCATAACCAAACTAGATGGTTCTACATCTACGTGAACAACAGGGTCCAACGTATCTGACAGTCCACATCCTGCGACCAGTGGAGGTACGTCCCCAAAGACCTGAACTCAGCTGACCATGGGTCTAGATCTGTAACAGCGCCCCTTCTCAGCGGCACGACAGGGCTGTCAGGACTTGCTTTTCTTCAGGATCCGTCCCTGCAGTCATCTGAACTCAATGAGTCATTCGACCTCATCAACCCTGTTTCTGACTCTGAGATACGCCCACAAGTCACAGCAAACATCACTCAAATCTCTAAGGATCCAATGAGCACCAAATGCTTTGAGCGTTTCTCCAAATAGAACACTCTAATAAAGACAGTAGCACGCCTAACCCACATAGCTCATACCTTCACCCAGCCTACGCAAGAGAGTAGCTGCCATGGGTGGCACATCTGTCGTAAGAGTCCCTCTGAAGAGGAGCTCAAGAGAGCTAAAATCCTTGTGGTGAAGAGCGTCCAACACGAGTGTTACTCAGAAGAGTTGAAGTGCATAGCAGCAGAACATAACCTATCCCCTCACAGCAGTCTATGGAAGCTGCATCCTATCGTCGACACCGACGGACTTCTCAGAGTTGGTCCTTCTTTTGTCGCCAGAGGACTCCAGTGACAAGTAGAGTTAGGATTATGTGGGGTCGTTAACGACCCCAGACGGGGAGTGTTCTGGACTTATTACAGGCAGATAGCATCCTCTAGTGGTAATTAGAGTATAGCAGTATGTTATTTGACCTACTTCCTGTTTGCCCCGGAAGTAGTATTCCAGGGAGTATCTGCTGAGTTGTGAAGAAAGCTCACATGAGGCAGCCATTCTGAATCCTCTTCCATCCTTCTTATATGCTAGGCAAGACGCAATGTCTGTGAGTATCCTTGTTTAGTAACATGATAACAACCTTGTCAGTATAGTATTTTGACAATACTTTGTCTATAAGAAGTTATTAGCTGTTAGCTACCGAGGTTTAGCTTCAGTGCTATTTAGTTATACAATTAGTCTATTCTGTTTTCATAAACATGTTTATATCTTATGTAACATCTAATATGTAGTACTCAGCTCTATGTACAAAGCATACTTTGTCTTTGTTTACAGTTTCACAAATTTTATTCAAGTAAAGCTTCAAAACTGCACCTGTTTCTCAAGGAGTTATTTGAATGAGTGTTTAGCTGACTGGATAACTGGATAAGAGTATGTCTAGCGAGACCAGTACAATGACCCTTCATCAGAATTGGAAAAATTTAGAGAGGTAACAGATTTTAAGCAAGTGCAGGGGCAGGGAAGGGGAGAGGGGTGGAAAGAACAAAATGGAAGGTCTGTGATAGGGTGGAGGGCAGGAGAGATTAAATAACAAAAAGCTGGATGGGGCAAGGCTAAAGGGGGTGGCAATGGGACAAGGTAAGAAACAAAAGATGAGTCTAGAAGAGGTGTAAATGGGAATGGCAGAATCATCAACAGCTGCCATGTGAAATAATAGGGACAGAGGTTATGGTCTGAAATTGTTGAACTCGCTGTTGAGTCCAGAAGGCTGTAAAGTGCCTGATCGAAAGATGAGGTGCCGTTCCTCGAGCTTCATTGGAACAGTGGAAGAGGCTTAGAATGGAGAGGTCGGAGTGGGAGTGGAGCAGAGAAGTAAAGTGACTGGAAGCTCGGGGTTACGCTTACGGACTGAACCGAGGTGTTCCGCAAAGCAGTCACCCAATCTGCGTTTAATCTCCCCAGTGTAGAGGAGACTGCATCGTGAGCAGCGAATACAATATACTAAATTGCAAGAAGTACAAGTAAATCGCTGTTTCACCTGGAAGGAGTGTTTGGGGCCGTGGACAGTGGGAAGGGGGGAGGTAAAAGGGCAGGTGTTGCATCTCCTGCGCTTGCACGGCAAGGTGTCATGGGAAAGGGAGGGGGTGTTGATTACCCGTTGATTAACTGTCATTTTAGTTGTGAACACATCAATAAGATGCTTTTTTGACTGTTTTCATCTGATGTGCAACTTAGATATGGAGCTGGTGCTGAGATGTTGACTACATGCCATTCAGTTTTACTCTCACGGGGCAATGTTGCCAATGGGGGCGCGTTGGAGGTGGGACTGCTGCTTGTCAGGTCAATGTCCAGCCTTCATCGACTTGTGGCCAACCCATGCTATTTTCCCTTGATTGACCTTGTTAAGCCCGCCCAGTGGGCTTAGCAGGCCTATTAAAGGAAAGCCAGTTACAGAGAACGTCAGTGTATGACGTTTCATCTGTCAAAAATTTTTGACAGATGAATTGTCATCATTTGACAGCTCTGTAAAACTGTCAAACACTGACATTCTCTGTAGTTTGATGAGTACTTGAATTTCACTGCTCTCCTCTCTAACACCTTTAGCAGAAATTAGATGGTTGTTGCATTGGAGAATGCAGCAGCCATCTGTCATCTCTGCCGCGGAGGTGCGAGACTCTCCGCATACCCAACGAATGAAGCTTGCGGGAAGAAACAAAGGTAAGTAAACTTTTTCTAACACTTTCCACTTACCTCAGATACTCACCTCTCCACACTTGCACCCATCACTTACCTTCACAGCATACTTTTGCACCCCTCCGACCCCCTCAGACCTACTACTCACCTCAGTGACCCTGGTGGGGTTCACAGCCTTCCGGGAAGCCCACACTTGTGTGGGTAAAATGGCAATAATCCTCTTATCTGCCTGTTAACTATCTGTTAACAGGCAGATAAGTCGCACTAATCCCCTTCCCACCTCCAAGGAGACGGGACCCGGCGCGGATCGGCTACCCGGCTCCTGGCAAGATGGCATGGAGGCGGGTTGGGGGCGGGTTGGGCACCCGCCCCCAAATTCTGCCATTTTCCCGGCAGTCCCGCCTCTATACCCACCTCCCCAGGGCTGGCAAGATCGCACCCTCACTGTTTCAAACATTCGTAGAGGTTTCCTCACTTCCTTTGCCCAATCATTGGCAGCCGTGCCTTCAGCCTCTGGGCCCTAGGCTCTAGAATTCCCTCCTCAAACCTCTCTACCTCTCTCTCCTAATTGAAGACACTCCTTAAAACCTACCTCTTTAAACAACCTTTAGCTCACCTATCCTGATGACACTATCTTTGTCTCGGTCTCAATTTGTGTCTGTTACGCTCATGGGATATTTTACGTTAAAGGCGATATATAAATGCAAGTTGTTGCTGTTGTTGCTTTCCTGATTCTCTTTATTAGAAACTTCGATTTAATTTAAATTTTTCTCTCATTTTCCATTTTCATGCCTTTTCTAAGTTTCTTTTTCCCCAATCGCCAGTGTATTCCCTCCGCCCACTTCCCAAAGGAAGGAGGAAATCTGAGTCATTGAGTCAATCCGAGGCTGGTGTCATATATTCTGAGATGTCACCAGGGAATGCTCTTCTCAAAGGCCAGATGCAGGCAAAGAGTGGGGGGTCACCCCTCAGTCTTCTCTTTTTTAGAGAAAGGAGCCCCAGCCTGTTCAGTCTTTCCTGATAGTTACAATTACTATATTACAATAGATGACAAACTCTTACTGTAACTGGCATTTGCTTATTTAAGATGCCGTTCCTGCACTGCAATTCAAAGTGTTCTCAGTCAATTCAAAACCTTTATGCTTTTCACTGCTCCCCTCTCTAACACCTCCATCGAGCAATGGAATTGGTATTGACGTTCAAAGCTTCTGTAACACTGCAAAGCCATCTACAACCTGGTCACATGCCATACTCGTTGCTCAAATTCGGCTGCCCTCAAAAGTTTGTTATCATCCTCCGCCTGCTTCACGACGACATGCAAGCCGTGATCCTGACCAACGGATCTACCACAGACCCAACTCATGTACGGACCGGGGTCAAGCAAGGCTGGGTCATCGCAACAGCGCTCTTCTCGATCTTCCTTGCTGCAATGCTCCATCTCACCCTCAGTAAGCTCCCCGCTGGAGTGGAGCTAATTTACAGAACAAACGGGAAACTGTTCAACCTCCGTCGCCTCCAGTCCAGATCCAAGGTCGTCCCATCCTCTGTCGTCGAAACAGTATGCAGACAGCGCTTGCATCTGCGCTCACTCGGAGGTCGAACAAACCATTGTCAACACCTTCACCGAAGCGTACGAGAGCATGGGCCTTACACTAAACATCCGTAAGACAAAGGTCCTCTACCAACCTGCTCCCGGCCCACAGTACTGCTTCCCGATGATCAAAATCCACGACAAGGCCTTGGACAACGTGGACCACTTTCCATAACTCGGGAGCCTACTGTCAACAAGGGCAGACGTCGACGACGAAGTCCAACACCGCCTTCAGTGTGCCAGTGCAGCCTTCGGTCGCCTGAGGAAGAGAGAGTTTGATGACCAGGACCTCGAACCCGGCACTAAGCTCATGGTTTACAGAGCAGCAGTGATACCCACCCTGCTGTATGCCTCAGAGACATGGGCCATGTACAGCAGGCACCTCAAAGCACTGGAGAGGTACCACCAATGCTGCCTCTGCAAGATCCTGCAAATCCATTGGCAGGATAGGCGCACCAATGTCAGTGTTCTTGCTCAGGCCAACATCCCCAGCATCGAAGCTTTGACCACGCTCGACCAGCTCCGATGGACGGGTCACATTGTCCGCATGCCCGATACGAGACTTCCAAAACAAGCGCTCTACTCGGAGCTCCGGAACAGCAAGAGAGCTCCAGGTGGGCAGAGGAAATGCTTCAAGGACACCCTCAAAGCCTCCTTGAAAAAGTGCAACGTCCCCACTGACACCTGGGAATCCCTGGGCCAAGACCGCACAAAGTGGAGGAGAAGCATCCGGAAAGACGCCGAACACCTCGAGTCTCTTTGCCGGGAGCAAGCGGAAGCCAAGCGCAGGCAGCGCAAGGAGCGCACGTCAACCCAAGCACCCCACCCACCCGCCCCTTCAACCACCGTCTGCCCCACCTGTGACAGAGACTGTAGGTCCCGCATTGGACTCATCAATCACCTGAGAACTGATTTTTTATGAGGAAGCAAGTCATCCTCGGTTCCGAGGGACTGCCTAAGAAAAAGAAGATATATGTTTCCAAGTGTAAGGCTGAATTGATATAACTAGGTTAAAAAGAAAGACTTGCATTTATATGGCTCCTTTCACAACATCAGGACATCCCAAACGCTTTACAGCAAATGAAGTAGTTTTTGAAGCATATTCATTGTTTTAATGTAAGAAACGCAGCAGCCAATTTGCACACAATTCAATTTCAATTCAATTCAATTTCAATTTTATTTGCCATATGTAACTATGTATCTAGTACAATGAAATGCTTACTCCCCGATCACTCCCACAATAAGCTGTGGGAGCTCACAGAGACACGTCACTATCCTCCAGCGCCATGTTCAGAAAAAGTCAATTCAAAGGCATCCAATGGCAGTGGGAACGCGATGTCCCTCAGCCGCTCCATCACCGCGGCCTCCTCCTCACTGTTGCCGGCTCCACGATGTGGTGGCCTGCTTCTCCCGCTCACGGTCCGGCCTCTGGCCACCATGCCCGGCTCTCCCTCCTCCCAGTCGGACTGCTAGCTTCCCGCCGAGGAGCTGCCGGCCGACGTGCTGTAGCGGGTCGTCGTAGCTGCTACTGCTGCTGCGCTGCCTCCGCCCGACTCGCCGGACACATCGTCGCGATGGCCCGGGGCCTGCTTCTCCCACTCACGGTCCGGCCTCTGGCCGCCATGTCCGGCTCCCCTCCTCCCAGCAAGGTCCCACAGACAGCAATAAGATAAATGACCATATAATCTATTTTAGTGATGTCTGTTGAAGGTAAATATTGGCCAGGACATCAGGGAGAACGCCCCTGCTGTTCTTCACATAGTGCTATGAGATCTTTTAAATCCACCTGAGAGGGCAGACAGTACTTGGTTTAACATCTCATCCAAAAGACAGCACTTCTGACAGTGTTGCACTCCCTCAGTACAGCACTGGAGTGTCAGCCTAGATTTTGCACTCAAGTTTCTCATCAAGCGGGATTTGAACTCACAACCTTCTAACTCGACGCGAGAGTGCTCGCAATCGAGCCATGGCTAACAACTCGCTCTCCAACCCACGACCTCCATCACTGAGAAGAACACAAGCAATACTGTCATGGGAGCACCATCACCTTCCAGTTCCCCTCCAAGTCACATGCCATCCTGACTTAATATCACACATCATTCACTGCTCTTTCATCGTCGCTGGGTCAATATCCTGGAGTTCTCTAACTAATTCCATCGCTGGAGCCACAACAGCACACAGACTGCAGTGGTTAAAGGAGAAGGCCCGATCTCAGGGCAACTAGGGATGGGCAATAAATAATAATAATGATAAAAACAGAAAATGCTGGAAACACTCAGCAGGTGTTAGGCTAGAGAAGCTGGGGTTGTTCTCCTGAGAGCAGAGAAGGTTGAGAGGAGATTTGACAGGTGTTCAAAATCATCAGAGGTCTATCCAGCGTAGATAGAGAGAAACTGTTCCCATTGGCGGAAGGGTCGAGAACCAGAGGACACAGATTCAAGGTGATTGGCAAAAGAACCAAAGGCGACGTAAGAAAAAACTTTTTTACGCAGCGAGTGGTTATGATCTGGAATTCGCTGCCTGAAAGGGTGGTGGAGGCAGACTCAATCATGGCTTTCAAAAGGGAATTGGATAAGTACCTGAAGGAAAAATATTTGCAGGGCTACGAGGAAAGGGCGGGGCAGTGGGACTAGCTGAAGTGCTCTTGCAGAGAGCCGGCATGGGCTCGACGGGCCGAATGGCCTCCTTCTGTGCTGTAATCATTCCATGATTCTTCTATGATTCTAGCAGGACAGGCAGCATCTGTGGAGAGAGAAACAGAGTTAATGTTTCAGGTCGTTGACCTTTTTATCAGAACTGAAAAAAGTTGGAGATGTAACAGGATTTAAGCCAGTGCAGGGGCGGGGGAAGAGGGGGAGGGGAGGAAAGAACAAAAGGGAAGGTCTGTGATAGGGCGGAAGGCAGGAGAGGTTAAGAGACAAAAGGTATGATTGTACAAAGCAAAAGGAGATAGTAATGGGACAAGTAAAGAAACAAAATATGAGCCTAGAAGAGGTGTAAATGGGAATGGCAGAATCATCAACAACTGCCATGTGAAAAATTAGGGCCAGAGGTTATGGTCTGAAATTGCTGAATTCAATGTTGAGCCCAGAAGGCTGTAAAGTGCCTAATCGAAAGATGAGGTGCTATTCCTCGAGCTTACGTTGAGCTTCGTTGGAACAGTGTAAGAGGCCGAAGACAATGAGGTCAGAGTGGGAGTGGAGCAGAGAATTAAAGTGACAGGCGACCGGAAGCTCGGGGTCATGCTTACGGACTGAACGGAGGTGTTCCGCAAAGTGATCTCCCAATCTGTGATTCGTCTCCCCAATGTAGAAGAGACCACATCGTGAGCAGCGAATACAGTATACTAGATTGTGAGAAGTACAAGTAAATCGCTGTTTCACCTGGAAGGGGTGTTTGGGGCCCTGGACAGTGGGAAGGGAGGAGGTAAAAGGGCAGATGTTGCATCCCCTGTGCTTGCATAGGAAGGTGCCGTGGGAAGTGAGGAGTGAACCAGGGTGTCGCGGAGGGAACGGTCCCTATGGAGTATATGGGCAATAAATGCCGGCCTTGCCAGCGACACCCACATTCAAATAAATAAAAGAACACAGGGATCTGAATATTGCATCAGCTCGCAAGATTATTAATGAAATGCATTAGATCCGACACAAGCTGATAAACTGGTGGCTATCCATTTCTTAAACTCGATGATATTCATGACTTAAATATCATCCCTGAGCTTTCATGTAAAACTGATCTTCACTGCCAAGCATTATCACAGCTTTTCTTTTTTCACTTCTACATGATCTCACACTAATAGGCTAGAATATTTATAAGAAGAAAATCAATCCCAAGACTGGGTTTTGTGAGTGTAGTAATGATTGTTTTATGTTTAATGAAACCAGGACTGTCCTCCAAATACTAAGTTAACTTGGCCGAGCTACACTCTGTTCAATAGGGATTATGTAGAATTTACAGCACAGACAGAGATCATTCAGCCCAATTGGTCCCTGCCAATGTTTCTGCTCCACACGAGCCTCCTCCCACCTTACTTCATCGAACCCCGTCAGCATAACCTTCTATTCCTTTCTCCCTCATGTGTTTATCTAGCTTACTCTTAAATGGATCGGAGGAGATGGAGGTGAGTGAGGAGGTACAGTGAGGTGATTTACAGCCAAATACAGAGGAAAAAACAAGTCAGCTGGGAAGGCAGAGCAAATATGTGAAGGCAAAAGGGAATATGGCAGGGCTGGAAGGCATTTATTTTAATGCAAGGAGTCTTGCAAATAAGGTGGATGAACTGAAGTTGTTGTTGAACACATGGGAGTACGATATTGTTGCCATCACGGAGACATGGTTGAGGGAGGGTCAGGACTGGCAGCTCAATATTCCGGGGTATAGAATCTTCAGGCGAGACAGAGGGGGGTGTAAAAGGGGAGGGGGTGTTGCAATATTAATTAAGGAGTCAATTACTGCTGTAAGGAGGGATGATATATTAGCGGGTTCCTCAAATGAGGCCATATGGGTAGAACTTAAAAACAAAAAGGGGGCAAGCACTTTGCTGGGTGTGTACTATAGGCCCCCAAACAGTCAGGGGGAGATAGAGGAACAGATATGTAGGCAAATCTCAGAGAAGTGTGAAAATAATAGGGTAATAATAGTGGGGGATTTCAACTTCCCCAATATAAATTGGGATAGTCAGAGTGTGAAAGGCTTAGAGGGTGCAGAATTCTTAAAGTGCATCCAGGAGAGCTTTTTGAGCCAACATGTAGAAAGTCCTACAAGAGAGGGGGCGGTACTGGACCTAATTCTGGGGAATGTAGCCGGGCAAGTGGTGGAAGTATCAGTAGGAGAGCATTTTGGCGACAGTGACCATAGTTCGGTGAAATTTAAGGTGGTCATGGAAAAAGACAAAGGCGGCCCGGAAATAAGGGTTCTAAATTGGGGGAAGGCCGATTTTAATATGATAAGGCAGGATCTGGCCAAAGTGGACTGGGAGCAGCTACTTATAGGAAAATCCACATCAAAACAGTGGGAGACTTTCAGAAGGGAAATAGAGAGAGTACAGCGCCAACATGTTCCTGTAAAGGTCAAGGGTGGGACCAACAAGCAAAGGGAACCTTGGATGACAAGGGAGATACAAAAATGCATTAGAAATAAAAGGGGGGCTTTTGGCAGTTACAAAAGACTAAAGACGGAAGAAGCCCTAGAGGAGTATAAAAAGTGCAGGGGCATACTTAAAAAAGAAATTAGGAGGACGAGGAGGGGCCATGAAATAACACTGGCGAGCAAAATAAAGGAAAATCCTAAGATGTTTTATAAGTATATTAAGGGCAAGAGGATAACCAGGGAAAGGGTAGGGCCCATTAGGGACCAAAGTGGCAATCTGTGTGTAGAACCAGATGATGTAGGTGGGGTTTTAAATGAATTTTTTGCATCTGTGTTCACTATGGAGAAAGACGATGCAGACATAGAAATCGGGCAAGGGGACTGTGACATACTTGAACATATTAGCATCGAGAGGGAGGAGGTGCTAGCGGTTTTAGCAGGCCAAAAAGTGGATAAATCCCCAGGCCCGGACGAGATGTATCCCAGGCTGCTGTGGGAGGCAAAGGAGGAGATTGCAGGGGCTCTGACACAAATTTTCAGAACCTCTCTGGCCACAGGGGATGTACCAGAGGACTGGAGAACAGCGAATGTAGTACCATTATACAAGAAGGGTAGCAGGGATAAACCAGGGAATTACAGGCCAGTGAGCCTAACATCTGTGGTAGGGAAATTATTGGAAAAAATTCTGAGGGACAAAATTAGTCTCCACTTGGAGAGGCAAGGATTAATCGGGGATAGTCAGCATGGCTTTGTCAAGGGTAAATCATGTCTGACAAATCTGATTGAATTTTTCGAGGGGGTGACTAGGGAGGTGGATGAGGGAAATGCTGTGGATGTGGTTTACATGGACTTCAGTAAAGCTTTTGACAAAGTCCCGCATAGGAGACTGGTCAAGAAGGTAAGAGCCCATGGGATCCAGGGTGCCTTGGCGCGTTGGATCCTAAACTGGCTGAGTGGCAGGAGGCAGAGGGTGATGGTCGAAGGTTGCTTTTGTGACTGGAAGCCTGTGTCCAGTGGGGTACCTCAGGGATCGGTGCTGGGTCCCTTGTTGTTTGTGATCTACATAAATGATTTGGATGAGAATGTAAAAGGGATGATCAGTAAGTTTGCAGATGACACGAAAATTGGTGGGGTGGTAAATTGCAAGGAGGAAAGCCTCAGGCTACAGGACGATATAGACGGGTTGGTCAGATGGGCGGAAAAGTGGCAAATGGAATTTAACCCTGAAAAGTGCGAGGTGATGCATTTTGGACGGACAAATAAGGCAAGGGAATACACAATGAGTGGTAGGACCCTAGGAAGTACAGAGGGTCAGAGGGACCTCGGTGTACATGTACATAGATCTCTGAAGGCAGCGGAACAAGTAGATAGGTGGTTAAAAAGGCATATGGGATACTTGCCTTCATTAGCTGAGGCATAGAATATAAGAGCAGGGAGGTTATGATGGAGCTGTACAAAACGCTGGTGAGGCCACAGCTGGAGTACTGTGTGCAGTTCTGGTCGCCTCACTATAGGAAGGATGTGATTGCTTTGGAGAGGGTGCAGAGAAGATTCACCAGGATGTTACCTGGGATGGAGCGCCTCAGCTATGAAGAAAGACTAAACAGGCTGGGGTTGTTTTCCTTGGAGCAAAGAAGGCTGAGGGGGGACCTGATTGAGGTGTACAACATGATGAGGGGCATAGATAGGGTAGACAAAGAGGAACTTTTCCCCTTAGTTGGGGGGTCAATAACAAGGGAGCATAGATTCAGGGTAAGGGGCAGGAGATTTAGAGGGGATTTGAGGAGGAACTTTTTCACCCAGAGGGTGGTTGGAATGTGGAACTCAATGCCTAAAAGGGTGGTAGAGGCAGGAACCCTCACAACATTCAAGAAGCATTTGGATGAGCACTTGAAATGCCATTGCATACAAGGCTATGGACCAAATGCTGGAAAATGGGATTAGACTGGACAGGGATAGATGGGCGGCGCAGACACGATGGGCCGAAGGGCCTCTTTCTGTGCTGTAAAACTCTATGGCCTAGAAATTCAGTGCCCTTAGCGCCGATTTTGCGGCGCTAGAGGGCCTAGCGCTGCAATTGGCGCCGGCGCCTAAATTGCCTGGGGCCCTTCCGCCGCGGTAGACCGGTAGCGCTGCGCCGGCACCGATGACGTCATCGGCGTGCGCAGCGTCCCGGTTGCCATGGTAACCCGCCCGAACTGGGAAATTGACTTGCGGCCGCCTCGCCCGTGGCAGCCGCAAGCAACGTTCTGGCAGAGGTGCCTTGCACAAGTTTGCGCCGGCGCATTAAAGGCCCCGCGGCGGCCGGCCGCTTTCCCGCCGCCCGCCTGGCCGCAGCTCCCTCCCCGGACTTCCCCCCCCCCCCCCCGGAACAGAAGCAAGCCCGGCACTTGTCCGAGGTGCCGGGCTCATTTTTAATAAGATTATCGCGGGCCGCGGCCAGGTGCAGGCAGGTCCTCCTTAAGGGAAGGAGGAGGCCTGCACTTCCCGAACCTGCCGCACCGCAGCGGGCGCCGCAGCGCCGGAATAGCGCCGAAATTCAGCGCATAGCACCAGTTTTCAGGCGCTAACAGCTTTCAGCAGCGCCGGCAGCCGTTTGGGCGCAGAAGTACTGAATTTCTGGCCCGACCAGCGCGACTTAGCTCCGGCACTAACTTCCGGCGCTAAAGCCGTTGCTGCGCCAAAACCCAATTTCTAGGCCTATGACTCTATGGCCTAGAAATTCAGTGCCCTTAGCGCCGATTTTGCGGCGCTAGAGGGCCTAGCGCTGCAATTGGCGCCGACGCCTAAATTGCCTGGGGCCCTTCCGCCGCGGTAGACCGGTAGCGCTGCGCCGGCACCGATGACGTCATCGGTGTGCGCAGCGTCCCGGTTGCCATGGTAACCCGCCCGAACTGGGAAATTGACTTGCGGCCGCCTCGCCCGTGGCAGCCGCAAGCAACGTTCTGGCAGAGGTGCCTTGCACAAGTTTGCGCCGGCGCATTAAAGGCCCCGCGGCGGCCGGCCGCTTTCCCGCCGCCCGCCTGGCCGCAGCTCCCTCCCCGGACTTCCCCCCCCCCCCCCCCCGGAACAGAAGCAAGCCCGGCACTTGTCCGAGGTGCCGGGCTTATTTTTAATAAGATTATCGCGGGCCGCGGCCGGGTGCAGGCAGGTCCTCCTTAAGGGAAGGAGGAGGCCTGCACTTCCCGAACCTGCCGCACCGCAGCGGGCGCCGCAGCGCCGGAATAGCGCCGAAATTCAGCGCATAGCGCCCGTTTTCAGGCGCTAACAGCTTTCAGCAGCGCCGGCAGCCTTTTGGGCGCAGAAGTACTGAATTTCTGGCCCGACCAGCGCGACTTAGCTCCGGCACTAACTTCCGGCGCTAAAGCCGTTGCTGCGCCAAAACCCAATTTCTAGGCCTATGACTCTAACACTATAGCATCCATTGTCCGACACACCTTCCCTCTACACTGCCCCGGTTCTTTTACACAACTTCTCTTCACCCCTTTCATTGTTTTACTTGGTGTCTTCGTTTCCAGGTTTCCATTTACAATAAGCCATTTACAAATCCCTCCAAGCCCGGCCCCCCGCCCCCACCCCCCCCCTCCATCATTGCAGGCTCCTCCAGTGCTCATCTCTCATCTCCCATGCACTCCGTCTCACCCGAGTCCACCGTCAGCCATACTGGCCCGACACTCTGCAACTCTCATCCTCAACAGCTCCGCAGTGCTACCCAGCTTCTAAAACCCTGCCTCTTTGACAATGCTTTCAGTCATCCACGCTGTATTGATTTCTTTGTGGGTTCAATGACGAGACATTTATGAAAGAGAATGACTTTTAATCTAAAGCTTGTTCAACTCTTTTATACAGCTTTTACAGGAGACACGATGCTTGGGATGCATCTAGAATGAAACTGAAACTAAAATGACTGCCTTGCTTCTCTCGGTCACATGCCCTCTGCTGGTCAGGCACAAGCAATAAATACATGCAAACATGCTATTAAGGCATCATAATCGAACAGGCAAATACCATCTCTATTTGCTGATAACATTACATCTCCTTTTCTTAAAACAAAAGTATTTTACTTTTAACTAACAACATGTTTTCTTTGTATTAATCTGCATTTTAACTGTAACACTTAATGAACTTACAGTATCATTATCATGATCAAGGTTTTTTAACCTCGCTTTGTGTGTTCACATGAAATATGTCAATACACTAGAACTTGAAGAAAGAATAAGATAACATTACTTCCTTCTATAACAATAGTCCTTAAATTTGCTCAATGAGTCTCTCAGGAGGCTTCACGTGTCTTGAGGATTTTTTGATTGATTGTCCTTGAATCTGAGTTGTTGCCTCAGATGATTGGTTCTCAGCTGTGTGATCAGGTTGTTCAACAGTATCAGTCTCTTGACCTGCTGTGGCTGGTCCCATGAGAAGATCTCGACGATTTCTCCTCAGAATAGCACCCTCATCTGTCTGAATGGTGTATGATCTTGGTTGAACTTCACTCAGGACAGTTCCCTTCTGAGTCCATGTGTTTGTTTTGTCTTTCAACCTTGGTCACCAGTGTGGAGTTCAGGTAGGTTTTGTGTTCCTCTGTCATAGTAGTACTTTTGCTTTTCTTTCTGTTGTTCTTTGAACTTCCTCACTTTCTCCCCCTCTTTTGTTTTCAGGAGGTTCTCCGGGATGGGTAGGTTTGACCTTAGCCGATGTCCCATCAGGAGTTGGGCTGGTGACATACCACACTCGAGCGGCGTTGTGCGGTATACAAGCATGCTCTGGTAGAAGTCAGTTCCACTGTCTTTTGCCTTGTACATCAGTCTTTTCACTGTGTTTGCGGGCTCTCCTGGGTCAACAGCTCTGGACAACGTGTCTGCTGTATACATCAGCTTACCCGGTGTGTACGCAACATTCAGTTCATCATAGACTGTCTCTCCTTCGCTTTCCACAATGAGGACTCTCTTTACCAGGTTCAGTCTCTCACAGGCTTTTAAACCTAGTATGGCTTGCACATCCTTTGGCACCACGATTAATGCAAGCGTGTGTTCTCTGTTCTTGTGTGTTACTTTGACAATGCATCTTCCTTTCACTGGTATTTCAGTACCTGAGTATCCTGTCACTTTCACTTTTATTCCACGTATCTTTGGTCTGGGTCTAATTTTCTTAAAATCAGTCTCTGATATCACATTAACTTGTGCTCCAGTATCCAATTTAAATTGAATGTGTATGTCATTCACTTTTAGTGTCAACATCCAGTCTCTTTCTTCTTTTTTGTTTTCAGACACAACATCCACATGGAACTCCTCTATGTCGCTTTCATCTACTGCATGGACCTTGCTTTGTTGCATTTGGTTCTTACAGCAACGGGCATAATGGTTGTTCTTGTTGCAACTATTGCATGTTTTACCATATGCTGGACACTTTCTTGGTGGATGCTGTGTACCGCATCGACTACATGTCTTTCGATTGTCCCTTTCATTTTCGTTCGCTGGCCACGCCTCTTTTTTCACATTGGCGCTCGTTTTATTAAATGGTTTGTGTCCGTTCTTACTCACTGCATCCACGTTGCAGCTATTGTCACTGAACAGCTCCTTTGCCTGCAACTTCACAGTCTCTGTAGCCCTACACAGTGCTATGGCTTTTCCCAGGTCTAGATCTTGCTCTCTTAGCAGTCTTTCCCTTAGACCATTATCTGGAATACCACACACCAGTCTGTCTTTTATCAGCGAGTCTGTCAGTCCCCCAAATTCACACGATTTGCTTCTGTTTCTCAGTTCAGTCACATACTGATCAATAGTCTCACCCGTTTTCTGAACACATGTGAAAAATCTGTGCCTCTCAAACGTCACGTTACGTTTAGGTATGCAGTAGGCCTCAAACTGTTCCATTGTTTTATCTAGCTTCATTTTGTCTCCATTAGCAGCGAATGTGAAGTTATTATACACCTCCAGCGCTTCATCACCCACGACATGTAAGAACAGTGACGGTTTCCTTTTATTACTTTTCTCGTCAGCTCCGATTGCTGATAAATACAACCCCAAACGTTGTTTGAACCTTCTCCAATTTTCAGCCACATTACCTGTCAACTGAAGCGTCACCGGTGGGAGTAAACCTTCCATTTTTCACTTCGTTAGCTATTCTCTAATGGTAAGTAACAATGTTCTCTTTTGGCTTGCTAATCTGTGGAGAGCTGATTTAACTTCAGATTTTTTCTCTTCATCTCTTTCAATCACTTCTGACACCATGTATTGATTTCTTTGTGGGTTCAATGACGAGACATTTATGAAAGAGAATGACTTTTAATCTAAAGCTTGTTCAACTCTTTTATACAGCTTTTACAGGAGACACGATGCTTGGGATGCATCTAGAACGAAACTGAAACTAAAACGACTGCCTTGCTTCTCTCGGTCACATGCCCTCTGCTGGTCAGGCACAAGCAATCAATACATGCAAACATGCTATTAAGACATCATAATCGAACAGGCAAATACCATCTCTATTTGCTGATATCATTACACACGCCAGCTCTTCAATCACTGCTCATTGTCCCTTTCTGCCCATGAATCATGTTGGAATATTGACAGCGAGTGCAAGCTCTTTTTAATATCATCCTTTAATTTTTTCATGAATTGACTCTCATTTTCCTCTTGCAACATTTTGTTTCTCCTTATTCTTCAGTTTATTGTATAACTGGAGCCCAGCGCTAATAAAAACAGTTGAAAACAGATCGTGCAAAATGGGATAGAGAGAAATTAAGCCATTTGAATATGTGGCACATCCAAACAAGGGTATTGGGGTTTGTGGAAGATAAACCATTGAGCAATGTCCACCATGTAATCCGATTATGAATCATATAATAAAACTCACTAAGTGGCAGGCTGAGTCTTTGCTGGCTATGAGGCACCACAAGCGCATATTCAAAAATCGTGGAGGGCCTTCCCACAATTTTACTTCCATTTATGGCCGGTGAGGATATGCAAGATGTACAGAGATCATTTTTGTTTGCTTTCTTCTCAATTCTCTCCTCACTCCCTGAAGTCGTTGACTCCTTAATGGAGTGCCGTGGACCTCATCATTCATGGACCTTATTTACACGTGAGCATAGACATTTTGTGTCAAGAGGCTATTCGACTGCAGGAATATCACAGCCGAAGTCCGCACACAGGCACAAACACCAGAGGGTAGGCGGACCGATTTTCCGCTTTCCGATCTGGGCGACTGAAAAAAAAACCCAGGTGCAATTTGGGGTGTGTGAGTAAATCTGCACGAGGCTGGGTCTCCACACATTTCACAGGACGTGAGGGATGAGTGGTGCAAGCAGTGAGGAAAGCACGGAAGGACAAGCGGATGGAAGATGATGATGGGAGTAGACGGGGTGACCTGCTGTCAGCCAATAGCCAGGAGAGGTTGGAACAGGGCCAACAGATGGGAGAGCAAGAGTTTAATTACACATGAGGAAGATGGGAATTTCATTACTCATTCTCTCTAGATAGCTGGCCACTGCTAAAGCAATTTTCAAATAATTTAGTTCCAGATTTAAGGAAAGTGCACCATGTGGTGTGGCCTCTGCAGGCCATATGGTGTTTGATATCATCTCCAATGTTACTTTTCTTGTCTTCTTTTAGAGTTTAATTAATCCCTCCCGTACAGAGGATACAAAACGGATAGCCAACAGATGGTGTTAAAATTTGGACTTGGAGTAAAGGTAACTGCAATCAGGAGAAACTGCAGGTTACGTGGCAGAACCTATTAGTGCTAGAAATGTGGATCCAATGTTGAAAGGTTTCACCAGAGACCCATTGGAATTTACTTTTTCCTATCCACTTATCTCACAGTTAACTGGAGAGAGGGTCGCATATCAAGTTTGCTTCTCAAGACGTTTTTGATACGGAATTTCACAAAATGTTTTTTACCTGTCTACTCTGATCCAATATGCATCAAAATGAATGGTGATAATTCCCATTTGACAGGTTTTCCTAAAAGTCTTTAATGGGGAAGTTTAATTCCCTGTTAACTCATAACTCTTCAGAGAACAAATTCTGAATGACAGCAATTGCGTTAATGAAGAAAGAAAGGAGGGAAGGAAGAAAGGAGGGAAGGAAGGAAGGAGGGACGGAGGGAAGGAAGGAAGGAAGGAAAGAAAGAACATTGTTTTACTACCTCTGATGTACAAACTAAAGTCTCAGTGCATTTCACAGAGGAGAGGGTACGGAGCCTATGTGGGAGGGTTGGCAGGTGTTAAAAGTTTTAAAGATGGGGAAGGAGGGAGGGAGAGAGGCAGAATGGTTTGGAACCAAATTCCAGAGAGTAGCACTGAGGTACCTGAAGCATATCAGAAATTATTTATCATATTAAAACTCATTCTTCACATATGAAAAATCATAATTTATAACACACACTCAGATACAACCATTTACAGTACAGAACAGATTTTATATATAAAGTTCAGGCACCAATCTCTGCTAACAACAAGGATGAAAAGGGTCATCTCCATGAAATAGTATTGACAGCACACTATTATTTTTGTGGCAACAACACATAATGTTGCTTTGGGACAATTTATCTTACTGAGTAGTAGATAAATCCAACACCGTCACCGAGAAGCCAGACTGGAAGAGATGAGTCAGAGCTAGGGCTACAGTGCTGTAACACACATTCTCCGACCCGTGCTGTCTTTGAGCATGACAACCCCCCAATGGGTACCTGGGAGTGCTTAAATGTGCCTGATGTATCAAGCACTATGCCTTTATCACCTCTCGACTTGAATATTCCAACACACTCTTGGCTGGTCTCCCATGTTCTGCCCTCCATAAACTTGAGGTCATCCAAAACTCTGCTGCCCATATCCCAACTCGCACCAAGTCCCGTTCATCCATCACCCCCTGTGCTCGCTGACATACATAGGCTCCCGGTTAAGCAACGCCTTGATTTTAAAATTTTCATCCTTGTTTTCAAATAGCTCCAGGGACTCACTCCTCCCTATTTCTGTAATCTGCTCCAGCCCTATAACCCTTCGAGATCTCTGCGCTCCTCTAATTCTGGCCCCTTGCGCATCCCCAATTTTAATCGCTCCACCAATGGCGGCCGTGTCTTCAGCTGCCTGGGCTCTAAGCTCTGGACTTCCCTCCCTAAACCTCTCCGCCTCTCCCCCTCTCTTTCCTCCTTTAAGACTCTCCTTAAAACCTACCTCTTTGACCAAGCTTTTGGTCATCTGCCCTAACATCTCCTTATATGGTTTGGTGTCAAATTTTGTTTTTTTTTCTGATAATGCTCCTGTGAAGTGCCTTGGGATGTTTTATTACAGTAAAGGCGCTATATAATTAGCAGTTGTTGTTGTTGTTATGCCCCTGAAGTGATGCTGTGGGAGACCAGCGTGCAAAGATGTAACATGTGCTCCGGAAATTCCTCTGCCCGCTGTTTCACGGTTAAAGTAAATGGGTTAATGACACCACTAAAGCAGCAGGGAGAAGAGCGTGTATACCTACACCCCACCATGTTATATCAAGGCCTCATACTTTCTTGATGGAGGTCCCTCATCAAGGTTTTAAAGAGTCAATCGGTGCAAAGTCTATGGCCAAAGGGATCAAGGGGTATGGGGAGAAAGCAAAGACCGGGTACTGAATTTGGATGATCAGCCATGATCGCATTGAATGGCAGAGCAGGCTCGAGGGGCCGAATGGCCTACTCCTGCTCCTATCTTCTATGTTTCTATGTTTCTAAAGTACTCCAGGCAATTGAAGGTGATCAAAATCACTGAGACCACATTAATATTGGCCCAGAAATTCGGGTCTCCACGGGTGAGTACGCATGGGGTACTCACCCATAAACCCAATGGAAGTGCCGGTTTCCTGCATGCACTGCGCATGCGCGGGAAACTGGCACTTCCGTTCCCCTGACAGAAGGCGTTCAGAGGTGGAACGCGTGCATGGGAGAGGCAGTGCGTACGCAATGAACTTACGTTTTTTTTCCAGGTTTTTCCGGGAGGGAAAGTCTCCAGGAGTTACACATATAAAAAGCAGGCATAAGGCCTGCGTTTAACAAGGTAAGTGGTGAATTAATTAAAATTAAAACATTTTTTCCACAGGTTTATTAATTTTAAATACTTTAAAGAAAGGTAAGTTTATTTTTAACCCTGTTAGAAAATGTAATTAATTTTTTCAAAAATGTAAATTATTGTTTAAAATAGTTATTTTATATAATTTATAGTTATTTTAAAAATGTGATTTAAAAAAAAAAATTATTTGAAGTTTCATTGATGTTTTTGGGCTTGTGGTATTTATGGTTTTGACAGCTCTTCCTGTCAATTTTATGAATGGGCATTTCCCTGCTACCATTGGCTCTCCATGGTCCACATGATCCCAGGGAATGCATCGAACTAACTGCGCCCCTGGGATACACAAGCATGGTGCGCCGGCAGTTGGAGGAGGCCCAGGATCGGAATCCCATGTGGGCCCACAGCTCAACGGCCGACCCATGGGAAGCCTCCGACCCGAATTTCTGGGCCAATTTTATCTGCACTTAATTTCATCTTTTAATCTGTTTCCTGTTACCCTATTCCCGTTCATCCCAGTTGGGCACTATTGCCTTTTGGTATAGCAAACCTGTGCTACAAATGATTTTTGGTGGGTTTCTGGTTTCCCCGTATCTACCCTATCGAATCCTTCCAACATTTGAAACAACTCGACTAGATCACTCCTCAACCTTTTATATTCAAGGGACTACAATCCAAGTTTATGGAAACACTTCTCATAATTTAACCCACTAAGCCTCAGTATCATTCTGGTAAACCTACGCTGCACCCCCTCCAAGGCCAATATATCCTTCCTGAGGTGCGGTGCCCCGAATTAAACACATTAGCCTGTATTTTCCGATCCCCACGGGAATGTACGGGGTGAGCCCGTAGGGACCTCGCAAGTGCTGGGTTCAGGCACGCGAAGCGCATGCGCTGAAAACCGGCATTTCCGATCTGTCAAGAATCCTCTTGACAGATCGGACGCCTGCCCTGGAGAGGGGCCTCTGCGGGGGGGGGGGGGGGGGGAGTTCCGCTTTCTGCACAACCGCCGCCCGCTGAAAACCTTTAAAAGTCTTACGCCTGGTAAAAGCAGCGTAAGGCCTGCTTTTACCAGCATAAGAGTTCAAAAAAGTAAAAAAATATTTTTTTTTCAATTATTTATAATTTAAAAATACTTTTAAAAAAAGATGTTTATTTTTAGCCCCGTAAAAACTTTAATTTTTTTTCAAAAATTAAATTTTTGTTTAAAATATTTAATTTAATGTAGTTTTAACTAATTTTAAAAACATTATTTAAAAAAACAAGTATTTAAATTTTTGATGTGTTTTTTTGAGTGAACACAATTCATACTTTTGACAGTTCTAAGCTGAGAGACCTGTCAAAAGTATAAAAGGGGATTCCCTTCTCCCATTAGTTCCCCATGGTCCATGTGATCCCAGGGACGCTTGCGAATCGCCTGCGCCCTGGGATACCTGGGCCCTGCGCATTTCACAGAGCAGAGGTCCAGGAGTGGAAATGTCTGGACCTCCGGAGCCCTCAGATAAGGGCATAGATTTTTTCCAGGTCGGAGGGCTTCACGTGCAGGAAGCCGCCAATCGGAAAATACGGGCCAATATTTCAGATGGGGCCTGACCAAGGCTCTACAACCGAAGCATAACTACCTCCCCTTTGGGATCCAGCCCCTGAGATAATGGCCAAAATTCCATTAGCCTTTTTGATTGCCCTTTGCACCTGTGCATCAGCTTTTAGTGATTTGTCTACAAGGACACCCAAATCTCTTTTCTCCTCAGTTGAATCATAAATGGCGAGAGAGCCCGCCGCTATGATGCAAATGGCTCGGCTGGCAGGGATTTGGGACAGGAACAAGGATGTCTTGCTGCAGCTGTACAGGGCCTTGGTGAGACCACACCTTGAGTATTGTGTGCAGTTTTGGTCGCCTTAACTGAAGAAGGATGTTCTAGCCATGGAGGGAGTGCAGCAAAGATTCACCAGACTGATACCTGGGGTGGCAGGAATGACGTATGAGGGGAGATTGGGTCGATTGGGCTTATATTCACTGGAGTTTAGAAGAATGAGAGGGGATCTCATTGAAACTTATAAAATTCTAACAGGACTGAACAGTCTAGATGCAGGAAGGATGTTCCCGATGGCGGGGGAGTCCAGAACCAGGGGTCACAGTCTAAGGATAACGGGTAAGCCATTTAGGACTGAGATGAGGAGGAATTTCTTCACCCAGAGAGTGGTGAACCTGTGGAATTCTCTACCACAGAAGGCAGTTGAGGCCAATTCATTAAATATATTCAAGAAGGAGTTAGATATATTTCTTAAGGCTAAAGGGATCAAGGGGTATGGGGAGAAGGCAGGTACAGGGTACTGAATTTGGATGATCAGCCATGATCTCATTGAATGGCGGAGCAGGCTCGAGGGGCCGAATGGCCTACTCCTGCTCCTATCTTCTATGTTTCTATGTTTCATCAGCGAGGCAGAGCAGCAGGTGAATGTGAAAAGTGGTATTAACCCAGGATTTTATATAATCATGGAATTGTACAGCACAGAAGGAGGCCATTTGGCCCATCGTGCCTGTGCCGGCTCTTTGAACGAGCTCTCCGATTAGTCCCACTCCCCCCTCCTCTTTCCCCACAACCCTGCAAATATTTTCCTTTTCAAGTATTTATCCAATTACCTTTTGAAAGTTATTATTGAATCTGCTTCCACCGCCCTTTCAGGCAATGCATTCCAGATCATAACAACTCGCTGCGTAAAAGAAGTTTCTCCTCATCTCCCCTCTGGTTCTTTTGCCAATTATCTCTCTTTTTCCAAGGATAGAATAATTGCAGTGCCTCACTTAACCTTCAAGAAATATACAGACATTAGCTTAGAAATTACCACAGGAGCACACAAATGCATTACATGTTTGTATCTTTGCTATTTTAACCTGTTTATTGGCTTAATGCCACTGTTAAAAAAGCAGAAAGAGGCTTTTCATTTGCATGCATTACACATCTGTGCGATAGCATAACTCACAGACGTGTCCTGAATATTTTACCAATTCTTGGCTGGGCATTAGAGTAATTCACCTACAAACTAGCAAGCTTTGTTCAGGGTTTGCTCTGTAATTGTGAGTCTGCTGGTGAAAAGTCTCATCTTTAAAGGTCCACATTCACTTGGCTTCCTTTATTTATTAATTATGCAAACCTTTCCATCGCTGCCCCCAACATAACGGAAGTTGTCAGGTTGACTAATCTTGATCCTCGCCACTCCCAGGAGATGACACGGCTCGAGGTGGGATGGTGAGTGTCTGTATTGCGATGCATAAGGCATCACAACTGTGGTGGGGCAGGCTGGATACACCAGCCAGAGTGTTCTCCTATCCTTCCTTCGTCATCCCTTCGCATAACTGAGAGCGGCCAGATTTGGGTCTTCCATGTAGGGGACAGAAATGAAGAAGATCCTGCCTCTCTTTAAACACTGACAGCGATGGACATCGACATCATTTGAAGAACAGAGCAGACAGCTTCGGAGATGGTGAGGTTGGAGGCCTGGAGACGCAAACAACTGAATTTTTCCCCCATAGAGTCTTTGTCGAATGCAATGTCTGATGTCACCCAGGCTTTGAGTTATTATGGTAATAATGCCAACTCTGCTTTTATCATCTTGGAGAATAAATCAGGATCATATTATTAGCAAGGATACTCGTTGGAAGTCCGCTGGCATAGTTTGAAGGTCAGCCCGCTGCATGTGGGTGACGTTAGATACTCGAATACTTGCACTGTCGGCAGTGCCGTCTTTCTGATGAGACGTTAAACCGAGACTCGATCTGCTTTCCCAGGTGGACGTAAAAGATCCCACGGCACTATTTTGAAGAAGCGCAGAGGAGTTTTCCCCGGTGTCCTGGTCAATATTTATCCCTCTACCAACATCACTAAAAACAGACAGAAACAGAAAATGCTGGAAATACTCAGCAGGTCAGGCAGCATCTGTGGAGAGAGAAACTATTAGATCCGTGATCCTTAGGGTATGATGTTTCCCAATAACTACATGGAGGCTGTAACTTAACAATCAACAGGTGTTTACTGGAGTAGGGTAGTCTCAAGACTGGCAGTACAGAGGCATGCTCAAAGCTTATATACAGGTGTGGTCACTGCCGGTACCACAGTATACAGGAGCTGTAAAAGTAGTTCTCTCTTAAAGGTACATACACTACAATTCCTCCCCTTTCAGATTAGCAGTACCCATAATATTCAAATAACAATTAACACTTTAACATGCACATTAAACAGAAATAGTCCATTTGTAGATTCAGTCTTTGGGGCGGCTTCCTGACCCTTTCTGGATAGCGCCTTTCCTGAGGTTCTTGTTCTTGGTGCGGAGGCAATTCTGGCTCCCTTTCGTCGTTTAGTTCATCAGTTTCCACTGCTACTGTTTCTGAGGTAGATGCTACCGGTATGTCGGGTTCATCCCCAGGTACGCGAGTCATGGGGTTGACTCGTTCCTGTGACGCTAAGATCTGGTCGACGTGGCGTCTCACAATGTTCTCCCCAACATCCACGGTGTACATTAAGGGCCCCTGCCATGTGCATATCATTCCGGGTCGCCATTTCTCAGTTCGGTAGTCACGGGCCTAGAATGGTTGCCCGCTATTGAAGCTCCTTGTCGGCTTCTCATTGATGTGCTGGAATTGCTTATTCTTAACATTTCTTCGTACATTTGGTCTGAGCAAATCCAGACGAGATCTCAACCTTTGGTTAAAGAACATCATGGCCGGGGTCTGGTTGGTAACTGTAAGTGTCGCATTTCTGTAGGCTAACAGGAAAATGTCCACCTTATGCTGTAATGGAATTTCATCATCGCACATGGCCTTTATCGCCTTTTTAACGGTTTGTACGAACCTCTCAGCCAATCCATTTGTGGCTGGATGATACGGGGCGGATGTGTAATACCTTACCCCATTCCTTTTTATGAATTTTGAGTGTGACCCAGATAGTCTGGTGATCCTTCATTTTGGTTACCTTATGTAGTTTCAGACAACCCAGCTCCTTGCTTCCGGAGTCTGTATCACTTTTCTGTTCGTCTGAACTACTGTCCATCACCTTATGTACCTTTTTGTACTTCTCCTGTGGAGATTTCTTGCTGTTGGTTTTCTTCCCTGACCTGCAGACTCTTGCTATGTGTCCTGCTTTTCCACACTGTCTGCACACTTGGTCCTTGAACCAACAATCCTTCTGGTCATGTGTTGTTCTGCCGCAGCGATAACACTTCCCTGCTCCATATGACATTTCATTGGTGCCATATTCTTGCGGTTTCCGTTGTATCTCTGCCGCGCCCCTTGCGGCTGCTTCGTGTGATACTGCCATGCTGAAAGCCTTGTCCAGCATAAGATCCTTTTCTGATAGAAGCCGCTTCTGGGTTCCTTCACCTTGAAGCCCACACACAAACTTGTCCCACTCCAAACTGGCAGTGTTTCGATAGCTTGCGCAGTTCCGTTAAGTACTCAGCATTACTTTCGTCTTTATGCTGGTTCCTTTTGTGGAACTTAAATCTTTCTGCTATCAGCAGCAGTGTGGGGTTTAAGTGGTCCTGTAGGATTTCTACTATGCTTTTGAAATTCTTATCCACGGGCTTCTCTGGGGTTATTAGGTTTCGCAGTAAGCCATAAGTTTTTGCACCCATGGAATTTAACAAAACCAGTGCTTTCCTAGCATCTGGCACTTCATTCACCTGGCAGTACACCTCAATGCGTTCCACATATGTCGCCCAATTTTTGACTTCATTGTCGAACGTAGAGGTACTGCCACTCTTCAGCATCCCTGGGTGTGATTTAACTGTCAAAAATGGCGTCTCCTGCGCTCTCCCTTCTTCTCCGCTGGCACAAAATGGCGTCTCCCGCGCTTTCCTTTCTTCCCGCGCTCGCCCTTCTTCTCCGCTGCGGCTTCTAAAAATGGCACTCCCGCGCTCTCCCTTCTTCTCCACGGCTCAATGGCGTCTCCCGCTCTCTCCCTTCTTCTCCCCGCGGACACTGTTCAGCCCTTGAGCCCTGGCTGTGCTCTGCGTGTTTTCCTATGCGCCTTTCCCGTTTCCGCCGCTCGGTCCTGAACCCGGCTGCTGTTTTACCCTCTCTCTCTCTGTTTTGTTTTTCCTCGACGCCACTCGGTTTTCAACCCCCGGCTGCACCCTGTGCGTTTCACCCTCTCTCTTACCCCGTTGACGCTGCTCGGCTTTTTTCTCTGCCGCTGGTCGGTTCCAGCCGCCGCTGTCCGGGAAGGGTGTGCGCTGTACCTGTTGCCAGTCTGTTGCTGGATCATTGTGGCTGGGGAACCAAGCCCGGCTCTCAACAGCCTCCCCTGCGATGTTCACTCTCTGCTGGATGACTGGGCGGTTGCTCGTGGTCGACGCCCGTGCTTCTGGCCTCGACTTTCTTCCACCGCCCTCCCGGAGCGAATCCTTGAAGGGAAATGCAGAGTTGCAGGTGGATTCGAATCGACCTCGTTGCCACTATTAGATCCGTGATCTTTAAGGTATGATGTTTCCCAATAACTACACGGAGGCTGTAACTTAACAATCAACAGGTGTTTACTGGAGTAGGGTCGTCTCAAGACTGGGAGTACAGAGGCATGCTCAAAGCTTATATACAGGTGTGGTCACTGCCGGTACTACAGTATACAGGAGCTGTAAAAGTAGTTCTCTCTTAAAGGTACATACACTACAGAAACAGAGTCAATGGGCTGGATTTTCATTGAGGAGGCAGGACTACAACTTTCGGGGTTGTAGTCCCACCTCCATTGAGTTCTAGCCAACCCATGCAATTTTGACTTGATTGACCTTGTTGAGCCTGCCCAGCTGGCTCAGCAGGCCAAATAAGGGCCACTCTGCAGCAGGTGACGTCACAGATTGATATTTCATCTGTTAAGACCTTTTGACAGATGAAATATCAGTGTTTGACTGCTGTTTGAAGCTGCCAAACACTGACAATCTGTACTCCAAGTTAATTCCTTCCCCTCAGGCTGATTTGAGATATCTCCAGAACAGAAAGCTGAATGCTGCAATCTTTGACAGATCGCTGTGGTCTACATTCAAGGAGATATTTCACATCTTTCAAGATAAATATATTCCACTGAGGAAAAAGGGGAATAAAAGAAAAGCCAGCCATCCGTGGCTTAGTAAAGTAATAAAGGATAGTATCCGACTGAAAACAAGGGCATATAAAGTAGCCAAATCTAGTGGGAGGATAGAAGATTGGGAAGCATTTAAAAGCCAGCAAACAATAACTAAAAGATTAATTAAGAAAGGGAAGATAGATTATGAAAGTAAACTAGCAAAAAATATAAAAACAGATAGCAAGAGTTTCTACAGCTATATAAAAAGAAAAAGGGTGGCTAAAGTGAACATTGGTCCCTTAGAGGATGGGACCGGGAAACTAGTGGTGGGGAACATGGAGATGGCAAAGACACTGAACAAATATTTTGTATCAGTCTTTACAGTACAGGACACTAAAAATATCTCAACACTGGACAAACAGGGGGCAATGGGGGGGGGGGAGGAGCTAAACACGATTAAAATCACTAAGGAGATGGTACTCAGTAAAATAATGGGACTTAAGGCGGATAAATCCCCCGGACCTGATGGCCTACATCCTAGGGTCTTGAGAGAAGTGGCGGTAGGGATTGTGGATGCATTGGTGATTATTTTCCAGAACTCCCTGGACTCAGTAAAGGTCCCGGCAGATTGGAAAACTGCTAATGTAACACCCTTATTTAAGAAGGGAAGTAGACAAAAAGCTGGAAGCTATAGATCAGTTAGCCTAACATCTGTGGTTGGCAAAATGTTGGAGTCCATTATTAAGGAAACAGTAACGGAGCATTTGGATAAACATAATTTAATAGGACAGAGTCAGCATGGTTTTATGAAGGGGAAGTCATGTTTGACAAATTTGCTCGAATTCTTTGAGGATGTAACATACAGGGTGGATAAAGGGGAACCAGTGGATGTGGTGTATTTGGACTTCCAAAAGGCATTTGACAAGGTTCCACACAAAAGATTACTGATCAAGATAAGAAATCATGGGATTGGGGGTAATATATTGGCATGGGTGGAAGATTGGCTATCTAACAGAAAACAAAGAGTTGGGATAAATGGTTCATTCTCGGGCTGGCAATCAGTAACTAGTGGTGTTCCGCAGGGGTCAGTGCTGGGACCCCAACTCTTTACAATCTATATTAACGATTTGGAGGAAGGGACCGAGTGCAACATATCCAAGTTTGCCGACGATACAAAGATGGGAGGGAAAGCAGTGAGTGAGGAGGACATAAAAAACCTGCAAACGGACATAGACAGGCTAAGTGAGTGGGCAGAGATTTGGCAGATGCAATATAATGTTGCAAAGTGTGAGGTTATGCACTTTGGCAGAAAAAATCAAAGAGCAAGTTATTATCTAAATGGAGAGAATCTGCAAAGTGCTACAGTACAAAGGGATCTGGGGGTCCTGGTGCATGAAACACAAAAAGTTAGTATGCAGGTGCAGCAGGTGATCAGGAAGGCCAATGGAATCTTGGCTTTTATTGCAAGGGGGATGGAGTATAAAAACAGGGAAGTCTTGCTGCAGTTATACAGGGTATTGGTGAGGCCACACCAGGAATACTGCATGCAGTTTTGGTTTCCATATTTAAGACAATATATACTTGCTCTCGAGACGGTTCAGAGAAGGTTCACTCGGTTGATTCCGGAGATGAGGGGGTTGACGTATGAGGAAAGGTTGAGTAGGTTGGGACTCTACTCATTGGAGTACAGAAGAATGAGAGGCGATCTTATCGAAACATATAAGATTGTGAGGGGGCTTGATCGGGTGGATGCGGTGAGGATGTTTCAACTGATGGGTGAGACTAGAACTAGGGGGCATAATCTTAGAATAAGGGGCTGCCCTTTCAAAACTGAGATGAGGAGAAACTTCTTCACTCAGAGGGTAGTAAATCTATGGAATTTGCTACCCCAGAGAGCTGCGGAAGCTGCAACATTAAATAAATTTAAAATGGAGATAGACAGTTTCCTAGCAGATAAGGGAATTAGGGGTTACGGGGAGAGGGCAGGGAAGTGGACGTGAGTCTAGATTCGGATCAGCCATGATCCTATTAAATTGCGGAGCAGGCCCGAGGGGCTGTATGGCCTACTCCTGCTCCTACTTCTTATGTTCTTATGTGCTGGTGAGATGAGGGACTCCCGAGACCTGAAGGAAGGAAGGCTGTAAAAGGTAAGTAAAACTTCTTTAAACACACCAAACACACAAAACACACTTACCTGTGCATTCATGCACCCATCACTCACCTGAACACCGGACATCTCGACACCTCAAAGCCCTTCATCCCGACGGCCCGCCTCGCTAACTTGGCATGGCTTGGAGCCGTCGGGAATCTCACATTTCACCAATGAAAATAGGGATTAGGCTAAAAATTGCCTGTTCACTACCTATTAACAGGCAGTTAATTGGCACTAATCCCCTTCCCGCCTCGGGGAGGCGGGTCCCAGTGCGGGGCGGGTACCCGCCTCCTTTGAAACTGGCATGGAGGCGGGTTGGGGGCGGGATGTGTTTGTGCCCCCCGATTTCGAGATTTTTACCTCCCACACGCTGCCAGTCTCGCTTCCACGGCCCAATGAAAATCCTGCCCCGCATCTGCGATGTGTATGGGACATGAACTCAATGCAAACTGTTCATCAATTTTCCATTGACTTCGATTTCTAAGTTTATCCAGACAGGTCCTTATCATTCCCTCTGAGCCTATGTTGAAAGCAGGTTAAGGGTAAAAATTCATTTATTTAAAAAATCTAGTTGCCCTGAGAACTCTTTGAGCTTCAGTATTCCTGGCTCTAAAGGAGCTCCTTTATAAAAATTCATTCATGGGATGTGGGCGTCGCTGGCAATGTCAGCATTTATTGCCCGTCCCTAATTGCCCTTGAGAGCCATCGTCATACAGAACAGAACGGACTATTACAAAGAAGCATACCGACAACTGGACAACCAGGAACACTACAGACAGTTACCTGCAAATCCGACCAAAGAACACACCCGCCAACTCAACAGACTGATCAAGACCTTCGATCCAGACCTTCAAAGCATCCTACACGCTCTCATCCCACGTACTCCCCGCGTGGGAGACTTCTACTGCCTCCCAAAGATACACAAAGCCAACACACCCGGACGTCCTATCGTATCAGGCAACGGAACCCTGTGTGAGAACCTCTCTGGATACGTCGAGGGCATCCTGAAACCCATCGTACAGGGAACCCCCAGCTTCTGTCGTGACACTACAGACTTCTTACAGAAACTCAGCACCCACGGACCAGTTGAACCAGGAACAATCCTCGCCACGATGGACGTCTCGGCACTCTACACCAGTATCCCGCACGATGACGGCATCGCTGCGACAGCCTCAGTACTCAACACCAACAACAGCCAATCTCCAGACGCCATCCTACAACTCATCCGCTTCATCCTTGACCACAATGTCTTCACCTTCGACAACCAGTTCTTTACCCAAACACACGGAACAGCCATGGGGACCAAATTTGCACCCCAATACGCCAACATCTTCATGCACAAGTTCAAGCAAGACTTCTTCGCTGCACAGGACCTCCAACCAACGCTATACACCAGATACATCGACGACATTTTCTTCCTATGAACCCACGGCGAAGAATCACTGAAAAGACTACACGATAACATCAACAAGTTCCATCCCACCATCAAACTCACCATGGACTACTCCTCAGAATCGGTTTCATTCTTGGACACATGAATCTCCATCAAAGACGGACACCTCAGCACTTCACTCTACTGCAAGCCCACGGACAATCTCACGATGCTCCACTTCTCCAGCTTCCACCCTAACCACGTTAAAGAAGCCATCCCCTATGGACAAGCCCTGCGAATACACAGGATCTGCTCAGACGAGGAGGAACGCGATGGACACCTACAGACGCTGAAAGATGCCCTTGTAAGAACGGGATATGAAGCTCGACTCATCGATCGACAGTTCCGACGGGCCACAGCGAAAAATCGCATAGACCTCCTCAGAAGGCAAACACGGGACACAACCAACAGAGTACCCTTCATCGTCCAGTACTTCCCCGGAGCGGAGAAACTACGCCATGTTCTTCGCAGCCTTCAACATGTCATCGATGATGATGAACACCTCAATAAGGCCATCCCCACGCCTCCACTACTCGCCTTCAAACAGCCGCCTAACCTCAAACAAACCATCGTTCGCAGCAAATTACCCAGCTTTCAGGAGAACAGCGACCACGACACCACACAACCCTGCCACAGCAACCTCTGCAAGACATGCCAGATCATCAACACAGATACCATCATCACACGTGAGGACACCACCCACCAGGTACATGGTACATACTCATGTGACTCGGCCAACATTGTCTACCTCATACGTTGCAGGAAAGGATGCCCCGGAGCATGGTACATCGGTGAGACCATGCAGACACTGCGACAACGGATGAACGGACACCGTGCAACAATCGCCAGGCAGGAGTGTTCCCTCCCAGTCGGGGAACACTTCAGCAGTCAAGGACATTCAGCCTCCGATCTTCGGGTAAGCATTCTCCAAGGCGGCCTTCGAGACACACGACAACGCGAAATCGTTGAGCAGAAACTGATAGCCAAGTTCCGCACCCATGAGGACAGCCTCAACCGGGATCTTGGGTTCATGTCACGCTACATGTAACCCCACCTGACGTAGGGTCATCCAGACTCGAGTCATCATTGGCTTATTCTCTCCACACAGATGCGACCGGACCTGCTGTGATTTCCAGCAAAAAAAATGTTTTTTGTCTGTTTTTTTGTTTTTCATACAGGCCCCAGCATCTGCAACATTTGACCCCTTGTGACCCCACCTCATTGTTCTTTGATGTAATGTTTTCCTGACTGACCTGTTTGGAGACCATTTACACCTTTGATTGCTGTGATTATCTCTCTGCTGAGGTGTGATAAATGGCAGTTAGAAAGATTACCTGTAAACATCTGACATTATTCTCTGACTATATAAGCTGTGTTTTTATGCATCTCTCCACTTCACCTGACGAAGGAGCAGCGCTCCAAAAGCTTGTGATTTCAGATAAAGCTGTTGGACTATAACCTGGTGTTGTGTGATTTCTTACATTTGCCCTTGAGAAGGTGGTGGTGAGCCACCTTCTTGAACCACTGCAGCCCGTGTGGTGAAGGTGCTCTCACAGTGCTGTTAGGGAGCGAGTTCCAGGATTTTGACCCAGCGACGATGAAGGATTGGTGATATATTTGCTAGTTAGGATGTTTTCTGACTTGGAGGGGAACTTGGAGGTGGTGGTGTTCCCATGTGCCTGCTGCCGTTGTCCTTCTAGGTGGTGGACGTCGCGGGTTTGGGAGGGGCTGCCGAAGAATCCTTGGTGAGTTATTGCAGTGCAGACTCTTGTTAGAGCTGGTGTTAGGGAGTGAATTACAGGATTTGGACTCAGATAAAGTTCATGTAAACAAAGAAAAAAGTTATCTTTACAAACTTTGTAACAGTTACCCTGGCTTTTAGTGCTGTTGTTCTTCACTCCTTGATAATGGATTATAAGATGAAACATACTATGTTGTCCTTGTACAAGACCTTGGTCAGGCCGCACTTGGAACACTGTGTCCCATGGCTGCAAGGTGACCAAGGCTGGGAGCTGAATATCCAAGGATATTTGATATTTAGGAAGGACAGGCAAAAAGGAAAAGCAGGTGGGGTGGTGTTGTTCGTAAAAGATGAAATCAGAGCGAGAAAGGATATTGGCTCAGAAAATCAAAATTTAGAATCAGTCTGGGTGGAGCTAAGAAGCACCAAGGCAGAAAACATTGGTGGGAGTTGTCTATAGACCTCCAAACAATAGTGGTAATGTAGGGGACGGCATCAAACAGGAAATTAGAGATGCATGTAACAAGGGTACTACCGTAATCATGGGAGACTTTAATCTATATATAGATTGGCCAAACAAAATTAGCAGTAATACTGTGGCGGATGAATTCCTGGAGTGTGTATGAGATTTTTTTTAGACAAGTACATTGAGGAGCCAACTAGGGAACAGGCTATCCTAGATTGGATATTGTGCAATGAGAAGGGGTTAATTAATAATCTTGTTGTGTGGGGTCCTTTAGGGAAGAGTGACCATAACATGATAGAATTCTTCATTAAGATGGAAAGTGAAGAAGTCCAATGCAAAACTAGGGTCCTAAATCTAAACAAAGGAAACTACAAAGGTATGAGGAGTGAGTTGGCTATGATAGATTGGGGAGCTTCATTAAAAGGCATGACGGTGGATAGGCAATGGCTAACATTTAAGGAACGAATGCATGAATTGCAACAGTTATACATACCTTTCTGGCGCAAAAACACAAAAGGAAATGTGGCACAACCATGGCTAACAAAAGAAATTAAGGATAGTATTAGATCCAAAGAGAAGTCATATAAAGTTGCCAGAAAAAGTAACAAGCCTAAGGATTGGGAGCAGTTTAGAGTTCAGCAAAAAAAGACCAGGAGGTTGATTAAGAGGGAAAAAATAGAGTATGAGAGTAAACTTGCAAGGAACATAAAAGCAGACTGTAAAAGCTTCTACAAGTATATAAAAAGAAAAAGATTAGTGAAGACGAATGTAGGTCCCTTACAGTCAGAAACGGGAGAATTTATAATGGGGAACAAGGAAATGGCTGAGCAATTAAACAAATACTTTGGTACTGTCTTCATGGAAGAGGACACAAATAACTTCCCAGAAATGCTAGGGAACCAAGGGTCTAGTGAGAAGGAGGAATTAAAGGAAATTAGTATTAGTAAAAAAATAGCGTTGGAGAAAATAATGGGACTGAAAGCTAATAAATCCCCAGGGCCTGATAATCTGCATCCCAGAGTACTTAAAGAGGTAGCCATGGAAATAGTGGATGCATTGGTTGTCATCTTCCAAAATTCTATAGATTATGGAACAGTTCCTGCAGATTGGAGGATGGCAAATGTAACCCCACTATTTAAAAAAGGAGAGAGAGAGAAAACCAGGAACTACAGACCGGTTAGCCTAACATCAGTAGTAGGGAAAATGCTAGAGTCTATTATAAAGGATGTGATAACAGGACACTTAGAAAATATCAATGGGATTAGACAAAGCCAACATGGATTTATGAAAGGGAAATCATGTTTACCAAACCTACTGGCATTTTTTGAGGATGTAACTGGTAGAATAGAGGGAGAACCAGTGGATGAGGGGTATTTGGATTTTCAGAAGGCCTTTGATAAAGTCCCACATAAGAGGTTTGTGTGCAAAATTAAAGCACATGGGATTGGGGGTAATATACTGGCAAGGACGGAAAATTGGTGAACAGACAGGAAACAGAGAGTAGGAATAAATGGGTCTTTTCAGGGTGGCAGGCGGTGACTAGTGAGGTACCGCAGGGATCAATGCTTGGGCCCCAGCTATTCACAATATATATCAATGATTTGGATGAGGGATCCAAATGTAATATTTCCAATTTTGCTGATGACACAAAACTAGGTGGGATTGTGAGTTGTGAAGAGGATGCAAAGAGGCTTCAAGGCGATTTAGCCAAGTTGAGTGAGTGGGCAAATACATGACAGATGCAGTATAACGTGGATAAATGTGAAGTTATCCACTTCGGTAGGAAAAACAGAAAGGTATTATGTAAATGGTGATAGATTGGGAAATGCTGAAGTACAATGGGACCTGGGTGTCTTTGTACACCAGTCACTGAAAGCAAACATGCAGGTGCAGCAAGCAGTTAGGAAGGCAAATTGTATGTTGGCCTTCATTGCAAGAGGATTTGAGTACAGGAGCAAGGATGTCTTACTACAGTTGTACAGGGCCTTGGTGAGACCACACCTGGAGTACTGTGTGCAGTTTTGGTCTCCTTACCTAAGAAAGGATATACTTGCCATTGAGGGAGTGCAGCGAAGGTTCACCAGACTGATTCCCGGGGTGGCAGGACTGTCATATGAGGAGAGCTTGGGTCGACTAGGCCTGTATTCACTAGAGTTTAGAAGAATGAGAGGGGATCTCATTGAAACGTATAAAATTCTGACAGGGCTAGACAGACTGGATGCAGGGAGGATGTTTCCCCTGGCTGGGGGGTCTAGAACGAGGGGTCACAGTCTCAGGATATGGGGTAAGACATTTAGGACTGAGATGAGGAGAAATTTCTTCACTCAGAGGATGGTGAACCTGTGGAATTCTGTACCACAGAAGGCTGTGGAGGCCAAGTCACTGAATATATTTAAGAAGGAGTAAGATAGATTTCTAGAAACAAAAGGCATCAAGGGGTATGGGGAGAGAGCGGGAATATGGTATTGAGATAGAGGATCAGCCATGATCATATTGAATTGCGGAGCAGGCTCGAAGGGCTGAATGGCCTAATCGTGCTCCTATTTTTCTATGTTTCTATGTTTCTATGTCCAGTTTTGGTCTCCTCACATGGTGGGTGCTATTGAGGTCTTGGAGAGGGTGCAGAGGTGGAGCCACGAGACTAATTCCCAGTTTAAAGCATCTTAGTTATCAAGATAGGCTAAAAGAGTTGGGACTCTGCACTTTAGAGAAGCGTAGACTTAGGGGTGGACTGATCGAGGGTTATAAGATGATGAAGGGAATAGATTGTGTTCCAGTTGACAGCTTGTTCCAATTAAACAGGTTAGGGAGGACCAGGGGTCATAAATTTAACTTGTATGAGTCCAGATCTAGGTTAGATGTCAGGAGGTGGTTCTTTTCTTTTCCCAGAGAACAGACTAGATGCAGGAAGGATGTTCCCGATGGCGGGGGGAGTCCAGAACCAGGGGTCACAGTCTAAGGATGAGGAGTAAGCCATTTAGGACAGAGATGAGGAGGAATTTCTTCACTCAGGGAGTGGTGAACCTGTGGAATTCTCTACCACACAAGGCAGTTGAGGCTAATTCATTAAGTATATTCAAGAAGGAGTTAGATATATTTCTTAAGGCTAAAGGGATCAAGGGATATGGGGAGAAGGCAGGGACAGGGTACTGAATTTGGATGATCAGCCATGATCTCATTGAATGGTGGAACAGGCTCGAGTGGCCAAATGGCCTACTCCTGCTCCTATCTTCTATGTTTCTATGTTTCTAGAATAGTGGACCTCTGGAACAGGCTGCCATCTTGAATTCCTTCAAGCGAGAGGTGGAGCTATTTCTGGCTGGGGCGGAGATCACATCTTACAGAAGGTAGGTACTGCAGGGAATTCAGGGCCAGGGCGAGCTCCTGGAATAGTTTTGATCGCCTAGATCAAAATAAAACAAAAAAGGTGACTCAACCGTGGCTAACAAGGGAAATTTGGGATAGCATAAGATCCAAGGAGAGGACATATAAATTGGCCAGAAAAAGCAGTAAACCTGAGGATTAGGAGCAGTTTAGGATTCAACAAAGGAGGACAAAGGGATTAATTAAGAAGGGGAAAATTGAATATGAGAGTAAGCTTGCAGGGAAGATAAAAACTGACTGTAAAAGCTTTTATAGATATGTGAAGAGAAAAAGATTTGTGAAGTCAAGTGTGGGTCCCTTGCAGTCAGAATCAGGATAATTTATAATGGGGAACAAAGAAATTGCTGACCAAATAAATACATATTTTGGTTCTGTCTTCACAAAGGAGGACACAAATAACCTCCCAGAGATGTCGGGGAACATAGGGTCTGATGAAAGGGAGGAACTGAAAGAAATCAGTATTTGTAGGGAAATGGTGTTAGAGAAATTGATGGGATTGAAGGCGGATAAATCCCCAGGGCCTGATAATCGACATCCTAGGGTACTTAAGGAAGTGGCCCTAGAAATAATAGATGCATTGCTGATCATCTTCCAACATTCGATGGAATCTGGAACTGTACCCATGGATTGGAGGGTAGCTAATGTTACCCCACTATTCAAAAAAGGTGGTAGAGAGAAAACGGGGAATTAGAGACCGGTAAGCCTGACATCGGTGGTGGGGAAAATGCTAGAGTCCATTATAAAAGATGTAATAGCAGAGCACTTGGAAAACAGAGACGGGATCGGACAAAGTCAACATGGATTTAATAAATCGTGCTTGACTAATCTACTGGAATTTTTTGAGGATGTAACTGGTAAAATAGATAAGGGAGAACCAGTGGATGTGGTGTATTTGGACTTTCAGAAAGCTTTTGATAAGGTCCCGCATAAGAGATTGGCATGTAAAGTTAAGGCACATGGGATTGGGGGCAAGGTAGAACTGGTTGGCAGACAGAAAGCAAAGAGTTGGAATAAATGGCTCTTTTTCCGAGTGGCAGGCAGTGACTAGTGGGGTACCGCAGGGATCGGTCCTTGGACCCCAGCTATTCACAATATATCTTAATGATCTAGACAAGGGAACTAGATGTAATATCTCCAAATTTGCAGATGACACAAAGCTGGGTGGGCGTGTGTGCTGTGAGGAGGATGCCGAGAAACTCCAGGATGATTTGGACAGGTTGGGTGATTGGGCAAAAGCATGGCAGATGCAATATAACATTGATAAACGTGAGGTTATCCGCTTTGGTGGCAAAAACAGGAAGGCAGATTATTATCTGAATGGCAATAGATTGGGAGAAGGAGAAGTGCAACGAGACCTGGGTGTCCTTGTGCACCAGTCGCTGAAGGTAAGCATGCAGGTGCAGCAGGCGGTTAAGAAGGCAAATTGTATGTTGGCCTTCGTAGCGAGAGGGTTTGAGTACAGGAACAAGGTTGTCTTGCTGCAGTTGTACAGGGCCTTGGTGAGACCACATCTTGAGTATTGTGTGCAGTTTTGGTCGCCATATCTGAGGAAGGATGTTCTTGCCATGGAAGGAGTTCAGCAAAGATTCACCAGGCTGACACCTGGGCTGGCAGGAATGACTTATGAGGAGAGATTGGGTCAATTGGGCTTGTACTCACTGGAGTTTAGAAGAATGAGAGGGGATCTCATTGAAACTTATAAAATTCTGACAGGACTGGACAGACTAGATGCAGGAATGATGTTCCCGATGGTCGGGGAGTCCAGAACCAGGGGTCACAGTCTAAGGATAAGGGGTAGGCCATTTAGGACAGAAATGAGGAGGAATTTCTTCACCCAGAGAGTGGTGAACCTGTGGAATTCTCTACCACACAAGGCAGTAGAAGCCAATTCAGTAAATATATTCAAGTAGGAGTTGGATATATTTCTTAAAGCTAAAGGGATCCAGGGGTATGGGAAGAAAGCAGTGACCGGGTACTGAAATTGGATGATCAGCCATGATCGCATTGAATGGCGGAGCAGGCTCGTAGGGCTGAATGGCCTACTCCAGCTCCTATCTTCTATGTTTCTATGTTTCTAGATGGGTCGGAGATGAATTTCCCAGATTTTTTCCCCCAAATTGAAATATAGAAACATAGAAACATAGAAGATAGGAGTAGGCCATTCGGCCCCTCGAGCCTGCTCCGCCATTCAATGCGATCATGGCTGATCATCCAAGTTCAGTACCCGGTCCCTGGTTTCTCCCCATACCCCTTAATCCCTTTAGCCTTAAGAAATATATCCAACTCCTTCTTGAATATATTTAATGTTTTGGCCTCTGCTGCCTTCTGTGGTAGAGAATTCCACAGGTTCACCACTCTCTGGGTGAAGAAATTCCTCCTCATTTCTGTCCTAAATCGCCTACCCCTTATCCTTAGACTGTGACCCCTGGTTCTGGACTCCCCAACCATCGGGAACATCCTCCCTGCATCTAGTCTGTCCAGTCCTGCCAGAATTTTATAACTTTCAATGAGATCCCCTCTCATTCTTCTAAACTCCAGCGAGTACAAGTCCAATTGTCCCAATCTCTCCTCATACGTAAATCCTGCCATCCCAGGTATCAGCCTGGTGAATTTTCGCTGAACTTCCATGGCAAGAATATTCTTCCTCAGATAAGGTGACCAAAACTGCACACAATACTCAAGATGTGGTCTCACCAAGGCCCTGTACAACTGCAGCAAGACATCCTTGTTCCTGTACTCAAACCCTCTCGCTATGAAGGCCAACATACCATTTGCCTTCTTAACCACCTGGGTTTTTTAATCTGTTTTTTTGCCTCTCCCAGGAGATCACATGGTTTTGGGTGGGGTGGAGAGTGCCTATATTGTGATACACAGGGTATCACAACTGTATGGGACAGGCTGGATGGACCAGAGGGTCTTTATCTGTTAGTCATTGTTCGTATGCTATTACAGCAATGCGATAATGACAAGATCATCTGTTTTAATGATATTGGTTGAGCGATAAATATTGTCTAGGATTCCCCTGCTCTTCTTCAAATAGTGCCATGGGTTCTTTATGTCCACCTGAGAGGGCAGACAGGGCCTCAATTTAACTTCCAACAGTGCAGCATTCCCTCAGTACTGCACTGGAGTGTCAGCCTGGATTTTGTGCTAATTAATAAAAAGAAATATAAGAACTTAAGAATTAGGACCAGGAATAGCCTGCTCCGCCATTCAATAAGATCATGGCTGATCTTCGACCTCAACTCCACTTTCTCACTCTGTCCCCATACCCCTTGATTCCCCTAGTGCCCAAAAATCTTTGATCTCATTCTTGAATATACTCATTGACTGAGCATCCACAGCCCTTTGAGCGGGAGAATTCCAAAGATTCACCACTCTCTGAGTGACGAAATGTCTCCTCATCTCAGTTCTAAATGGCCAAACCCTTATCCTGAGATTAGTTCTAGACTCTCCAGCCAGCTGAAACAGCCTCTCAGCATCTACCCTGTCAAGCCCTCTCAGAATTTTATGTGTCATTGAGATCAGGCCTCATTATCCTAAACTCCAGAGAGTATAGGCCCAATCTACTCAATCTCTCCTCATAGGACAGCCCTCTCATTCCCAGGAATCAAGCTAGTGAACCTTCGTTGCACCTCCTCCAAGGCAAGTATATCCTTCCTTAGGAAACTGGACCAAAACTGTGCACAGTACTCCAGGTGTGGTCTCACCGAATAAATGCAGCAAGACTTCTTTACTCATATACACCAACCCATTTGCAATAAAGGCAAACATACTGACTTAATAAAACTCACTACTCACTTGGTTTGAGCATAAAGCAAGGCTTTAATCAACTTGTTTCAGAACATGGAGGTCTAGTTGTACTTCACTAGTTCCTTGTCGTTACAAAATATCCCTGGCAAGCTGGGGCCAACGCCCGAGTATTTATACTCCTTGGACGGCGCCACCAGCTGGCCGTCCAGTGTTATTTCATAGGTAGTTTCTCGATGATGAGATTTATGACACATACCATTTGCCTTCCTAATTGCTTGCTGTACCTGCATGTTAACTTTCTGGCCGAGATTTTCCAGGGGGTTAGCGGGCGTGATCATTGGCGGGTCGGGTGGGAAAGTGTTTTTTTCCCCAGTGGGTCAGGACCCCACTGTGAACTCACCGCAACACGCCTTTCCTCGATGTCGGGTCTGTCAGCGCTGAGCAGGCCCATCACGTAGCAGTGGGGGACACAATTAAAGTAATGATGACCTTGTTTAGAGATTATTAACAATATATTTGAGCTTACCTTTTGTTTTTACGTGCTCACCCATAGGGTCCTCGCTGGTCATGGACCACGTCATCAAGCTGAGGCGGGAGTTCAGTGGCCACTGAATCAGCTGTTGAGTTGACAACTTCAAATATACCGTAAAAGATACCACCTTACAGAGATATCTTCCCTCAGCCACAAACTCTTCCTCACTGCATTTCCAGAACAGATTCTGCAAGACCATGCTGCAAGTCTTTACACAAGTCTCCATCCAGTCTGACCTCATTACCTCTCTCACCATTGACAGATCGCTTCTGCCATCTCTACTTCACCTGCCATCTATTCCATCAGCATGGGTGCCCTTTATACTGTCTCAGCTTGGTCCTCAGAATCGCACCACGATCAGCCCCAACACCAGCAGCACCAGGCACACCAGCAGCACCAACAACAACACCACCAACCTTCTCCGCAATCACCTGATGCTGCACAAGACAGAGGGCATCAGCACCCGATCATATTGATGCCCGGGCGGCCAGGGATGGCCTCACCATGGCCAGATTTACTTCACTTGACGCTGTACACCCTGGCTGCCACATGATGTGCCAGGTTGGCACCACCCCACACCATCACCATAAAGCATCCCTACAATGCCCAAGCCATTCCTTTCACACACTTCACCATTGCGGGGGGTTCCAATATGTCTTACAACTCACTGCAGCTCACTAAGCCATTTCCAAAGGTGCACACAAATGTGTCCAAGAATGCAAAGTGTTGAAAATAAAGGTTTCAGTATTTGACAGCACATTAACAGAAACTTTACATGAACATTGGATGAAACACCCAAGTGCCTACCCTTGTGTGTTGTTAGTTGGTATGATTGCACTAGGATGAGGGTGAGTGTGAGGGGTGGCTAGTTAGCTGGGGCTTTGTGATAATGCAGATAGAGAGGGATGGGTGGAGGTGCAAGGTAAGTTGGTCTGAGTAAGGATATGCAAGAGTAGGGTAGAGAAGGCAGAGTGATGGGGATGTGATGAGTGGCACAGCAGGTTGAGGCTTTGTACTAACATTTTGTGATCTACTGAGATCATTGAAATGTTTGCGGTGCTGCACTCAGGTCCTCCTGACCACATCCCTGCTTGTATCCTCCTCTGCAATGTGCAACCAGGCTGTGTTGATCTCCTGCGGAGATCTCTTCCGCCCATGGGAAGGGAAGAGGACCTCCCTGCGTGCTGTGACTCACTCCATAAGCATATGGAGGGAGTCATGCGAGAGTCTGGGTGCAGCTCTGCACCTCTGTGCAGTCATTGTCAGTGTTTGCAGCACCTCAATGCTGTAGAACACTGACAGCACAAATGTCAATATAAAGCTGGCCATGGTCCCTTTAAGGAAACCGGCTGATGACGCGGCATCAAATGACGTCACCAGACCCGCTGCCTCTAATTGGCCGGGAAACGTGCTGGGCGGGCTTAACAAGCCCTATCAAGGGAAATTCATTTCAGAGGCCAGGATGGAACCAGCAGTGGGGTCGGGACTCGCCGCCGACATCGCCCGTCACGGACCCGCCGGGGTTAGTAAAATCCCGGCCTCTGTGACTCGTGTACAAGGACACCAAATCCCTCTGCATACCAACATTTACTAGCCTCTAACCTTTTAAAAAAATCTTCTGCTTTGCAATTGTACCACCAAATTGGATAATTTCACACTGCCCTACATTTTACCCCACCTGCCATGTTCTTGCCCACTCACTTAACCTGTCTGCATCCCATTGCAGACTTTGCATTGTCCTCACAGCTTATTTTGCCATCTAGTATCTTCAGCAAACTTGGATATATGTCTCTTCACTTCTCTTTTGGTCTTTCATCCCCTTTTCCAGCCCCCAAACTGGCCTTTTAATCTGTTTCATTTCCTGTGTTTTTTCAGTCCTGACGAAGGGTTTCGACCTGAAACATTGACTCTGTTTCTCTCTCCACGGATGTTGCCTGGCCTGCTGAGTTTTTCCAGCATTTTCTGTTGTTATTTTGGATTTATTACACTCGGTCCCGTCATCTAAATCATTGATAGCTGAGGCCCAAGCACTGATCTTTGCGGCACTCCACTAGTTACACCCTGCCATCCCGCAAATGACCCGTTTGTTCCTGCTCTCTGTTTTCTATCCATTAACCAAGCCTCAATCCATGCTGATATAGTACCCCCAATCCCATGAGCCCTTATCTTGCGTAGCAATCTCTTGTGTGGCACCTTATCGAATGCCTGCTGAAAAATCCAAATACACTGGCCTAGAAATTCCCTTGGGTTTGCGCCCATTTAGGGGCGCAAGAGTGGGTTGCGCCGGAAGTTGCGTCGCCGCTGAAATTAGGTGGGCCTTTAAATCGGCGTAAGCCGGTAGCGCTGCGCCGGCACCGATGACGTCATTGGTGTGCGCAGCGCCCCGGTACCGCCCGAAACCACGCCGATCCCCATCTTCAGTAGCGGCCGCCTCTTCCCTGGCGGCCGCTAACAACGTTTTGAAAACCTGGCTGTGCTGCAGCCTTAGAGGCGCTATTTAAAGCGGAGGTGCGGCCGGCCGCTTTTTCGGCGGCCGCCTGCCCGCACCTCCTTCCCCGGCCTCCTCCACCCCCCCCCCGCGGCATTGCCGGCTGGTTTCTGTGGAGCCCGGCACTTCGCCGTTGTGCCGGGCTCTTTTGCCGGCACTTTCAACGGGGCTCCGGCCGTTGCAGGCACCTCCCCCTTAAGAGAAGGGGGAGGCCTGCAGTACAGCAGCCTGCCGCTCCGCATCGGGTGGCGCAGCGGGACCGGCAGCGCTGAAATTCACTTTCAGCGCCCCAAGCGGGGCAGGCACACCCTGTACCAGCGCCCGCTTCCGCTTTGGGGCGCTGAAAGTGAATTTGGGGCGGGCACAACTGGCTCGGCGGCGGGCGCTAAATTTCCGGCGCAAACGTGCTGGCGGGGCGTCACCGAATTTATAGGCCACTATGTCCAGTGGTTCAGCCTTTTCTACCCTGCTAGTTACACCCTCAAAATACACTAATAGATTCATCAAACGCGATTTCCCTTTCATAAAACTGTTGACTCTGCCTATTCATATTGTGATTTTCCAAACATCGACTGATTTGAAATCTATGAGATGAAACGAGCAATATTTAACACACAATGCTTAAAGTACCTCAGCCGCCATCAGTAATCCTGTTGTAGAGCGGACCTGTATTTATTGACTAAAGGACTGTAACGTGCTAAAAATAAAACTGCTGACTGCCACAGCTTTCAGGTAAGACAATAGCTGAAAGCTGAAAAGCTACATCTGCCGCTTAGTGAGCATTAGCATTTATTTGCATCAAATATGCTGAGAACATTAAGGTGCCAACGTTAAATCTGCCCAACTAACCACTGCACACAGGAAAAGCGAGGCCTCGATGGCTTTAGACATTATTCAACATGTTGTCAATAACAGAGAAACTGGTGAGCCAAACAATAATCTGGCCTCTTTTCAGGAGTTAGACGATGGGGTCTAAATCTCTCGAGGTTCACCAGTGCAATTTATGTTCATATTGTCACCTGAATCCCACAATTGGATTTCAAATCTGCAATTGTTCCCAACGAGCCATTGTTTATTTCACTTAACTATCAAACTCCGACATCATAAAACCTACCCTGTGCTGAAAGAAAGACTTGCATTTCTATAGAGCCTTTCATGACCACCGGACATCCCAAAGTGCTTTACAGCCAATTAAGTACTTTTTGAAGTGTAGTCACTGTTGTAATGTGGGAAACACAGCAGCCAATTTACGCACAGCAAGCTCCCACAAACAGCAATGTGATACAGTAATGACCAGATCATCTGTTTTAATAATGTTGATTGAGGGATAAATATTGGCCAGGACACTAGGGTTAACTCCCCCTGCTCTTCTTCTAAATAGTGGCTGTGGGATCTTTTACATCCACCTGAGAGAGCAGACGGGGCCTCGGTTTAACGTCTCATTCAGAAGACGGCACCTCTAACAATGCAGCGCTCCCTCAGTACTGCACTGCGAGTGTCAGCCTAGATTTGTTTGCTCATGTCTCTGGAGTGAGACTTGAAACCCACAAACTCCTGGCTCAGAAGCTAGAATGCTACCCACTGAGCCACAGCTGACACGATAGAATAAATCATCTCTTAGTCTCCTTTCCTGTTCAGTTCCTTAACGCTGGAGGAGTGAGTTCAACTTTTCCCACCCGGCAGGGACGGAGCAGGCAGGCGTGCGATTAACGCTGCTGCAGAGTGGTGTTCCCACCGACTGTCATTTCAAGCACACAGTTTGGGCAAGGGGGCCTCATGTAAATCGGGGCCCCGTGACATCATTAGGACTCCGACGCCATTTTAACTTCAACTCGCGGAAAGTCCCGCCCACTTATCCAACCCATCAGTAAAAACATGCGGGATTGGTCTCTCCGAGCCACTGAGGCAGTATTTAAAGGGGTACTCACCTGCTGGTAACTGGGGGGGTCACAGGATCTGTGCGCCATTGTACTCTTTCGGTTGCCAGGGGAGCTTCCAGCTACTAGATCGCTAATTCCTCACGTGTTTTGGGCCTGTAAGCTTGGCTTGCTTATCCTGAGTACGATTACTGCCAGTTTCATTTGATTTGGAAGAACGAATTTTGTGAAGCAATACAGAGCGGATGACAGTGACACCTTCTTCCTATTTGTTCTTAGGCAAGGCAACATTTACTGCCCATCTCTAGCTGCCCTGAGGACATTAAGACATTAAGGACAACCAAGTAGGTTAGGACAAGAGTCACTTGTAGGCCAGACCTGGTAGGGTTCCTTTTCCTGAAGGACATCAGCCTTTGTTTTATGGAGTGAGCGCTAAGGCAAACAAATTAGGAAGTACCAAATACAATGGCCCAGAAATTCGGGTCCCAATGCGTGAGTACGCACGGGGTACTCACGCGTGGACCCGATGGAAGTGCCGGTTTCTTGCATGCACTGCACATGTGTGGGAAACCGGCACTTCCGATCCTCTGAACGAAGGGGTTCAGAGGCCGAACGCGTGCGCGCAGGAGTCTGCGCGTGCGCTTTGAACTTACGTTTTTTTTAAGGGTTTTTCCGTGAGGGTAAGTTTTTAGATTTTAGAAATGTAAAAAACAGGCGTAAGGCCTGCATTTTAAAAGGTAAGTGGTCAATTAATTAAAATTAAAACATTTTTTCCACAGGTTTATTATTTTTAAATACTTTAAAGCAAGGTAAGTTTATTTTTAGCCCCGTTTTTTTTTAAATTATTTTTTCAAAAATTTAAATTATTGTTTAAAATAGTTATTTAATGTAATTTATAGTTTATTTAAAAAGTGTGATTTAAAAAAAAAATTATTTGAAGGTTTACTGTTATTTTGGGGCCCATATATTCATAAGTTTAGACAAGTCTTCCTGTCAATCTTATGAATGGGCTTTTCCCTCCTCTGATTGGCTGCCCATGGCTCACGTGATCCCAGGGGACGCATCGCACTAACTACGCCCCTGGGATACGCAAGCACAGCGTGCCGGGAGTTGGAGCAGGCCCCGGAGTGGAATTCCACGGGAGCCCAGAGCTCAACTGCCGGCGCGCAAGGTAAGTGCAGGTCAGGGGCTTGCACCCGCGGGAAGCCCCCGACACGAATTTCTGGGCCATTGAACTAATTTACCTTTCTAATGTATGTTTTTTTTTCATCGTGACAAGAGTTCAATTAGATTCCATGTCTGTGATGTTAGACAATGCCTCCTTAGATAAACAACTGCAACCAAGCTGGAAAATTTATGAGGTTTTTTTTAATTTAGTAGGCAATTGCCCTATGCCGAGACATGTGGAGATGAAAGAACAGATTTTCAATAATGGGTTTGGCCTCAACTCATGCCCTGATATTTTTCTAAACAATTCCTCGGAAGCTTATCTGCAACAATTCTCTACAGTGAAAGAAATAATTTATATAGCACCTTGTCGCGTCTTTGGGATATCCCAAGGCGCTGTGCCACCAATGGATTACCCTCGTCGGGCAAGCACTCTTGTCGTGTGGCAACTGATTTGTGCAACTATCCAATTTCTAACTAAAGCCGCGTATTAGACAGTTCACCAGTGGTGGTTGGTGATTAGCACAAATGTTTTAGGTGTCAGTTTGTCAGTTCATAGAATCATACAGCACAAAAGGAGGCCATTTGGCCCATCGTGCCTGTGCTGGCTCTTTGAAAGAGCTCTCCAATTAGTCCCACTGCCCGCCCCCTACTCTTTCCCCACAGTCCTGCCAATTTTATCCTTTTCAAGTATTTATCCAATTCCCTTTTGAAAGTTACTCTTGAATCTGCTTCCACCGCCCCTTCAAGCAGCGTGTTCCAGATCACAACAACTCACTGCGTAAAAAATATTCTCCACATCTCCCCCCTGGTTCTTTTTTGCCAATTACCTTAAATCTGTTGGCACTTTGCTGGAGCTCAGTATTAAGATCTGTGGGGGGGGGGTGATTTTCTCAATGGGAAGGTTTTGGAGGCGGGACTCCCACTTGTCGGGTTTCAGTCCCGCCTCCATCAGCTTCTGGCCAACCAGTGGGATTTCCCCCTGATTGACCTTGTTAAGCCCACCCGGCGGGTTCAGCAGGGCGATTAGGGGGAAGCCAGTGACAGAGCACATCAACGTCTGACGTGTCATCCGTCAAGATTTTTTGAAAGAAGAAATATCGTTTGACAGCTCTGTGAAGCTGTCAAACACTGACATTCTGTGTAGCTTGATGAGTACTTGTGTGCAGGACTCATCAAACCTTTCTACTTTGCAGAAATCAGATGATTGTTGGATCGGAGGATGCAACAGCCAGTCTGTGAGCTCTACAATGGAGATGTCGGGGACTCCGGCTCCACAGCGGCTGAAGGCTGCAGGAAGAAACAAAGGTAAATTAACATTTTCTAACACTTTACACTCACCTCACATACTTACCATTCCACACTTGCACCCATCACTCACCTCTACATCGCACTTTCAGACCCCTCCGAACCCCGCAGACCCACTGCTCACCTCCTACACCCTGGCGGGGTTCCCCCAGGTCGGGAATACCGCACTTCAGGACGAAAAATGGGGATAATCCTATTTTCTGCCTGTTAACTACCTGTTATGGGCTTTAATCCCTTCCCGCCTCCAAGGAGATGGGACCCGGGGCAGGACGGCTTCCCGCCTCCTGGCAAGAGGACACGGAGGTGGGAAGGGTGCGGGTTGGGCACCCGCCCCCAAATTCTGCCATTTTCCCAGCAGATCCACCTCCATACCTGCCTCCCCAGGGCTGGCAAAATCGCCCCCTATATTTCCCTCCTTTGTGAATATTATTTTACCCACTTCTTAATAGAATCACAGATCGTTTTGTGACCTACAAATGGGGTTCAGTTCCCCAGTCCTCTCTTGATGATCTTGAGTTTGTCAACAGAAGATATTTGACAAGGAAGATATAAGCAAACACGGAACAGGGCAGGTAAATGGCATTAAAGCAAATGGCAGTATTTGCGGAGTTAACATTGGCACAGAGGTGCTGATCAAATGGACTCTCTCCGGGCTGTCATGTTGGTGCTCCATGTTGAGGTGGTTGGGATTCCCCTTTCCTCAAACTTTGCACTCCACTTGAGATTGTAACTGATACGAAAGGCCCATCCCACAACGAGTGTCCAAAATAATAAAATCTAGGTAAAGAAAGAATAACTTGTATTTATTTTGTATCTTTTCATGTCACTGAGAAACCTCACCAGGTAAAGAAAAGAAAGAGAATGGGCCGTATGTTGCGGCCCCCACGGGTGCGTACGAGGTGCGCACACGCCCGTGGGGTCCGCGCAAGTTCCGGGTTTAGGCGCGCAAAGCGCATGCGCGAAAACCCAGAACTTGCGATCTGCCAAGAATCCTCTGGACAGATCCTCCGCAGCCACAGGAGAAGGGTCTCCAGGGGCGGAGAGTTGCGCTATTTGCCCAACTTCCGCCCGCTGAATACCCGTGAAATTCTTACGCCCGGTTAAAGCAGGCATAAGGTGTGCTTTTACCAGCAAAAGAGTTTTAAAAAATAGGACAATAAAATTTTAGCACTCATTTATACATTAAAAACCCTGTCCAATAAGGTAAGTTTATTTTTAGCCCTGTTAAAACATATAAATTCTTTTTGCAAAAAGTTTAATTTTCATTTAAAATATTTAATTAAATGCATTTTAATTAATTTTAAATATGTCATTTTTTAAATTTCATGTGTTTGCGTATTTTTTAAGTGATCCCCATTCATACTTACAGGGATTCCGTACGTACACAACTCCCATAAGTATGAATGGGGATTCCCTTCTTTTATTGGTTGGGCTGGCCCACGTGATCCCAGGGGCACTTGTGAACTGCCTGGGCCTCTGGGATATGGGGGCCTCTGCCTGTGTGGACCCAGAGAGGCCCAGGATGGCAAGGCTCTGTACCTCCCGGACTACCAGGTAAATTCGTAGATATTTTACAGGCCAGAGGCGTCCGCCCGCAGGAAGACTCCGATCGCAATTTCAGGCCCAAAAAGTTGCATTTCTATAACGCCTTTCACAACACCAAGAAGTCCCAAAGCGCTTTACAGCCATTGAATTACTTTTTGAAGTGCAGTCACTGTTGTAATGTAGGAAACGCGGCAGCCCGTTTGCACACAGCAAGATCCCACAATCAGCAATGAGATAATGACCAGATAATCTGTTTTGGCGATGTTGGTTGAGGGACAAATATTGGCCCAGGACACTGGGGAGAACTCCCCCTCGCAGACAAGGGGCTTGATTTTACCACTGGGGGCGGGCTGGGGCGTGTCAGGTGGTTTTCGGGTCAGGATCCCGACTCCAATGTGAAGCGGGAAAAAAGTGGGATTTTGCCCTAATTGGGCACTTGATTTCCAGTGTGTGGGAACCCCTGGCCCAATGAGTCTTTTCATACAGAAAGTCGCCTCCGATGACATCATCAATGCTGCTGGATTTAAGGCCTGTAAGCAGCCTTGCTTCTTCTGGAGACTTTAAACTTTATGCCCGTTGTTGTGATCACTTCATTCAGCAACTATGTCCACCAGTCAGCCAAAGTTTGCTCCAAGGCTCGATGAGCCCTCCCTCCAAGCTCTGGTGGAGGGAGCACGATCCAATAAGGAGGTGCTCTTCCCTTCCTCAGGGAGGAAAATGCCTCCCCAGCAGACTAAAGCTGTGTGGATGCAAGCGGCCCAGGAGGTCAACTCAATCTCTATGTGCCGCAGAACCTGGCTGCAGTGCAGGAAGAGCTTTGTTGACCTTCTCCGCACAGGAAAAGTGAGTATGACTTTCCCATCAGCCACAATCTGATCCCCATCGCCTCTCCTCACAGCACTCTGCTTTGCCAACCTCATCCTCCACATCCCACTTGACACTTACATCCCTGCACCCTTACCCATTCCCTCTCTCTATGGTCACATTCACTTAACTATTCGACCATGCAGCCCTCACACTCCCTAGCACTGTGATGCCATGACAACAACTTGCAACACACAGCAAGGGCCCGTTGTCTCCTTCTAAGCAACTATGCTATGGATTCTCTACACTCACTCCTTCATTCTCACTCAAACTCCACTTGTGTCCCTCATTGCAGGAAAAGAGACCCCACAATAAGAGGGAATGAGCGAGGACAGAAGGAAGGCCACCCTCAGTAGCCCAGCTCACCCCCTGGGAGGAGGCGGCCCTGGAGATCGCCGGAGTGGAGGAGGATGCGCAAGTGGGGGATGGACAGACAGGCGCATCACAGCAAGCTGGTGACAGAATAGTTTAGCATCTCTCTCATTTACATTGCATGAGTGACTGATAATTTTTCTGATGCTCTAATAGATTGACTTATGATCATCTGCACAATTCAATGTGCATGTAACCTTTACCTCAAATCTCTAACTCTTTCCTTTACTCCCCCAAAGGACCATCGAAAGCGCCCACCCCCACTGTTCAGGAGGAACAGCCTGAACATCAATACTCCTCAGAGGAAGCAGCAACCCCTGAGGGCGCAGCATCAGCAGAATTCAGCACACCCAGCAACAGCACAGAGACACACACCTTGGTGGGACCTTCGTGAGATAGAGTAGTGTTGTCACCTGGTGTATCACAGCTCACAAGTGAGCATCAGCAGATGGCGGAGACAGGGACAGCAGTGGAGAGTCCTCGTCGGAGAGCGCAGGACTCTCCCAGCTCGGCTCAGCTGCATGTCGACCATGTGCCTCTGGGTCCATCCAGAGGGAGAGTGGTGCTGGAGCTTAAGGAACAGATGCAGGAGTCTCTGGCAGCTTGAGGAGCGATGGTCAGCTATTCAGCATAGAAACCAGACCTTCATGGAAGTCCTCTGGAGTAGGACTTCCAGTGCAGAAACAGGTCCTCATGGCCCGCCTAAATTGCAGCAAAGTGCTGTCAAGCCACTTGCTAGCTCTGAAGTGGGGCTGACCCATGAGAGGGATGTTGTTGACAGACAACAAGTAAGTGGGGGCTCCTCTCCAGGCACTCACACGACCATGCCACTGCAAAGCCCTCGGTCAGAGCCCCACCAGAGTCCTCACCCAACTGAGATGGGCGTCTCAGCCCCTGCACAGCCGCAGGAGCAGCAGACTGTTGACGAGCCCTCACAGGTTCGCAACCCCAGAGGATGGCCGCCAAAGGTGTCGAAACAGGAGCAGCAAGAAAGTGAGCAAGGGGCCTCCACATCTGCTGAAGCCACAGGGGAAGCACCACGTAGGAGCATGTGTAAGAGGAAGATAAAGCACAAGTAGTCACAAGGGCAGTCACTTGGGTGTTCTGTTTTATTGATTTTTGGCAAGCCACCCTTGTAATTTGATGATAAACAGTTTTGATGGCAAACTATTGAAGTTGTGGCATGTGTCATCTCGCAAATGGGACTTCCACATTGAGGGCTTAGGGCGACTTGCAATTGTCAGTATGCTGGTCAGAGTGATAGGAATCCGCAGGTTCTTGTCCATTGTCGATGCTCTGGTAAGAAGGTGCGAGGCAGAAGTGTTTGATTGTGCAGGCTAAGCAAATCTGTCCAACATGAGTGCATCCCTTGCATCCCGGGCAGCAATGTGGTTGCGCGCTGGCGCCTTCTGGCCTGTGCAGCTTCAGGTGGGTGAGCAGCAGCTTGGTGCTCCTGTTGTTGCTGCTGCTGTTGGTGCTGCTGTTGTTCAGGGTTCTGCTGCTGCCGTGGCTGGTCTTCGTCCGAATCTGATGTCCAGGAGGAAAGGAAATAAATGGCTCCCATGCTTCTGGTATATACCTCAGTTGAGAAAGGGCTCAGTCAAGGTGGGGAGAGGGGTTTCCCAGGAGGTCACACTGGAAATGGGTGACAAGCTCCAAACTTCCACAACAATGAGTATGCCTGCTAAAAGTTCCCCCAGACCTGAGACAACAAAGTTCTGCCACAATAACTTTCATTATTGAAGTAATAGAAAAATTGACCATTATCTGCGACCATCCACAATGCCAGTTTTACGCCCAGGCGTCAAGTTAAAAATCCCCAACCTCAATTGTCCAAGACAAAAGCAAAATGCTGCTGATGCTGAAAATCTGAAAAAAAAGCAGAAAATGCTAGAAATACTCAGCAGTTCAGGCAGCATCTGTGGAGAGAGAAACAGATTGAACGTTTCAGGTCGATGACCTTTCGTCAGAACTGGAAAAGTTAGAGATGTAACAAGGTTTTTAAGCAAGTACAGAGGCAGGGAAAGGGGGGAGGGGAGGGGAGGAAAGACCAGGAGGGAAGGTCTGTGATAGGGTGGAAGGCAGGCGAGATTAAAAGACAAAAGGGATGATGGTGTGAGGTGAAAGGGGATGGTGTTGGGACAAGTGAAGAAACAAAAGATGGGTCTAGTGGAGGTGTAACTAGCAACAGCAGAACGATTACCAGCACCTGGGGGGGCGATTTTGTGAATGGGGGCGTGTTGGAGGTGGGGCTGCTGCTTGTCGGGTCGATGTCCTGCCTCCATCAACTTGTGGCCAACCCACGCTATTTCCCCTTGATTGACCTTGTTAAGCTCACCCAGCGGGCTTAGCAGGCCAATTAAGGGAAAGCCGGTTGTAGAGCACGTCAACGTATGACGTTTCATCTGTCAAACATTTTTGACAGATTAATTGTTATTTTTTGACAGCTCTGTGAAGCTGTCAAACAGTGACATTCTCTGCAGTTTGAGGAGGTCTTGCATACAAGACCTCATCAACCTTCTTTCTTTTAGAGAAATGTGATGTTTATTGCATCTGAGAATGCAACGGCCATCTCTCATCTGCAACACGGAGGTGCGAGACTCTCCATATACAAACTGACTGAAGCCTGCAGGAAGAAACAAAGGTAAGTACACCTTTAAAAACATTTAGCACTTACCTCAGATACTCACCTCTCCACTCTTGCACCCATCACTTACCTTCACACCACACTTTTACAACACCACCCCCCCGACCCCGGCAGACCCAGTACTTACCTCGCTAAGCTGGTGGGTTTTGGAGCCTTCGGGAAGCCCACACTTGTGAGGGCAAAAAGGGGATAATCCTATTTTCTGCCTGTCAACTACCTGTTAACAGGCAGTTAATAGGCTTTAATCCCTTCGCGCCTCCAAGGAGACGGGACCCGGCGCGGGTCGGCTACCCGCCTCCAGGCAAGATGGCACAGAGGCGGGTTGGGGGCAGGTTTGTCACCCGCCCCCAAATTTTGCCATTTTCCCTGCAGTCCCACCTCCAAATCCGCCTCCCCAGGGATGACAAAATCGCCCCCCTGCTGTCTGAAGAAATGTGAGCAGAGGTTTACGATCTGAAATTGTTGAACTTAATGTTGAGTCCGGAAAGCTGTAAAGTGCCTAATCGAAAGATGAGGTGTTGTTTCTCGAGCTTCTGCCGAGCTTCAGAGATTTCTGAACGTTGGTGTTAATCCATTTATTTTAAACAAGTTAACGGCCAATCTTAAAATGCCGACTTTAAAAACCTAGGCTGCGGCTTCTTGCTGGGTTAAGGCTTCATGGATGTGTTGGGTTGTGCGGGAGTAGTGGAGGGGCCCCAAATGTTCTTGGAGTCCAAATTAATCCCGCTCTGCCGACGAGGTGGGGAGAGGTGCCCATTAAAGGTCCCTCCCCCTCCAAAAGGGGCATTAGTGCTGCTGCTCCAGAGACTGTTGCTGCCCTTCTCCAGCGGAATCCTTATCTGAGGAAGGATGTTCTTGCCATGGAGGGAGTGCAGCGAAGATTCACCAGACTGATGCCTGGGATGGCAGGAATGACGTATGAGGAGAGATTGGGTCGATTGAGCTTATACTCGCTGGAGTTTAGAAGAATGAGAGGGGATCTCATTGAAACTTATAAAATTCTAACAGGACTAGACAGACTAGATGCAGGAAGGGTGTTCCCAATGGCGGGGGGAGTCCAGAACCAGGGGTCACAGTCTAAGGATAAGGGGTAAGCCATTTAGAACTGAGATGAGGAGGAATTTCTTCACCCAGAGAGTGGTGAACCTGTGGAATTCTCTACCACAGAAGACAGTTGAGGCCAATTCATTAAATATATTAAATATATAGGAGTTAGATATATTTCTTAAGGCTAAGGGGATCAAGGGATATGGGGAGAAAGCAGGGACAGGGTACTGAATTTGAATGATCAGCCATGATCTCATTGAATGGCGGAGCAGGCTCGAGGGGCCGAATGACCTACTCCCGCTCCTATCTTCTATGTTTCTATGTAATCATCAGCAGAGGCCTGGGGGAATCAGGCCCCAGATCCCCACTCTTATTTATGTAATAGGTGGAGAAGGGTCGGACCTACCTGGGCCTACCGGGCCAGAGTGGGAGGAGCGAAACAGAGATCAGGATGGGAAAAGTGGGAGTAGGCCTCACCTCCTGATTTTCCCGTGTTTTCCACCACCATCCTGCCTGATTTAGCTCGGTAAATCCAGGATGTGTTGTCGGCAAAATCTACCAACTCACACTTGCCTATATTGAAATAAAAACAGAAAATGCTGGAAATACTCAGCAGGTCAGGCAGCATCTGTGGAGAGAGAAACAGAGTTAACGTTTCAGATCGATGACCCTTCGTCAGAACTGGAAAAAGCTGGAGATGGGACAGGTTTTTAAGCAAGTGTAGGGGTAGGGAGAGGGGGGAGGGGAGGAAAGAACAAAAGGGGAAGGTCTGTGATAGGGCGGAAGGCAGGAGCGGTTAAGAGACAAAAGTGATGATGGTGCAAGGCAAAAGGAGATGGTATATATTGAAGTTCATTTGTCAATTACATTCTCATTCTGCAAGTTTATTAATGTCTTCTTGTATTTTGTCAATTGTGATCAGAAATTCACACCAATACAGAGAGACCTGCAATGCCTTAAAAGACAGTTGGGGAGAATCGATTACTACAATCACTATGCGTTCTGCTTTCTGCATTCTGTAAATAAATACAATAGAACCGTATTATTTTAAATTGGTATCTCTCTGAAATTAGAATTATACTTTCCGAGGTATTTTACAGGATTCCCAATGGCAAGAATACACTCCCTGGAATTGTGTAGCACTAAACAAGTGCTTATTTCAGATGGAGTCTGAAAAAGCAGCGATCCAGTATGATATCCTGTAGTTCACGATGAATGATCCTGTCAATGCTCTCAAGAGTGATAACACTCCAATGTTACAATCTTTTCAAGTACCACTACCAGATTTCAGGACTTTTTTTTTGACCATTTTGTTTCCACAGAAAGGATTTGGAACAAGTGTTCTCCTAACAAAACGCAATACATAAAACAAAGATCACTAAAAACTAGCGCCGCAGGCTAATAAAGCCATTTAAAAAAAGCAAACAAAGCACTGGGGTTCATTTCGGGGCCTCGGTTTAACACTCTCATCCAAAAGACCAACACGCTCCAACAGTGCGACGCTCCCTCAGTACTGCCCCTCCGACAGTGCAGCGCTCCCTCAGTACTGCCCCTCCGACAGTGCGGCGCTCCCTCAGTACTGCCCCTCCGACAATGCAGCACTCCCTCAGTACTGCCTCTCCGACAGTGCGGCGCTCCCTCAGTACTGCCCCTCCGACAGTGCAGCGCTCCCTCAGTACTGCCCCTCCGACAGTGCGGCGCTCCCTCAGTACTGCCCCTCCGACAATGCAGCACTCCCTCAGTACTGCCCCTCCGACAGTGCAGTGTTCCCTCAGTACTGCCCCTCCGACAGTGCAGCACACCCTCAGTACTGCCCCTCCGACAGTGCAGCATTCCCTCTGTACTGCCCCTCCGACAGTGCGGCGCACCCTCAGTACTGCCCCTCCGACAGTGCGGCGCTCCCTCAGTACTGACCCTCCGACAGTGAAGCTCTCCCTCAGTACTGCCCCTCCGACAGTGCGGCGCTCTCAGTACTGCCCCTCCGACAGTGTGGCGCTCCCTCGGCACTGCCCCTCCGACAGTGCGGCACTCTCTCAGTACTGCACTGGGAGTGTCAGCCTAGATTTTTTGCTCAAGTTTCTGGAGTGGGACTATGAACCCACCACCTTCTGACTCAGAGGCAAGGGTGCTGCCAACTGATGCACAGCTGACACTCAGACTGCTAATGACAGCGACTGAGGCGAATTAACCCGAGAAGGAATTGCGACAGATCGAAATTGCTAATAAACACCGAAATAAAGGAGTCAAAAAGTTAACATGACTGCACAAAGAAAGTGAATTCAAACGATGAAGACCCAAAATCAGCTTGAACAGATTTGGTAGTAATCAGTTAAAAAAGTATTAGCCTAGAAATTACAGTTGATGATTTAAGTGGGATAATACTTGTCGCATCTTATGATATTCCTTTACAGTTTTAGAGGTGGTTTAATGCCTGTATTAAAATACCAGATAAAAGTCAAATCAAAGCAGTTATCTGATAATATTCCGAGTTGACATGTTTCAAACCTTTCACCAGCCAGTTGTGACTACCTGGAAACTCTCAGCATATTGCTACGTTCTCAATGTATTTTTTATTGATTAGAAGTGATCAATCTGCAACGGGGGCATTTCATTCACAGGGTGATGTGAAAAATCGAATGTCTGGAATTTCCGCGCCCACCCCACCCCAGAGAAATGGTAAACACTTTCTCTGAGTATTCTTCCATCTCCTGCTGATGTTATGACCAGTGATTGGGAGCACTGCAAATGTTTCCCTTTCAAGTATTTCTCCAATTTCCCTTTTGAAAGTTACTACTGAATCTGCTTCCACCGCCCTTTCAGGCAGCGCATTCCAGATCACAACAACTCACTGCGTAAATAAAATTCTCCGCATCTCCCCCTTGATGCTTTTACAAATTATCTTAAATCTGTTTCCTTTGGTTACCAACCCTCCTGCCAGTGGCAACATTTTCTACCTAGCTACTCTGTCAAAAACCCCTCATAATTAATATACAGTTATAGGGGGGAAAATTCAGTTGTTTGCGCCTCCCGTTAGCGCCATAAGAGGGCGCTAATGGGGCGCAAAGCAACTAGCGCCCGGGCGTGCCGATGTTTGCGCCGCTCGCAAAATTAACTAGACATTTTGTGATGGCGCTAAACACTACCGCCACGATTTCCTGCGGCGGCAGATTGTGATGTCAGTCGAGTGCGCAACGCCCCGTTAGTGCCCCGGACCGGATATTGAGTGGCGCCCCCTGCCTTACCGCCTGCCGCTAGCAACGACAGGTTGAGGGGAGCATTTTGGTGTCAGAAAGGGACTGGGAGAGCGCTATTTAAAGGCGGCCGCTTCCTGCCTTTTATTGTCTGTGACATTTTTGCACCACGCATTCTGAGAGAGAGAGAGAGACTTCTGGAGAGATTCAACGCTGTGTGAAGGAGTTTTGAGTACTGAGCAGCACTTTGCAGGTTTATTTTGATTTGCCCTTCCTTGCTTCGCCAGCGCTCTGAGGTAGCGCCTCACTCCTGTGCCTTTGCGCCTTAAGACAAGTGTGAAGCGCCTGATTTAGCGCTCCAATCACCTCCAGGGGCGATAAAAGTCAAGTTTGCTGTCGGAGGCGATAATTAGCGCCAGGCGCTAAACTTTGTGCACGCTGATAATGGCGCCACAAACGGGGCGATACTGAATTTTCCCCCATAAAATTTAAGAAAGGAAATAAGAAATCGCGGTACCTTACTGTTCAAGTTATCTCAGGCTTCAAGACCTTGGTCTAACCTGCAGACACTTTAATCTGGGATAGTGCCAGTATTTATAATGACCAAACCTTTTTGCTTGGCCACCTGCGGTGTCAGCACATAGCCTCACCTGGTGAGCATGCCATCAAACTTTCAAAAGAGTATGTAACTTGGGGACATTTATAAAGCAACCCAGTGCTCAAGTCAACCAGAACTTTCATCATTCTAAGTTATTGACAATTGCCTCCATGGGAGAAATAGGCTGGTATTTAGATTGATATCCAGGACTGTATCACAATGCTTAATTAGATTCTGGAGTTGCTGTACATTAACAGACTTAAAAGATCTATCTAGAAAAGAGAAGACTGAAAGATGACCTACCAGAGGTCTTTCAAATTATGAAGGGGTTCGATCGGGTAGGCGTGGAGAAAATAATTTCCGCTTGTGTGGAGACCAGAACTAGGGTCCATAAATATAAGATAGTCACTAATAAATCCAATAGGGAATTTAGGAGAAATGTCTTCACCCAGAGAGTGGTGAGAATGTGCAACTCGCTACCACAGGGAGTAGTCGAGGCGAAGAGCCGAGATTCATTTAAGGGGAAGCTGGATAAACACATGAGGGAGAAAGGAATAGAAGGATATGCTGATAGGGTGAGATGAAGAGGGGTGGGAGGAGGCTCGTGTGGAGCATAAACAGTGGCACGGAGCAGTGGGGCCGAATGGCCTCTTTCTGCATTGTAAATCCTGTGTAATTCCTATGTAATGTCCCATATGTAAGATTCAGCCCTGGTAAGTGTTGTATCCGTGTGTTAATAGAGACACTGAAGACAGGAGTTGGTTTCACAGGTGTTTACTGAACAAAGTCTGGAGGGGAACTAACTGATACAACACAATATACAGGCTTATATAGCCCGAGTGGCCATTACCGACATTACAGTACACAGGGGGCTCTTAAAGGCACATACACTACAATTCCTCCCCTTTTAGCCAACCAGCACATAATATTTTAAGTAATCATTAATTAAATGTTACAAGAAAAATAATCTACACATTGCTGCAGTTAATCAATTATAAGTCAGTCTCTCTGGAGGCTTCCTGACTCGGTCCGGATAACGCCTCGGTGGTGTAGTAGTTTCTGGTGGTGTAGTAGGTTCTTTTGGCAAGGCTGATTCAGCTTGAATGCCAGTGTCGGGTTCATCGGGTTCCAGTATCACCGGATCGGAGGTAGATACTATGGGTATCTTTACTTCATCATTAGGCGTATAGAGTTGTGGTGTAGGTTGTCCCTTTTCGGGTGACTCTATGATTTGGTCAGCATGGCGCCTTATTATGCTTTCTCCGATGTCCACGGTATACATCAGCGGTCCTAGTCGTGTGCAGATAGTTCCAGGCTGCCATTTCTCGGTACGGTAGTCCCGGGCTAAAACTTGTTAACCAATCTGGAAGGTTCTAGTTGGCCTTTCATTCATGCCTTGAAATTGCCGGTTCTCCACGTCCCTTCTGATGTTTGGCTTGATCAAATCCAGCCGGCATCTTAGGCTTCTATTGAAGAACATCATGGCGGGAGTTTGGTTTGTAACCATATGTGTTGCATTCCTGTATGCAAACAAGAAGTTATCCACCTTATGCTGAAGTTTTATGTCTTCATTACCCATGGCCTTTATGGCCTTCTTGAAGGTCTGGACAAACCTTTCAGCCAATCCATTGGTGGCGAGATGGTATGGGGCGGACGTGTAGTGCTTAACCCCATTGTTTTTTAAGAACTTCCTGAATTCTTCAGACACAAATTGCGGTCCATTATCAGAACAGATCTGTTCAGGCAGCCCATTCCTGGCAAATATGGTCCTTAATACTGTGATGGTTTTTTCCGTGGTGGTGGAGGACATCTTTATTACCTCCGGCCACTTGGAGTGTGCATCAACCGCGATTAAGAACATTGAGTCCATAAATGGACCAGCAAAGTTGATGTGTACCCTTTGCCAGGGAGATGGGGGCCACTCCCATGGATGTAGAGGGGCTTGTGGTGGAGCGTTTTGGACCTTCTGGCATCCTAGGCAGCTCTTGGTCATTTCTTCGATGTCTCCATCGATACCTGGCCACCATACAAACGCCCTGGCTAGGTTCTTCATTTTCACTCCACCCAGATGCCCCTCGTGAAGCTCCTTTAGAACTTTATCCTGGAGTTTGGGTGGAATCACCACTCTGGATCCACACATCAAAGTTCCTCGGCACACTGACAGCTGTTCTCTTCTTTGCGAGAATACTGGCAACAGTGGTTCGCCATGTGCTGGCCATCCCTTCACCGTTAAATCGTAGACTCGTGAGAGAGTTGGGTCATTTCTCGTTTCCCTTTCAATGGCAGAATTTGTTACTGGTAGACATTCGACTATGGTAGAGTGGAAAATCTCCACCGGGTCTACGGTAGGTGCTTCTTCTACTGTTGGCAATGGTAGGCGTGATAAACCGTCAGCATTCTCATGCTGTTTTGATCCTTTGTATTCTATGTTATATTGGTGTGCCCCTAGGAAAAGGGACCACCTCTGTAGCCTTTGCGCTGTCATAATGGGAACACCCTTTTTAGGGTTGAATATGGAGATGAGGTGTTGATGGTCAGTCAACAAGGTAAATTTTTGTCTGTGTAGGTAATGGTTGAATTTCTTCACTCCCCATACCAGGCTGAGTGCTTCCCTGTCGATTTGGGCATAGTTATGCTCAGCTGAGTTCAATGAGCGTGACGCAAAAGCTATCGGCCGTTCCGAGCCATCAGGGAATATATGCAATAATACTGCTCCTATGCCGTGAGGGGATGCATCGCACGCCAGTCTGATTGGCAGTGATGGGTTGTAATGAGCCTAAACTTCTTTGGACGTGATTAAGTCTTTGCATTTATGGAAGGCACGTTTACAGTCTTCGCTCCATTTCCAAATTACTCCTGTTTGTAGCAGTTCATTAAGAGGGTGCAGAAGAGTTGACAAGTTCGGTAAAAATTTATGATAGTAATTTATTAATCCCAGGAACGACCTTAATTGTGAAACATTTTCAGGTGCTGGGGCTTTTATGACCGCTTCAATTTTTTTCAGGTGACTTATGCAACCCTTCCTTATTAATTATGTGGCCACAATATGATATTTGATTCTGGAAATATTCGCACTTGGGGCGACTTGCTCGTAGGCCCCGTTCTCTCAGCCTAGTGAGCACCTGCTCCAAATTGGCAAGGTGCTCGTTGTCGTTTTCTCCTGTTACAAGGATGTCGTCTAGGTAGCATTGAGTTCCCGGAATCCCTTGGAGGACTTGCTCCATAGCTCTTTGCCAGATAGCTGGAGCGGATGCTACTCCGAAAACCAGTCGATTGTACTGGTACAGGCCTTTGTGTGTATTTATCGTGAGATACTTTTTAGAGGCCTCTTCAACCTCCATCTGTAGATATGCCTGTGCCAAGTCAATTTTGGTGAAACGTTTTCCTCCGGATAGTGAGGCGAAAATATCTTCTATCCTCGGAAGAGGATACTGTACCGTGTGAAGGACTGGGTTTCCAGTCACCTTGAAGTCTCCACAGATGCGAATTTTTCTCTGTTCTTCAGATTTATCATAATTCAAAGTTTTCTTCATGACTGGGACGATGGGTGTTGCCCACTCGCTCCAATCTATTTTGGATAATACGCCTGCCTTTTCCAAATTCTCCAGCTCTGCCTCGACTGCTGGACAAATTGCGTATGGCACCGGTCTTGCCTTAAAAAACTTGGGAATTGCCGCATCTTCCACTTTTATTGAGGCGGTAATGCCTTTCAAGGTTCCTAGTTTCTCTTGAAACACTTCTTTGGCATTGGCCAAGATGTCTTTTAATCGTTCAGGTATGACGTCATCATCGTTTTTTTCCTTACTGGTCACCGTCAGTGCCTGAATGGAGTGCCAGTCTAAACATATTTTCCTGATCCATTCCCGTCCCAACAGCGGTGGACCACCATCTTGTAGAACGTATAAATACTGTAAAGTCTGTAGGTATTATGGCGAATTAATACACAGACTACAAGAGTAACTTTAACAGGACTTTACTATTCGAAGGTCAGGGCGAATCTGCCCAATAAATCCTGACACAGCACTTATATACCGGTGTGGTCACCGTCGGTATTACAGTATACAGCAGCCAAGATAAAGTAGTGCCACACCTAAAATAGTTCTCTTAAAGGTGGACGGTTACATACAATAGTTCTCTTAAAGGTAGAACAGTTACATACACTACAATCCTCCCTTTTTAGCTTACAACATACTTATTCCCCATTAACATAACATCATAACATATATACAACTTATGCAAAACAGTTCACAGATTCAGTCTCTCTGGAGGCTTCCTGACTCTGTCCGGATAACGCCTCGGTGGTGTAATAGTTTTCGGCGGGGTAGTAGGTTCTTCTGGCAAGGTCGATTCGGCTTGAAGGACAGTGTCAGGTTCATCTGATTCCAGTATTACCAGATCGGAGGTAGGTTCTCTGGGTATCTCTGCTTCAACATTAGCCGTGTAAGGTTGTGGAGTAGGTTGGTCCTTTGTGGATGACCCTATGATCTGGTCAACATGGCGCCTTATTATGCTGTCACCAATGTCCACGGTATACATCAGCGGCCCTAGCCTTTTCCCAATAGTTCCAGGCTGCCATTTCTCGGTACGGTAGTCCCGGGCCAAAACTTGTTGACCTATCTGAAAGGATCTAGTTGGCCTTTCATTCATGCCCTGAAATTGCCGGTTCTCTACATCCCTTCTGACGTTTGGCTTAATCAAATCCAGCCGGCATCTTAGTCTTCTATTGAAAAACATCATGGCGGGAGTTTGGTTTGTGACCGCATGTGTTGCATTCCTGTACGCCAACAAGAAGTTATCTACCTTATGTTGTAGGTTGATGTCTTCATTACCCATGGCCTTTATGGCCTTCTTGAAGGTCTGGACAAACTTTTCAGCTAATCCATTGGTGGCGGGATGGTATGGGGCTGACGTGTAGTGCTTGACCCCATTCCTTTTTAAGAACTTCCTGAATTCTTCGGACACAAATTGCGGTCCATTATCAGAACAGATCTGTTCCGGCAGCCCATTCCTGGCAAACATGGTCCTTAATACTGTGATGGTTTTTTCCGTGGTGGTGGAGGACATCTTTATTACCTCCGGCCACTTGGAGTGTGCATCCACCGCGATTAGAAACATTGAGTCCATAAATGGACCAGCAAAGTCAACGTGTACCCTTTGCCAAGGAGATGAGGGCCACTCCCATGGATGCAGAGGAGCTTGTGGTGGCGCGTTTTGGACCTTCTGGCATCCTAGACAGCTCTTGGTTATTTCTTCGATGTCTCCATCAATACCTGGCCACCACACAAACGCTCTTGCTAGGTTCTTCATTTTCACTCCACCCAGATGCCCCTCGTAAAGCTCCTTTAGCACCTTATGCTGAAGTTTGGGTGGGATCACCACACTAGATCCACACATCAAGGTTCCTCGGCACACTGACAGCTGTTCTTTTCTTTGCGAAAATGCGGGCAGCGTTGGTTTGCCATGTGCTGGCCATCCCTCCACTGTTAAATTGTAGACTCGTGAGAGAGTCAGGTCATTTCTTGTTTCATTTTCGATCATCGAATTTGTTACTGGTAGACATTCCACTATGGATGAGTGGAACATCTCTACCGGGTCCACTGTAGCCGCCTCTTCTACTACTGGCAACGGTAGGCGCGATAACCCATCAGCATTTCCATGCTGTTTGGACCTTTTGTATTCGATGTCATATTGGTGTGCCCCAAGTAACACGGACCACCTCTGTAGCCTTTGCGCTGTCATAGTGGAAACGGCCTTGTTAGGGTTGAATATGGACACCAACGGCTGGTGGTCTGTCAGTAATGTGAACTTCTTGCCCTGCAGGTAATGATTGAATTTCTTTACTCCCCACACAAGGCTGAGGGCCTCCCTATCTATCTGAGCATAATTTCGCTCAGCGGAGGTCAATGATCGGGACGCAAATGCGACTGGCCTTTCCGAGCCATTTGGTAACTTGTGTGAAAGTACTGCTCCAATTCCATAAGGGGAAGCATCACAAGCTACACGAAGAGGTAACGTTGGGTTGAAATGAGCCAACACTTCCTCAGAGGTAATCAACGCCTTGCTTCTGCGAAAGGCCTTCTTACAGTCCTCGCTCCACTTCCATGGTACTTCTTTCCGCAACAGAGCATTCAGCGGATGCAGCACCGTGGATAGATTTGGCAGAAACTTGTGGTAATAATTAATCAACCCCAGAAACGATCTCAACTGTGATACATTTTCCGGAGCAGGGGCCTTCACGACAGCTTCTATCTTGTCAGGTGACTTGTGCAGCCCCTCTTGGTCAATGACATGACCACAGTACGATATCCGTTTCTGGAAGAACTCACATTTCTGGCGATTAACTCGAAGGCCATATTCCTTCAACCTGGTGAGCACCAGTTTCAAATTTGTGAGGTGTTCCTCCTCGTCTTCTCCCGTAATCAGGATATCGTCCAAGTAACACTGCGTGCTTGGAATACCCTGTAAGACCTGCTCCATGGCCCTCTGCCAAATTGCTGGAGCCGAAGCTACTCCAAAAACCAGTCTATTATAACGATACAAGCCTCTGTGCGTGTTGATTGTGAGATACTGGCGCGACTCTTCCTTGACTTCCATTTGTAAGTATGCTTGTGCCAGGTCTATCTTGGTGAAGTGTTTCCCGCCAGACAATGAAGCAAAGATATCCTCAATCCGCGGAAGCGGGTATTGTACCGTGTGAAGCACCGGATTAACTGTGATCTTGAAGTCTCCGCAGATGCGGACCTTTCCCGGTCCCCCTGGCTTGTTACTTGATGAAGACTTCATGACGGGAACAATGGGCGTGGCCCACTCACTCCAGTCCACCTTAGACAGTACCCCTGAACGTTCAAGCTCTTCCAGTTCTGCCTCCACAGCAGGTCGTATCGCGTAAGGTACCGATCTGGCTTTGAAAAATTTTGGGCTTGCATGTTCTGCAATCTTGATTTTTGCTTTAATTCCTCTCAGTGTTCCCAGTCCTTGCTGGAATACCTCTTTAGCTTCGTCCAATATTCTGGACAACCGTTCAGGTTTGACATCTTCCTTTCCGGAATCTACCGTCATTGTGTTTAGTGAATGCCAGTCTATCTTTATTTTCCTGATCCACTCCCGTCCCAGAAGTGGTGGACCTCCCTTGGGCAGCACATACATGTCCATCCCTTGGTGATCTTTGTCCTTGTATCTCACCTTGACTTTTAGCTTTCCGATGGGGTATACTTTGTGCCCCGTGTATGTCTGCAATACTCTCTCCGTATCCCGTAGGGGAATATGTTTGAATAACTTTTTGTAATCTTGCTTATTCATGACCGTCAATGCCGATCCGGTGTCCATTTCCATCTTCACTTGGACTTTTGCAATCTGTAGTGTGACCCAGATAGTTTGTCGGTCAGCTTCTTTACTCACATTGTGAATCCTCAGACTACCCAGTTCCTTGCTGTTGGAGTCTGAGTCCGAATTCTGTTCATCTGGACTCTTCCCAGTCACCTTATGTACCTTTCTGTACTTCTTCTGCGGTGACTTATTATTGCTGGTCTTCTTTCCTGACCGGCATACCTTAGCTATGTGACCAAGCTTGCCACATTTTCTACATTCCTGGTTTTTAAACCAGCATTGGTTCTGGTCGTGTGTTGTCTTCCCACAACGATAACATTTCATTGTACCCGAAGTCATTTGATCCACACTGAGTACCGCTGTCTTCCGCTGCATTTCTGCCGTGCCTCTCGCTGCGGCTTCGTGCGATGCTGCAATAAGGACAGCCTTATCAAGTGTAAGATCGTTCTCTTCGAGCAGTCGTTTTTGTGTTCCTTCCTTCGACATCCCACACACGAACTTGTCTCTCAGTGCCTCTGTCAGATTTACCCCAAACTGACAGTATTTTGCTAGCCTACGCAGTTCAACCAGGTACTCCGCGTTGCTTTCCTCTTTTCGTTGCGTTCTCACGTAAAATTTAGATCGTTCCGCTAACATCAGCGGTGCGGGGTTAAAATGATCCTTCAGGACAGCAACAATATTAGCGAAAGACTGATCCGCCGGTTTAGCTGGTGATAGAAGATGCTTCAATAACCCGTATGTCTTCGCACCCATTGAGTTTAATAAGGTTAGAGCTTTGTCATAATTTGCTATCTTATTGACCTTACAATATATCTCGATGCGTTCTACATACGTGGCCCAATCTTCCACATCGGAATCGAAACCGTTGATGTTACTACGCTTAGGCATCTTCACACTCTTCCTGAGAAACAACAACGAAATATTTCTTTAACTTTTTTTTCAAAATGGCGGTTTCCCGCGCTTGTCTTCTTTCCCCGCCTACTTTCAAAATGGCGGTTTCCCGCTTCTGTCTTCTTCCCCGCCTACTGGCGGCTTCCCGCGTTTCTTCCCCTGGCGGGAGGGGTAAGCTTTTCCCTCGGGCGACGACCGCTGGCTTTCGGGGTTCGCAGCCTGCGCGTCGGCTTCAGTGCGTTCCTTGTTCCCTTTGCTCGGCAGGGCAACCGGCGCTGGGTACAACCCATTGACGGCGAATAGTTTCAGCCGCTGGGCTGGATCTCGCTCAGTCTCCCTCACTTGGGCTCTGTCTCTCCCGCTCGCTCGGGCTCTTTCTCTCCCTCAGCGGCTTCCAATCGTGCCTCCCAGCCCTCTCGCAGTCCAGTGCTTTCCTCCCCGGCTGCGGCTGAGTTCTCCGCGATTTATTTATTTTTATATCTTCCCGCGCCTTACGATCCCGGTCGCAGCGCCTCGTGGCCTCGGTAGCTGCCCGGCCTTTTTCGCCGGTCGCGATCTAGCTGTCTCACGACACTGTTGCGTCTCCCAGCCCGCTTGTACCGTGGCTTCCGTGCTCCACGCTGCCCCAGTCTCAGCGCCTCTGGGCCCGACTTCTGTCCGGCTCCTTTCCCCCGACCGTGGTCGAGTTCACCGCCCTTATCCTCCGTTTATTTTTTATTTATTTTCCCTTTACTCACAGTCACCGTGGCCGACTTGCTTCTCGTGCTGATCGGCTCACTCACCACCGTGGCAGAAGGGACAATCAGTGCCTGTTGCTGATGGAAGGCTTCGTGTCTGAATTCTTCCTTCTTCCTTGCTCTGCAGACTCGAGTTTTCTCTCAGCAGAAGGACGAGGGCGGGTGCCTCTTCTCAACGCTCGTTAACTGCTTCGGAAGTATTGTTGCCGCAGGGTAAGATCGAACTCGTCGCCACTGTAAAGTCTGTAGGTATTATGGCGAATTAATACACAGACTACAAGAGTAGCTTTAACAGGACTTTACTATTCGAAGGTCAGGGCGAATCTGCCCAATAAATCCTGACACAGCACTTATATACCGGTGTGGTCACTGTCGGTATTACAGTATACAGCAGCCAAGATAAAGTAGTGCCACACCTAAAATAGTTCTCTTAAAGGTGGATGGTTACATACAATAGTTCTCTTAAAGGTGGAACAGTTATATACACCACAAATACAACTTTTGTATTTCCTTGCCGTTGTATACAACAGGCACCCTTATTTTTCCTTTGGGGTATACTTTCTGCCCCGTATATGTTTTCAAGATAATGGATGTGTCTTTTAAAGGTATATGCGGAAATAGCCGCTCGTAATCTTGTCGATTTATGACGGTCAGAGCTGATCCTGTATCTAGCTCCATTTTAACTGGGGACCCTGCTATCGTGAGGGTAACCCAAATGGTCTGGTAATCTTCTTTGGCAATTACATTATGTAATTTGAGACAGCTTAGTCTCTTGTTTTCGGAGTCGCTATCGCTCTTCTGGTCTTCGGAGCTACTGTCCGTCATCATTTGTACCTTTCTGTACTTTCCTTTATTGATTTTTCTTTTCCTGTCCGTGGATTTTTTTTGTCCAGATCGGCATACCCGTGCAATGTGTCCAATCTTTCCGCATTGCCTGCATGCTTTGTCCTTGAACCAGCAGTCCCTCTGGTCATGGGTGGATCTGCCGCAGCGATAACATCTCTCGAAACCCTTTGTCATTTCATGGGTGCCGAAGTCCTGTGTCTTTTGTTGTATCTCTGCAGCTCCTATTACGGCTGCTTCGTATGATACAGCCATACTGAAAGCCTTGTCCAGTGTTAAATCTTTCTCAGAAAGCAGCCTTTTCTGCATTCCTTCACTTAGGAGACCGCAGGCGAATTTGTCTCGAAGATAATCTGCTAGTCCTGCCCCGAATTGGCAGTGCTTTGATAGCTTTCTTAATTCGGTGAGGTAATCAGCGTTACTTTCATTCTTGTGTTGATTCCTCTTGAAGAATTTGAATCGTTCCGCTATCAGCAGCGGTGTTGGGTTTAAGTGCTTCTGTAGGGTATCAACAATTTCTTTAAAATTCTTGTCCTTTGGTTTGGCTGGAGTGATTAAGTTTCGTAACAGCCCGTATGTCTTTGCGCCCATTAGATTTAGAAGTACTGACGCTTTTTTTTCATTTTCTATTCCATTTGCGGTGCAATATACCTCCACTCTTTCCACATATGTGGTCCAATCCTCTATATCGTTATCAAAAGCATCAATATTGCCAGACTTAGGCAACCTGCAGAAAAGATATGGCGCTTCCCGCGCTTCCCCGCCGCTGCTGCCGATGACAACGCTGTTTTCCACGGGTTTCCCTTTTTATTTATTTATTTACAGGTGGAGACTCGTTCCTGCCGGACTCTGCTAGTTCTGAACGCCGACCTGGTTGCAGCGCCGGCCGTCTCCCGAGTGCTCCCTCCCCGTCTGTTACTGCTTGCCTCCGCCTTCGCTGCTTGGCCTGGCTGCAGAGCCAGCCGCTGGAGCCCCAGCCCGACGCACAGGAAGGATTATTGCAGTACCTGCCACCAGCTCGACTAGCTGGTGAAACCACAGCTTTTTCTTTTTCTTGCTGTTCTTCGACTTTGGACGCCAGAGGAATCGATGTCCTTGAGGTGCTGCTGAATTGCAGGTAAGTCCGTTTCCAATTTGTCGCCACTGTTGTATCCGTGTGTTAATAGAGACACTGAAGACAGGAGTTGGTTTCACAGGTGTTTACTGAACAAAGTCTGGAGGGGAACTAACTGATACAACACAATATACAGGCTTATATAGCCCGAGTGGCCATTACCAGCATTACAGTACACAGTGGGCTCTTAAAGGCACATACACTACAGTAAGAACCTTACTTAAATCTAAGTTATACGTCTTTTTGTTAATGTTATGCTTGTCGAGAGGAAGGATGCGAGTACTGAAAGTCTTCAATTTCAAGTGACCAAGATCAAGGACTCCCAGGTCAGATCTAACACAGCCATATACAGAATATAGCACCCTCTGCAAAGGGAACAAGTTTGAACCCTAACCTTAGAGGAGTACCAGCGTGACAACTCTCTCCATTTCCCCGTCCTGTAGCCTCTTTCAGGTCGCCAATTAGTGCTGAATTAGGAGCTGTTTCGTGTTGCGGCCCCATTCCCCACAAGGAACTGCACCGACACTGCCCAAGTTCAATTCATGTCGGACCCTTACAACCAGAAGACACGGGAGGCTCTCATGCCATCAGTCTGGGCTGGCTGGATTTCAGTGCACCATCCAGTTCCAAACATAATGCAACCGTTAATATAAGAGAAAAACTTGTGTTTGTATGTAGCGCGTTTCGTGGCCTCGGGGCGTCCCAAAGCGCCGAACAGCCAATGAAATACTTCTTGAAGTGTAGTCACTGTTGAAATATAATAGTCCCCAACGTTACAATAATTGCATTTTGGAATTACAATGACACAGCATTAGCTTGGCTCAGTTTGACAAGAGCTAATGGTACTATTCAGCCTCCAAGAGTACAGTATGAGCTTGGTGAAATTGGCGTTTGTAGTTTGTATAGCAAGGTTGCGCGAAGCAATCATATGCTTCAGGGATTAGGCATATCATTTTGATAACAATGCATAAAGACACAATGCCCTCGCTGATCAGGTAGTCGAAGAATTAATATAACAAATCGGTCTAGTCTTTTTCTCTGAGGTGCTGATTCAGGCCTCTGAAGTATGACTTCAATAAGCCATTTTCTTTGTAGGCTTCTATATTGCTGTTCAGTTGAATTATTGCACTGTCAGCTTCTCCTGACCCTCTGCTCTTAAAGTTACTGATTCTCCTCATCCATCTGTCCCTACCTGCACTACATCATACTGGATTGACACTATTCTCCAGTGGGCTCCAGTGGCAAGACCTTTTTGCACTTCAGATACAACCACCATCAAGTACTGTTACTCCGCTTTGAGCAAAAGCAAATAACCTGAATTTGCTGCCTGACAAGAGTGTTTAGCCTTCAGACTATTGAAGAATCACAGGTATCCCCTGGGTCTCAGAAATGGGCACAGGAAAAACAAAAATATCAATTGCGTTCATCGATTTCAACGTACGACCTCTCAAGGAAGTGAAAGTGATTTGGTCACACTTTAAGAGATTGAGTTGTAGGAACAGTGAGAAAAATAATTCCCGGGCCCCTGCAGCAAGGGGAGACTCCTGCAGCCATGACAGTGTCGTCACATTCCCGATATAATCATCACAGAGGAAATGAGGACTTAACAATGTGACAACGGTGAGGGTATTGGTGCTGGGCATGATAACAGCTTCGGCTTTAAATAGATATAAGGGGAGATTTTTTTGAGTCCTTGTCTGATGCCAGATTTTATTGGAAAATCATCGCCAGCATTCAGTGTACAGATACACGACTGGTGGTGGAGAAGGGCTTGAGGAACAGCATCTCATCGTTCAATGAGGCACTTTACAACCTTCCAACCTCGACACGGAGTTCAACAACTTCTGATAATAACCATCGCTCCCATTTTCTCGGACAGCGGCTGCTGGTACTGGTTCTGCTGTAACCATTCACACCTCCTCCAGACCCATCTTTTGTTCCTTTACTTGTCCCATTACCAGCCCCTTTCGGCTCACGCCGTCATCCCTCTCTGTCATTTCATCACTCCCGCCCTCCACCCTATCACAGGCCTTCCCTATTGTTCTTTCCTCCGTTCCCCCCGCCCTTTCCCTGCCTCTGTACTTGATTAAAAACTGTTAAGCTCTAACTTCTTTAAGTTCTGATGAAAGTCCATCGACCTGGAACGTTAACTCTGTTTCTCTCTCCACAGATGCTGCCTGACCCATTGAGTGTCTTCAGCATTTTCTAGTTGTATTTCAGATTTCCAGCATCCGCAGTATTTTGCTTTTGAGACAGAAAGTCCACCCTATGTAGAAACATAGAAACTTAGAAGATAGGAGCAGGAGTCGGCCATTCGGCCCCTCAAGCCTGCTCTGCCATTCAATGCGATCATGGCTGATCATCCAAATTCAGTACCCGGTCCCTGCTTTCTCCATAATTACATAGCATTACATCAAGTCGACACCACAGCAACAGACCATTCGCCCCAACTGGTCCGTGCCGGTGTTTCTGCACACGAGCCTCCTCCCACCCCTCTTCATCCCACCCCATCAACATATCCTTCTATTCCTTTCTCCCTCATGTGCTTATCTAGCTTCCCTTTAAATGCATCTATACTATTCGCCTCAACTACACCTTGGCCGGAATTTTCGCCAGCTAGGTGGGTAGGGGGCAGGGGGCCTCCGAGGTGGTGGGGATCCCGATAAAGTCAGCAGGGCCTGATTTGCATGTGAGGCCTCAGATTCCCACCTGCAGCCATAATTACATCGCGGGGGGTGGGCTAGTCAGGGACCCTGGATCCAGGAGGTCGGTATAAAGCCACTTACCTCCTGGGTGCAGCGGTCCCCGCCTCGGTTTAACTTCCGGGTTTCACGAACTGTGTGAAACCCGTCCACAGGCAGTTAAACACAAAATGGAGTGAAAAAAAAGAGGCTTGCAGCTTCATTATAATATTTTAATTGAGGTACCGCCCCCTGGGAATGGGTTGGTCGCCCGCCCCGTCCCATCTCCGTTAAGACCGGAAGTGGGCGGGTTGGAGGCGGGATCAAGTCGGGAATTCCATTTTTAACAATTTAACTGCCCCCACGCTCCAAAGCCACCTGTTTTTTATAGGGGGAAATTACGGCCCTTGTGTTAGCAAGTTCCACATTCTAATCACTCTCTAGGTAAAGGCTTTGCTCCTGAATTCCCTATTGCCACACCTGGAGTACTGGGAGCAGTTCTGGGCACCACACCTTAGGAAGGATATATTGGCCTTGGAGGGAGTGTAGCGTAGGTTTACCAGAATGATACCCAGACTTCAAGGGGTTAAATTACGAGGAGAGATTACACAAACTAGGGTTGTATTCCCTGGAATTTAGTAAGTTAAAGGGATGATCTGATCGAAGTTTTCAAGATCTTAAGGGAAATTGATAGAGTAATTGGAGAGAAACTATTTTGGCTGGCTTGGGTGTCTAGGACAAGAGGGCATCGTCTAAAAATTAGAGCCAAACCTTTCAAGAGTGAAATTATTAAACACTTCTACACACAAAGGTAGTAGAAGTTTGCAACTCTCTTCCGCAAATGGCAATTGTTAATTTTAAATCTGATAGATTGATAGATTTTTGTTTACCAAAAGTATTAAGGGATATGGGGCAAAGGCGGGTATATGGAATTAGGTCGTGGAACAGCCAATGACCACACTGAATGGCAGAGCAGGCTCGAGGGGCGAAATGGCCTCGTCCTGTTCCCATGTTCCTGCATTCCTCTATTGGATTTATTAGTGACCAATATTTATGACCAATGTTCCCTCTAATTTTTTTTCCCTGTCCTTGGATCTGGTGAGCGACCTGTGTGGGACCTCATGATCGGAGGGGGATCATTGTTTACGACCCCTAGTTTTGGACTCTGCCACAAATGGAAACTTTTTCTCTACCCTATCAAACCATTCATAATCATAAAGACCTCTATCAGGTCACCCCGCAGCCTTCTCTTTGCTAGAGACAAGAGCCCCCGCCTGTTCAGACGTCCCTGAGAGTTACACCCTCTCAGTTCTGGTAGCATCCTCGTAAATAATTTTTTGCACTTTCTCCAGTGCCTTTTATATCCTTTTTATAATACGGAGACTGCACACAGTACTCCAAGTGCAGCCTAACCAAGGTCCTATTCAAGATATTACAGTGTGCAGACAATGCTTGCGTCTGCGCTCACTCGGAGGTCGAACTCCAAACCATCGTAAACAACTTCACCGAAGCATACGAGAGCATGGGCCTTACACTAAACATCCGTAAGACAAAGGTCCTCTACCAACATGCCCCCGCCACACAGTGCTGCCCCCCGATTATCAAAATCCATGACAAGGCCTTGGACAACGTGGACCACTTTCCATAACTCGGGAGCCTACTGTCAACAAGGGCAGACGTCGATGACGAAGTCCAACACCGCCTTCAGTGTGCCAGTGCAGCCTTCGGTCACCTGAGGAAGAGAGTGTTTGAAGACCAGGACCTCAAACCCGGCACCAAGCTCATGGTCTACAGGGCAGCAGTGATACCTGCCCTGCTGTATGTCTCAGAGACATGGACCATGTACAGCAGTCACCTCAAAGCACTGGAGAGGTACCACCAATGCTGCCTCTGCAAGATCCTGCAAATCCATTGGCAGGATAGGCGCACCAATGTCAGTGTTCTTGCTCAGGCCAACATCCCCAGCATCGAAGCTCTGACCACGCTCAATCAGCTCCGATGGACGGGTCACATTGTCCGCATGCCCGATACGAGACTCCCAAAACAAGCACTCTATTCGGAGCTCCGGCACAGCAAGAGAGCCCCAGGTGGGCAGAGGAAATGCTTTAAGGACACCCTCAAAGCCTCCTTGAAAAAGTGTAACATCCCCACTGACACCTGGGAATCCCTGGCCCAAGACCGCACAAAGTGGAGGAGAAGCATCCGGGAAGGCGCCGAACACCTCGAGTCTCTTCGCCGGGAGCAAGCGGAAGCCAAGCGCAGGCAGCGCAAGGAGCGCACGTCAACCCAAGCACCCCACCCACCCGCCCCCTTCAACCACCGTCTGCCCCACCTGTGACAGAGACTGTAGGTCCCGCATTGGACTCATCAGTCACCTGAGAACTCATTTTTAATGTGGAAGCAAGTCATCCTCGGTTCTGAGGGACTGCCTAAGAAGAAGATTCAAGATTAACATAACTTTTCTGCTTTTCAATTCGATCCCTCTAGAAATGAACCCCAGTGCTTTGTTTTGTCTTTTTGTTAAGGCCTTTTTAACCTGATACACAATGGCCCAGAAATTCGGGTCGGGGACTTCCCGCGGGTGCAAGCCCTCCGACCTGCACTTACCTAGCGCGCTGGCCGTTGTGCTGTGGGCCCGCATGGGATTCCGATCCTGGGCCTGCTCCAACTGCCAGTGTGCAGTGCTTGCGTATCCCAGGGGCGCAATTAGTTCGAAGTGTCCCCTGGGATCACGTGGGCCATGGAGAGCCAATCGTAGCAGGGAATCTCTATTCATAGATTTGACAGGAAGACCTGTCAAATCTATGATCAGACTTCAGCCCCAAAACATAACTAAAACTTCAAATAATTTTTTTTAAAAACATCACATTTTTAAAATAACTATAAATTACATAAAATAACTATTTTAAACAATAATTTAAATTTTTGAAAAAATTAATTACATTTTCTAACGGGGCTAAAAATAAACTTACCTTTCTTTAAAGTATTTAAAAATAATAAACCTGTGGAAAAAATGTTTTAATTTTACTTAATTCACCACTTACCTTGTTAGAAGCAGGCCTTGCGTCTGCTTTTTAAAAGCGTAGCTCCTGGAGACTTACCCTCCCGGAGAAATCTGGAAATAAAACGGAAGTTCCAGGCGTACGTGCTGCCTCTCCGGCGCACGCGTTCGACCTCTGAACCCCTTCCTTTAAGGCAACGGAAGTTCCGGTTTCCCGCGCATGTACAGTGCATGCACGAAACTGGCACTTTCGTTGGGCCTACGCATGAGTACCCAGCGCGTACTCACCCGTGGGGACCTGAATTTCTGCCCCAATTTATTATATAAATGATTATTAGAAAGCGAGAGTTATTTCGTCACCATCAGATGGTAGCATGAGATCACCCTGATCCCCATTTCTGTTACCAACAGCCGGGACTATCAGCAGAGAGTAATTCTGACTGTTTAGCAAGCACTGTGCAGAGGCACTGCAGAGAGAATGGTCACTAGGTGCAAATAAAAGATTTATGTTTGTGCTATTGCTTCTTCCAACAAGGGGTTACTGAGGCTGCTCTGATTCCTTGTTGTCTCATTTTAATTTGTTGTAGTTGATATAATATTCCGGGGATGTATTACTACCACCAGCCTATTTATGTTTGCCTTCTGGATTCACCTTTAGCCTTTAATTAATTCCAAGTTCTCACCTGAACATGTAGCAGTTGTGCTGATGAAAGAAGGCGAGTGATTGATTGAGGTAAATATATGTAAAGGCTAAATGCCCAAAACAAAGGCTCGCCTGGCTGTGCGGTTACATGCCAGCCGTGGTTCGCTCCGCTGATTATTGTGAATTGCCACTGGTGAGTTTTAACCCAAAGATTGAACAGGCTGTGTCTCTTTTCTCTGGAAAAAGAGAAGGCCGAGGGGCGCCTTGATAGAAGTCTTTAAGATTATGAAAGGGTTTTGACAGAGTAGACACAGAAAAGATGTTTCCACTTGTGGGGGGAGAGCAAAACTGGTGGTCCTAAATATAACATAGTCACTAATTAATCCAAGAGGGAATTCAGGAGAAATCTCTTTACCCAGAGAGTGGTGAGAATGTGGAACTCGCTCCCACAGGGAGTGATTGAGGCGAATAGTATAGATACATTTATGGTTATTTCCTGGATCAGAAATCGGAAATCGAAAGTTACATTGAAATTTGCTGCAATTGTGTTTAAGATTTTGACAGTAGCTCAATAATTGTCAAAGCACAATATATTTAAACATAGTGTGCAACTCCGTAATAGGCCAATTGCCGATTGTAAGGCTGGCTTCATATTGAATTCAACAGTCTCTGTTAAACTACTCACAAAATTCTTCTTCCAAATGAGGAAAATTCAATCTCTTTTTATCCTCTCCTGCTCCATTCTTCTTCCACCCTCAGGCAAGTCCTGCTACTTTCAGAACTCTTAGTCCGTTCCAGTCAATTGTTTTTGAAATGACTCCACGACTGTTTCCAGATCCCTGATTTTAACTCATTATGTATCAAAACTAAGACTTCAGTTAAATCCCTCTTCAGCCAACCTCAACAGTACTTTTGACATACAACCAATGAACAATAGGAACTAAATACAGGACACCTTGTTTTTTCATTCGTTCCTGGGATGAGGGCTTTGCAGTGGCATGGTCGTGTGAGCGCTTGGAGAGGAGCCCCCCACTGCCTTGTTGTCTGCCACCAACATTCCTCTCATGGGTCAGCCCCACTTCAGAGCTAGCAAGTGGCTTGACAGCACCTTGCTGCACTTCAGGGGAGCCATGAGGACCCGTTTCTGCACTGGAAGTCCTAGTCCAGAGAACTTCCATGAAGGTCTGGCTTCTATGCTCAATAGCTGACCATCGCTACTCAAGAGATGCCAGTCTATTCTGAACAATGACCATGTTTTAAAAACTCTGGTGACTTAGCTGCTCCATGGCTGTAGCCATCCTCTCCTTTACCGTAGCCATCCTCTCCTCTACCGTAGCCATCCTCTCCTCTAACGTAGCCATCCTTTCCACGGAGGTTGCCATTCTTTCCGTGGTGATGCGTTCATGTGCCAAAGCCTCCACAAAGGCTCTGCTCATGTTAGTGATGGACTCCTCCATTCGCTCCACACGCGCAGCGACCCTGGATACAAAACCTGCCAGAGACTCCTGCACCTGTTCCTGGAGTTCCAGCACCGCTCTCCTTCTGGATGGACCCGGAGGCAAAGGGTCGACATGCAGTTAAGCCGAGCTGGCAGAGTCCTGCGCCCTCCGACGAGGACTCTCCACGGCTGTCCCTGTCTCCACCATCTGCTGATGCTCACTTGTGAGCTGTGATACACCAGGTGACAACACTATATCTCATGATGGTCCCACTGAGGTGAGTGTCTGCGCTGGTGCTGGGTGCGCTGAATTCTGCCGAAACTGCACCCTCAGAGGTTGCTGCTTCCTCTGAGGAGTCTTGAGGCTCAGGCTGTTCCTTCTGGACAGTGGGGATGGGGGCTTTTGATGGTCCTTTGGGGGAGTAAAGGAAAGGGTCAGAGATGTGAGGTCAAGGTTACATGAACATTGAATTGTGCAGATGATCATAAGTCAATCTGTTAGAGCATCAGATTCATTATCAGTGACTCATGCAATGTCAATGAGAGAGATGCCAAACTATTCTGTCACCAGCTTGCTGTGATGTGCCCGACTCTCCGTCCCCCACTTGGGAATCCTCCTCGATCCCAGCGATTTCCAGGACCGCCACCCCCCAGGTGGTGAGCTGGGCTACTGAGGGTGGCCCTCCTCCTGCCATGGCTCTTTCCCTCTTATTGTGGGCTCTCTTTTCCTGCAATGAGGGACACAAGTGGAATTTGAGTGAGAATGAAGGAGCAAGTGTAGAGAATCCATAGCATTGATGCTTAGAAGGAGACAAAGGACCCTCCCTGTGTGTTGTAAGTTGTTGTCATTGCGTCACAGTGATAGGGAGTGTAAGGGTTGCATGGTCGAATAGTTATGTGAATGTGACCATAGAGAGAGAGGGAATGGGTAAGGGTGCAGGGATGTCAGTGGCAAGTGGGATGTGGAGGAAGAGGTTGGCAAAGCTGAGTGCTGGTGAGGAGAGGTGATGGGGATCAGATTGAGGGTGATGAGAAAGTCATACTCACTTTTCCTGTGCGGAGAAGGTCATGAAACCTCTTCCTGCACTGCAGCCAGGTTCAGCGGCTCATAGAAATGGAATTGACCTCCTGGGCCACTTGCAGCCACATAGCTTTAGTCTGCTGGGGTGGCTTTTTTCTCCCTGAGGAAGGGAAGAGCACCTCCTTATTGGATCTTGCTCCCTCCACCAGAGCTTGGAGGGAGGCCTCATTGATGCGTGGAGCACACTTTGGCCTACTGGTGGACATTGTGGATGAATGAAGGGCTTACAACAATGGTCATAAAGTTTCCAGTCTCCAGAAGAAGCAAGACTGCTTGCAGGCCTTAAATCCAGCAGCATTGATGACATCATCAGAGGTGACTTTCTGTATGAAAAGACTCATTGGGCCAGGGGTTTCCACACGCTGGAAATCAAGCGCCCAGTTAGGGGAAAATCGCACTTTTTTCCCACTTCACATTGGAGTCGGGGTCCGGACACGAAAACCACCTGACACACCCCAGCCCGCCCCCAATGGCAAAATCGAGCCCCTTATCTCCATGATATCTGTCATTTTATGTCTTTATATTAATTCTTTTTTAAAATATCTTTGCAATTAGTTTTGTTAAGCGAATTCTAATTTCTACTTAGCATCATAGTATGTTATTTAATGATTTGACCTTCACTCACAGCCTGTGGCTGCTTGTTATCAAAACTTAGTCAAAACTGCTTTTGACTGTCTTTGCAGCTGCATTTTGAACAAGTCTTAGCTTTTTAGTTACCCAGGAGTAATTACAGGTAATATTATTTGGTCAATGGCTACACTTGAATTTATACATATATGATTCTCGTCGACTAAATATCTCTAAATATCAGCCTTTCGTTCAAGTCCCCACCTCAAGGATGAAATGTTTTAAACATTGATTCCTCGACTACTTCAATCTATTCTCTGACTAGTGTTGCTGCAAATTGGAATCCTCTAATTGAGGGGAACAGAACGGTTCTCAAATGAGGTTTTATCCCCCTTTTCATTATAGGCCTGGGTGCTAACTATGACACTCACAGGGGCCGACCCCCCTACTGTCATGGCTGAGGGACATCCCAGGGTCTCCCAACCATCATGTCGGCCGTGCTGATATGTCTTGCCTTCTAGTGCGTCCCAGTCTATCCTTTCTCCTCCGCCTGCTGCTCCTATTGCTGCGTCATACGATCTGGCAGTAACTGCCCTGATCTGACCCCTTACTTAAATTCAATTCACTGTTCCGGTGTTCCAATTCTGCCCCGCCTGGGGCATCCTCTGTTTCTTCGGATCTTTCCTGATTCGACCCTACCTGGGGTCTCCTCTACATTGCTTCAGATCTTCTCTTTCGGTGTGCTCAATTAATTTGTTAGTGCTGGTTAGTCATAGGCATGAGTACACAATTGGCTTATGTATCAAAGTTTTACTACATGGGCTATACATATATCAGATACACTATCATTACAAGTTCGAGAACTACCAGAGCGTGTGAAGTGATATGAACATTAGGGTGTGCTGATGTATTAAGCCCAATATCCCACCAGAGAGAGTTGTCCTCTATGCTGTCAAGTTCAATATCTATTCTCGAGTTGTCTTGCTCCAAAACATAAAAATGATTTAGGGAGGAGTTCAGTCATATCATGAGCTCACTGAAACCCTTAGACAACAGGGGAATGTAGTATCCAAATTGTGCCACATAATTGTGCAGCTCATACTTAAGTATCTCATTTACTGTCAGTTTCACTTGAGCATAGGTTTAGATATTGAGTAAAACATGCTGATGGGACAGGTCCTGTTAGACCCGTAAAGCATGGTAGAGTGTTGTTGGAGCTGCACTCATCCAGGCAAGTGGAGAGTATTCCATCACACTCCTGACTTGTGCCTTGTAGATGGTAGAAAGGCTTTGGAGAGTCAGGAGGTGAGTCACTCGCCACAGAATACCCAGCCTCTGACCTGCTCTTGTAACCACAGTATTTATGTGGCTGGTCCAGTGTAGGGGGTGGCGTGTGCGTTCCCAGTCAGCTTTGCCTCTGACTGTCCCTTGAGCAGTTTGAATCGCTCCCACACCCCTGGGTTCTAGACACCAGACTTAGGTACAGGCGGCGATACAGAAAGTCGAGTAGACAAGTGGTTTGGTGTAAGAAAACCAAGATTTTATTAAAAGCAGAATACAACAATCTTATGAAAAATTACTGGTATAAAATACAGGCATGAAACAATTACACTTATATGGGAATGGGGAACACATGGCACATCGAGGGAAAACAACTACATTAACAATCCCCTTATCCTTATCCCACCCCCTATACCTAACTAGATTAAGCTATAAGGGGCCAGGAATTCATGCTCACCAATCCAAAACCTGTTGCTTTAACGGTTGTGAGTTTTGAGGTCTGGTCCTGCTGTCCTTTGGGGTACCCCGTCGCCACGTGGTCTCAGGGCATGGTGCTAGAGTTGTTGTTGTGACACACCCTCCCTCTCCTCATCTACCGTCGTCGTCTCGTCGTGATGGGTTTTCTTCTTCTCCCTCGGGCGGTCGCCGGCGGTAATGTTGCGGTTGGGAGTCGGTTGGCGTTTTTCACGGCTCATTCGATTTTACTACCCATCCTTTGAACGCCAGTATATTCGTTGCGGCGTGGACACCCGCGTCTAACGCCAGCTTATTCGCAGTGTTCTAACGCCAACTTATTCTCACTGTCTATACATACACTGCTAATTTCTTCCCCAAACGCCAGCTTATAACTAGGCGTTTGGTGTTTACAAATGCGTCTTTTGCTGCCCTTCTCTGTTCTTGTCGGTTTTACCTTCTTCGTCTCGTCGCGTCTCGTCTTGTCTTGTCTCTTTTGCCCCTTTTCGGCCTGTGTGTCCAGTGTGGTATTGAACTCGGGTCTCGTTCTCCTCCCGCATTTGGCCCCAGTGTAATGGGCGCCCTCGGTTGTTGAGCGGTACGGGGAGCAAGAAGTGAGCCCACCACGAGGCCAGGGCGTGAGTACGAGTGGCAGCTGGCCAAGGCCACAGACAAGTGTCAAAGTCAAGAGCAAGGGTCTAGAGCTAAGAGAGCGATTGCTACTGATGGGCCTCCAATTATACCCATTTCTTCAACTCCTTATCTGCGCGCCAAATCAGGTCAGTCCATTGTTTAACTTTTGGCAGGCTGTTTTAAATGATTACAACCATTTATTTTAATGACTTTAGGAGTGGTTATCTCCGGGTCTAATGGCCCCAATGTCCTGGTTGCTTTGTCATGGATAAGACTTAATTGTCCTCATCCTGACTTGATCGCTACTGTGAGCTGTTATCGATTAAACATGCAGGAAATTAATGGCCACGATCATAGGCCCATTCTATTTTGATTTGATTCAAGTCGAACAAATGCGTATTCTGTGTTTACTTTGTCTGGCTGGCTCCAAAGAGTCCCTGCTCACAGATTCCTACATTTTAATGTTTCGTCTCTGGGCCTACTTGTTGGCAGAGGCTTGTTTTTAAAATCCTGTCAGTATTGATCACGAGGTTTACAGAAGCCATTTTGGGTACCCTGTTTTTAATAACTTGTCCAAAACAGGGTCCCTTGATCCATAACTCGGGGAGTGCGGGAATTTTGAGAACCCTGCAACTTACACCAGTTAAGTTTCTGATCAATGGTGACCCCCAGGATGTTGATGGTGGGGGATTCAGCGATGGTAATGGTGAATCTTGTGACAGATATTTCATAGGTCTCCGTCAAACTTATAACTCTTTATATTGGAACAAAGTATAAACTCAAAGCAACAATGCCGCTAATTAAATCAAAGTACCTGTTTGTTTTAAATGAATAATAGATAGAATAGTACAGCACAGAAAGAGGCTATTCATCCAATTGAGTCTGCGATCGACATTGCTAATAGCATTTTGAATACTAAAAATGGCAACAATTGGAAATAAGCCCCCTGTTTCACTCTCATAGTTGTGGTGGGGGTCTTGGGAAACTTAAAGCATTGGGGTCAATTTTGAGTGGCATTGGCTGGAGTTAATGGTACAATAGCGGCCTCAGAATAAGGTTGGCGGACTACCCACCCTATTAACACCGGCCATGCGGTCAGCTCCATTTTGAAAGGGGTCCTACCGTCGAGTGCCCAAAGCACCTGCCTGTTTCAGGCGATGGGCCCCTTTTAATACGGGAATCGGGGTCCCGTGAGGCAAAAAGGACCCCGATCGGCATTTTAGGTCGGGACTGGTCGGGCCTGCGCCGCGTTCGCTCCGACCAATCCCACAGGCGACGGAACCGAAGAGGCCCGGCCAAAGGGAAGCGTTGAGTTATTTTTGTGGGCCCCGGGGGGAGCGAGAGTGACCCACAAAAATAATCCGGAACTCTGTCACCCCGAGACAGCCCACCGCCCCCTGCCGCCCCCCCTCCTCAACATACTCGGCGTGATCTTGAGGCTTCAATCCGGCGAGATGCATCAGGGGGCCCGTCTGGCACCCCGTAGCGTTCCTGACACATTTAAATGAGGCCAGGGGCTCAAAACAGAAGGGGGGGAGGGGAGGTAGGCCCTTCACCCCTGGAACAGGCGGCCGGTCAGCGTGCTCCCCCAATCAGTCCCCCAAAGGTCATCCACCAGAGCAAGGCAGCAATTATTTGAGAAGTCACTTGAGCAATTGCTGACTGACTCTTATCTACTTCTGGACCAGCTGGAGTTTGAGCAGTGCCAAGCGATGTGGTCTCCTCTACATTGGGGAGACCAAACGCAGATTGGGGGACTGCTTTGCGGAACACCTCCGTTCAGTCCGGTCGCCTGTCATTTTAATTCACCACCCCATTCCCACTCGGACCTCACCGTCCTCGGGCTCTTGCATTGTTCCACGGAAGCTCACCGTAAACTCGAGGAACAGCACCTCATCTTCCGATTCAGCACTTTACAGCCTTCTGGACTCAATATCGAGTTCAACAATTTCAGATCATAACCTCGGCCCCTATTACATTTTTACTTATATTTTTTATCCACACCTTTGTTTTGGCCTTCCCCCCCCCTTTCTTTTTTTTTCTCTCTCCCACATGGCAGCTGTCTCCCATTCTGCCAGCGCATTTCACACCTAATCTAGAGCCGTCTTTTGTCTCCACTAGTCCTATCACCATCTCGTCTCGTTTTGAATACCTCTTAATGTCCCTTCACTTCTCTTTTGTTCTCTCCCAGCCTGGCCTCTTAATCCATTTCATTTTCTGTGCTTCTTTAGTCTTGACAAAGGGTTTTCACCCGAAACGTTGACTCTATTTTCTCTCCACAGATGTTGCCTGGCCTGCTGAGTTTTTCCAGCATTTTCTATTGTTATTTCGGATTTCCAGCATCTGCGATATTTTGCTATCATGTAGGTGACTGCTAGCGGTCACTGACGTAAGAAAACTACTAGGCACTTGGTCTAAGCGTTAAACAAAGCTTTAATCAACTGTTTTACAACATGGTGGTCTAGTTGTGTCCTTCACTAGTTCCTGTTAAGAATGTCCTGCGCAAGCTGGGCCTGTGCCCGAGTATTTATACTCTCCCTGGACAGCGCCACCCGCAGGCCGCTCAGTATTATTTCATAATTCTTTCTTTCATGAATGACTGATTCATGTCGGTCACCTTGACCAATCACCAGCTGTGTGTAATTTGTGGGAGTAGATCTGTCTTAAGCTCTTCTTGTGAGTTGTAAGTCATTTCCTTTACTGAATCAAACCCTCGAAAAACAGTAGGTCTAGGTCGATCTATAAACCTGATGTGATGTCTGTAAATCCCAAAGGACCCATTGCTTCCACTTTCTCCAGATTGCCGACACGGGCAGCATTGCTGCTTGCCTTTCAATTCAGGAATTTAGATTGAAAAAAAGAATAAAAGGGTTTGAATTCACAGATCGGAGCTAAGGCTACAACTCTTGCGTGGATTCCCTGCCTGCCCTCTCAGGTGGAGATCCAATGACACTACTCGAAGAAGCGCAGGTTGGGAGTTCTCCTGGGGCCAATATTCATCCCTCAATCAACATCACTAAAATAGATTATCCAGTCATTTATCTATTGCGTGCCTGTGGGATCTTGCTGTGCGCAAATTGGCCTGCCGCGTTTCCTACATTACAACAGTGACCGCACTTCGAAAGTACTTTATTGGCTGTAACGCCTTTTGGGACTTCCCAAGGACATGAAAGGCGCTATTTAAATGCAAGCCTTTGTTTCATCAGCTACTCACGGTGCGGTCAAAGAAACCCCTGCTGCAGGTACTTCATAATATGAAAAACACGAGTATATACATCCGCACTCATCTCCACATTATCCCGATCGCATCCTGATGTTAAAAAAACAAACAGCTTGAGTATTTTCAGGAGTGGACTATGACTATAAATGGGGCTATTGCACAAGATCGCGTCCCATGCCAAACCAGAGAAGAACACAAGGTCTTGGCATAAACATGCTATAAATTGTTAATGGTACAATAAACATTTTATAGATACTCAAGCTCCTGATTTCTTTCCTCCTAGGCCTGAGACCGAATAATATTTCACTCATGGTTAAGCATTGTTTGTTGAAATGACATTATTAGTTTGTCTTTATTCCTCATCTATGTTGATGTCTCCACTTGTGGGGAGAGCAGAACTAGGGGCCATAAATATAAGATGGTCACTAATAAATCCAATGGGGAATTCAGGAGAAACCTCTTTACCCAGAGAGTGGTGAGAATGTGGAACTCGCTACCACAGGGAGTGGTTGAGGCGAATAGTATAGATGCATTTAAAGGGAAGCTGGATATGTACATGAGGGAGAAAGGAATAGAAGGATATGTTGATGGTGTTAGGTGAAGAGGGGTGGGAGGAGGCTCGTGTCGAGCACAAATACCGTCATGTACCAATTTGGCCGATTGGCTTGTTTCTGTGTTGTAAATACTTTGGGGAGAAATTTGACATGTTAACCCCCCCAGTTAGCACCTGGCGGGGGCGCTAACTGGGTGTTCAGGCACAGCGACGGGGCGAATCCCACACTGCACGGAAAATTCGATAACAGTTAGTGCCTTGTCAACTTTCGCCATGCAGATCGTGACGTCAGTGAGTGTGCAACACTCGCTGGGCGCCCGATCTGAAAACTTCATTAGCGCCCCCTGCCTTTCCACCTCGTGCCGACAGCGCCAGGGAGCGGTGGTGTGAACCAGCCAGCTGGCGGCAGGCGGGGCGCTACTTAATGGGATGCGCCCAGCTGTCAAGAAACTTCCGTTGCAAAGGTCAGTTATGAGTGGCAGAGAGCTCAGGATGTATCTGCAGCCAAATAAAGGTGGCTTAGTCCCCGGGGTGTTGCAGGTTGTCCAAGGACTTTCAGTTCATCTCACAGCATATCGCCGTTCCGCACTCCCTGAAGCATTGGGGGCTGGGGTGCAGACTCCAGTGACCCTCCCCTTTAATGGATGGAAGATGCCTGCGCCAATGCTCACTCCCGATTACACAACACCTCATATTCATTATCGCTTGAAGCCTAACCCCACTCGCCTATGCCACTAGCACCTGATTTAGCGCTCCCCTGCATTCTTTGAGCGCTGAGACTGAATTTAGCAGGCCGTGAGATTGATTAGCGCCTGGGGCTAAACTTCCAACTTCTCAAAAGTTAGCTCCCCAGCCGGGGTGATACCGAGTTTCTAGCCCTTTTGTAACATTACCACTGAATAAGTTTATACACATTGAAATCCTGTAAAATAAACTCAAACCCTCTCGGTATTTGGTGTTTCTACAAACCATCTCTTTTTTCACAGTTCTATCAACTTTTGGCGATGAATTTAACGGGCAATTAATGTGCCAACCCCTCATGTTCTTAAAAATAACGGGGAGGCTGAGGGCGAGATGCCGCTGGTGTGAGGAAAATGGTGGAGAGGCGTAAATCGACCAGCAAGTCCTGGAGACAAATCTCATAATCCCCTGAACTTGCCGGTCGATTTTGCAAATTAATAACGGCGAGCGTCGTTAACACGCTGTTGCTTTTTCCAGCAATATTCGGTCCAATAGCTTTGCTCAAAGTCTGCAATAAATGGTCACCTGCCTCGAAAATATTTCGCAGCAAACATTTGAACACAGGGTTGGTTGTTAAGTGTCACTTTGGAGTCACCACAATATGAAATAAAAGGGGGAGATTTTCCTGGGTCTGTGCCCGAACGGTATCGGAAAATTCGGGTGGGTCAGAGAGCTGCACGTAAACAAAGCCATCCATTTTTCCTTCCGGAAACTTGGACAGAGGGCAGTCAAGTGGGTCCTTTTACAGGCGAACCCGCTGCCTGGTCTGTCCGATATACACAGCGCCCGTATGCCTGTAGAAGGTAGAGTCAGCCATGGCTCGGTGCCTCTGGGTCAGAAGGTCGTGGGTTCAAGTCCCGCCCCAGAGACATGAGCACAAAATCTAGTCTGATACACCCAGTGCAGTACTGAGGGAGTGCTGCACTGTCGGAGGCGCCGTCTTTCAGGTGAGGCATTTAACTGAAGCCCCGTCTGCCGCCTCAGCTGGATGTAAAAGATCCCATGGCATTATTTTGAAGAAGAGCAGGGGGAGCTATCCCCAGTGTCCTGGCCTTATATCTCAACCAACAGATTATATGGTCAATATCACATTGCTGTTTGTGGGAACTTGCTGTGCGCAAATTGGCTGCCGTGTTTCCTACATTACAACAGTGACTACACTTCAAAAGTATTTCATTGGCTGTAAAGCGTTTTGGGAACTCCTGAGGCTGTGAAATGCAAGTTCTTTTGTTTTATTGGAAGGTAAATGGGCACAGCGAGGAACAATTTCTACCCCCTGATGTCTAAAGTGTGACTACCTCAGTGTGACTTCCAAAGTGTGACGGATATGCTAAGTTCAAGGTAATACAGTAGATGTACTTAGAAATTGCTATAACAATGTTTAACATCAATCTTTTCTTACATGAGTGTGCTTCAGGCTGCTCAGGCAATGCAATCTAAGGATATGGAACACATTTCTGGCTTCAAGAGTGAGCAAATATTGCAGCCAAAGCAAAGATAATGGCATCAAATGGTCTGTCCCTTAATTCATTCAGGGGTTCTGGGTGTCCCATCCCTAGTTGCCCTGGAGAAGGTGGTGGCGAGCCTTCTTCGTGAACCGCTGCAGTCCGTGTGGTGAAGGTGCTCCCGCAGTGCTGTTCAGGAGGGAGCTGCAGGATTTTGACTCATAGCAACATAGAAACATAGAAGATAGGAGCAGGAGTAGGCCATTCGGCCCCTCGAGCCTGCTCCGCCATTCAATGAGATCATGGCTGATCATCCAAATTCAGTACCCTGTCCCTGCCTTCTTCCCATATCCCTTGATCCCTTTAGCCTTAAGAAATATATCTAACTCCTTCTTGAATATATTTAATGAATTGGCCTCAACTGTCTTCTGTGGTCGAGAATTCCTCAGCTTCACCACTCTCTGGGTGAAGAAATTCCTCCTCATCTCAGTCCTAAATGGCTTACCCCTTATCCTTAGACTGTGACCCCTGGTTCTGGACTCCCCCGCCATTGGGAACAGCCTTCCTGCATCTAGCCTGTCTAGTCCTATTAGAATTTTATAAGTTTCAATGAGATCCCCTCTCATTCTTCTAAACTCTAGCGAATATAAGCTTAATCGACACAACCTCTCTTCATATGTCATTCCTGCCATCCCAGGTATCAGCCTGGTGAATCTTCGCTGCACTCCCTCCATGGCGAGAACATCCTTCCTCAGATAAGGCGACCAAAACGATGATGAAGGAACTTTAGAACATAAGAAATAGGAGCAGGAGTAGTCCATTTGGCCCCTCGAGCCTGCTCCACCATTCAATAAGATCAACTCCACTTTCCCGCCTTAACCCCATATCCCTTGATTCCCTAAGTGTCCAACGGCGATATATGTTTAAGTCAGGATGGCATGTGACTTGGTGTTCGCACACACCTGCTGACCTTGTCCTTCTAGATGGTGGAGGTCACGGGTTTGGGAGGTGCTGTCGAAGAAGCCTTGGTAAGTTGCTGCAGTGCATCAATTTTAGACTTCGGTATTGCCAACAACAACAACTTCCATTTCGATAGCACCATTAGCAAAATACAAAGTCCCAAGGTGCTTCACGGGAGTGATTATCAAACAAAATTTGACACCAAGTCACATAAGGAGTTAAGCGGACAAGTGACCGAAAGCTTGGTCAACGATGCAGGCAGAGAGAAGAGAAGGACTTGGATTTATATAGAACCTTTCACAACCTCAGGACATCCTAAAGCACTTTACAGCCAATGAAGTACTTTTGAAGTGTATTCACGGTCATAATGTCGGAAACCAACCTGCACACAGTGAGGTCCCACAAACAGCAATGTGATAATGGCCAGATAATCTGTTTCTCCCATGATGTTGATTGAGGAATAAATACTGGGCAGGACACCAGGGATAACTCCCCTGCTCTTTCTGGAAATAGAGCGACAGGATCTTTTATTTCCACCTGAGAGGGAAGCCGGGACCTTGGTTTAACATCTCATCTGAAAGACGGCACCTCCACTAATGTAGCACTTCCTCAGCATATCACTGGAGTGCCAGCCTAGATTTTTTGTGCTCAGGTTTCTGGAGCAGGACTATGAACCCACAACCTTCCGCATCAGAGGCGCGAGTGCTACCAACTGAGCCATGGCTGAGAGAAGCTCAGGAAGGGAATTCCAGACTCGATAAATGACTCTGCGCTCCTGGCCCCAAAACATGGCTCTATGAGAAAGCAGACGGCAGTGCCTATTATAAAGTCTGATTGCTAAGTTTACAGGGTCCTCAGCAGAGTTACGCGCCGAGCCCCCGGTGGTGTGAGACAGTCTCCGGGATGGGTTCTCACACTGCTTATCTTTAGTCTTCCTGGGCCTCGAATCAGCACCTGACTCCCTAATCGTATTGCCGCTTTTGTGTCTGTGCGTACCCAAACATGCTTTGTATAAAGGCTGGCGTGACACTACCACTTTTGTCAATCGGGAACAAGGGCTCATAAACTCGCCATTATCACCAGCGGAACAGAGGGGGGAGTTCGGAGAAATCTTTTCACACGGAGCGCTATAGAAGGTGGAATGATTTACCACAAGTGGCTTTTGAAAAGCAGAGACAATAACATTGTCTAAAGGGGAACTGGATAAGTATCTGAAAAGGAAGATTGAAAAGGATATGGGGAAAAGGCAGGATACGAGATTAGAGTGGGTAGCTGAGGAGCGCGTACCCGTGCTGAATAACTGAATCTGTGCTGCAATGCCTTTGATTGACTATTTAATTTTTTAATGCAATTTGCATAAAAGAAGGAGGGACAAGCAGTGGCCTCAGCGCTGAGATTCACTTGCTTTGAGCCTGCTGTACAAGACCCTGTATTAAATCCTTGGCATTCTGCTGCAGTCCCTTATGTGGAATAATCAATAATGATCTGAACAAAAGATTGTGCGTGGGTTCGTGACAACACGATACACCAAACCTTGGTACAAAACACATTGTACCAGCAGCACTGTTATTTTTAAACAGCCTTGCATGATCAAATAATCATTCATTTGAGAATTAAAGGGTAGACGTTTTTGACCAGTACCGTTCTCGTACGACTGTTTAATGCTCTCGCACAGGAGCAGGAGTCGGCCATTCGGCCCCTCGAGCCGGCTCCGCCATTCAATAAGATCATGGCTGATTTAATCTTGGCCTCAACTCCACTTTCCCGCTCTCTTCCCCCATACCCCTTGACCCCCTCATAGTTCAAATGTCTGTCAAATCGCCGCCTTGAGTATATTCAATGGCCTAGAAATTCGGTAGGCTTAGCGCCGCTTTTGAGGCACTAGAGGGCCTAGCGCCGGAGTTATGGCCAGTTTGGAAATTGAGTGGGTCCCTAAATCGGCGTTAGGCCGTTAGCGCTGCGCCGGCACCGATGACGTCATCGGTGTGCGCAGCGTCCCGGTTGCCATGGTAACCCGCCCGAACTCCGAAATTGACTTGCGGCCGCCTCGCCCGTGGCAGCCGCAAGCAACGTTCTGGCAGAGGTGCCTTACTGGACTTTGCGCCGGCGCATTAAAGGCCCCGCGGCGGCCGGCCGCTTTCCCGCCGGCCGCCTGGCCGCAGCTCCCTCCCCGGACTTCTCCCCCCCCCCCCCCGGGACAGATGCAAGCCCGGCACTTGTCCGAGGTGCCGGGCTCATTTTTACAATGATTTTCGCGGGCCGCGGCCGGGTGCAGGCAGCTCCTCCTTAAGGGAAGGAGGAGGCCTGCACTTCCCGAACCTGCTGCACTGCAGCGGGCGCCGCAGCGCCGGAATAGCGCCGCTATTCAGCGCGTAGCGCCAGTTTTCAGGCGCAAACAGTTTTCAGCAGCGCCGGCAGCCGTTTGGGCGCAGAACTAGTGAATTTTTGGCCCGCCCAGCGCGACTTAGCTCCGGCACTAACTTCCGGCGCTAAAGCCGTCGCTGCGCCAAAACCCAATTTCTAGGCCAATGACTCCGCCTCCACAGCTCTCTGGAGTAGAGAATTCCAATGCTTCTCTCCAGATCTATTTTAACACAGGCTTTAACACACACGTTAAATGAGCAGGAGAGAAATTTATTGCAAGGCAGGGCGGTTGGTTACATTGACGCTGCGTTCCCGCTGCGATCCCGCCCACTGCCATCTTAACCGCATCGTTTTCTGAGTAGGTCATGGCACCTGCCCACCCTCCCTCCTCCTGCCCCCCCCTCCTCCTGCCCCCCTCCCTCCTCCTGCCCTCCCTCCCTCCTCCTGCCCCCTCCCTCCTTCTGCCCTCCCTCCTCCTGCCTCCCTCCTCCTGCCCTCCCTCCCTCCTCCTGCCCCCCTCCCTCCTCCTGCCCACCGTCCCTCCTCCTGCCCGCCCCTCCTCCTGACCCCCTCCTCCTGCCCTCCCTCCCTCCTCCTGCCCCCTCCCTCCTCCTGCCCGCCCTCCCTCCACCTGCCCTCCCTCCCTCCTCCTGCCCTCCCTCCTTCCTCCTGCCCCCTCCCTCCTGCCCGCCCTCCCTCCTCCTGCCCGCCCCTCCTCCTGCCCCCTCCTCCTGCCCGCCCTCCCTCCTCCTGCCCGCCCCCCCTCCTCTTGCCCGCCCTCGCTCCTCCTGCCCTCCCTCGCTCCTCCTGCCCTCCCTCCTCCTGCCCGCCCTCGCTCCTCCTGCCCGCCCCCCTCCTCCTGCCCGTCCTCCCTCCCCCTGCCCGCCCTCGCTCCTCCTGCCCTCCCTCCCTCCTCCTGCCCGCCCTCCCTCCTCCTGCCCGCCCTCCCTCCTCCTGCCCTCCCTCCCTCCTCCTGCCCGCCCTCCCTCCTCCTGCCCGCCCCCCCTCCTCCTGCCCACCCTCCCTCCTCCTGCCCGCTCTCGCTCCTCCTGCCCTCCCTCGCTCCTCCTGCCTGCCCTCCCTCCTCATGCCCGCCCAATTCGTACTTCGAGTTCAAATCCGGGCTACGTTAAGCAATAACGTCAGAACAGCACCAATCGCAATTCCTTCCTTTATTTCTGAATAAATGTATCTAATATACCATCTGTCTCTTTTCATAGAATCACAGAATAGTACAGCACAGAAAGAAAGACTTGCATTTCTATAGCGCCTTTCACGACCATCGGATACCCAAAAGCGCTTTACAGCCAATGAAGTACTTTTTTGACGTGTGGTCACTGTTGTAATGTAGGAAAAATGGCAGCCAATTTATGCACAGCAAGCTCCCACAAACAGCAATGTGGTAATGACCAGATTACCTGTTGTTTGTGATGTTGGATTGAGGAATAAATATTGGCCCAGGGCACCGGGGAGAACGCCCCTGCTCTTCTTTGAAATAGTGCCATGGGATCTTTAATATCCACCTGAGAGAGCAGACTCGGTTTAATGTCTCATCCGAAAGACGGCACCTTCGACAGGGCAGCACTCCTTCAGTACTGCACTAGGAGTGTCAACCTAGATTTTTGTGCTCAAGTCTCTGGAGTGGGGCTTGAACCTTCTGACTGAACCTGCTGCCATATGAGCCACGGCTGAGGAGTCCATTTGGCCCATTGGGTCTGCGCTGTCTCTTTACTGTATTAGAATTTCAATAACATGTCTGACTGTTTGGCGAGATCGATAATTAGGAGAGAACTCCCTTGATAGTTCAGCGAGATTATCCAGGATTAATCCCCAAACCCTGCTGAGTTAGCTGGTTTCAACTGGGCAGCATTGTGCGCACTGCAAATGGCCAAAGCACCCATGGGTTAATAGAGGAAAATCGGCGCCAAAATTCCCATTCCTGATTGCTATCTAGAGACCACTGTTGGAAGTGCACACATATGGATGTTTGTTGAGGTTGATTGCGGCAAGTTAGATGGTAGAGGTTTTCAGTACAGGCCCAAAGCCATTGTGCATGGAAGTGGAACTGCTCCAAAATAACCCAACTGTTTTCACGTCTTTGTGCTGTGTAATTGTAGAAATATATTCTGTTCCATCCTTCACCTCTCACTTCCACACAGCTCCCGATCAATAATTGCTGCAAGTGAGTGACTGATGTAAGAATAAATGCATCCTTGGAATGAAATGGGTTTTCAGTGACTTTAATAAACCTTTCTTCAGGCAAGCCTTGAGAAGGCAACATTGAAAATTGTTTTTAAAGAATGCTTCTTTTTCAGCAGGAGTGCCCGATTCTGATTCAGGCCTGTGCACCTATTATTTTATCTAGTTTCTATGCAGCATCATCTTTAGAAAGTGTTTGTGCATAAAGAGATGTTTCTGCTCCAAAACATTACTGCATAAAATTCCAGTCATTGAGCTCTTTCTGTTTTGAAACATGACTGACGCAGTTAAACAGACCCATCAGAATGTCTTCTTCCATATCACTTTCCATACTAGTGCTTCCGACACGTCTTCCTTTTTCCTCAACCGAGGATTCCCTGCTACTGTGGTTGATATGGCCCTTGACCATGTCCGTTCTATCTCCCGCACTTCTGCTCTCACCCCTGCCCCTCCCTCCCGGAACCACGATAGGGTTCCCCTTGTCCTCACCTTTCACCCCACCAGCCTCCACATTCAACGAATCATCCTCCGCCATATCCGCCACCTCCAACGTGATCCCACCACCAAAGACATCTTCCCCTCACCTCCCCTTTCAGCATTCCATAGGGACCGCTCCCTCCGCAACACCCTATTCCACTCCTCTACCACCCCCAGCACCCCTTCCCCTTCGCCCGGCACCTTCCCGTGCAAGCAAGCGCAGGAGATGCAACACATGTCCTTATACCTCCCCCCTTCCCACTGTCCAGGGCCCCAAATACCCCTTTCAGGTGAAACAGCGATTTACTTGTACTTCTTGCAATTTAATATACTGTATTCGCTGCTCACAATGTGGTCTCCTCTACATTGGGGAGACCAAACGTAGATTGGGTGACCGCTTTGCGGAACACCTCCGTTCAGTCTGTAAGGGTGACCCTGAGCTTCCGGTCGCCTGTCACTTTAATTCACCGCTCCACTCCCACTCGGACCTCACCGTCCTCGGCCTCTTGCATTGTTCCACGGAAGCTCAGCGTAAGCTCGAGGAACAGCACCTCATCTTTCGATTAGGCACATTACAGCCCTCTGGACTCAACACAGAGTTCAACAATTACAGATCATAACCTCATATCACATATATTTATTTTCTTCTTTTTTTTTCTTCTCTTCTTCCCCCCCCTCCACATGGCAGCTGCCCTTCATTCGGTCAGGGCAATTCACACCCCATCGAGAGCCATCCTTTGTTCCTTAACCTGTCCCATTTCCACCTCCTCTCGCCTTGAATCTCTCTCAATGTCTCTCAATGCCTCTTATTCTCTCCTGCTTTCTATCCTATCACTGACCTTCCCTTTTGTTCTTTCATCCCCTCCCCCTTTTCCCAGCCCCTAAGCCAGCTTTCCCTTTCCTGCTTTTTTTCCAGTTCTGACGAAGGGTCTTCGACCTGAAACGTTAACTCTGTTTCTCTCTCCACGGATGTTGCCTGGCCTGCTGAGTTTTTCCAGCGTTTTCTGTTGTTATTTCGGATTTCCAGCATCCGCAGTATTTTGCTATCGTAAGAATGTCTTCTCCTCCTTCTTCGGCAGTCCCTCGGAACCGAGGATGACGTGCTTCCACATTAAAAATGAGTTCTCAGGTGACTGATGAGTCCGATGCGGGACCTACAGTCTCTGTCACAGGTGGGGCAGACGGTGGTTGAAGAGGCGGGTGGGTCGGGTGCTTGGATTGACGTGCGCTCCTTGCGCTGCCTGCGCTTGGCTTCCGCTTGCTCCCAGCGAAGAGACTCGAGGTGTTCGGCGCCTTCCTGGATGCTTCTCCTCCACTTTGTGCGGTCTTGGGGCCAGGGATTCCCAGGTGTCGGTGGGGATGTTACACTTTTTCAAGGAGGCTTCGAGGGTGTCCTTGAAGCATTTCCTCTGCCCACCTGGGGCTCACTTGCCGTGCCAGAGCTCTGAGTAGAGCGCTTGTTTTGGGAGTCTCGTATCGGGCATGTGGACAATGTGGCCCGTCCATCGGAGCTGATCGAGCGTGGTTAAAGCTTCGATGCTGGGGATGTTGGCCTGAGCGAGAACACTGACTTCAAAGATCAGAATGTACCCAATGTATCATTCTCCACCAAGATGCTTGCCAGATTTGATGGAGCTTTACCCTTTATTCTTATTGCCAATTGATGTTGTTTTGTTAATTCTTTCTCGGAATGTGGATGTCACTGGCAAAGTCGACATTTATTGCCCATTCCGAGTTGCCCTGACTTCAGTGGACAGTTAAGAGCCAACCCTGTTGGGGTGGGACTTAAAAGTCACTTACAGGCTAGACCGGATAAGGGCATTAAAGGATATTAGTGAAAGGTTTTTATGACACTTCTGTTACTGATCTCAGCTTTGCTTAAAAAAAAAATTGGCCTGTAATTTCCGATTGGAGGCTTCCTGCGTGCGGCTGCGTCCTATCGGGAAAGAATCTACGCTCTTACCTGAGGGCTCCCGAGGTCCGGACACTTCCACTCCTGGGCCTCTCCAACTCGAATTGCGCAGAGCCCAGGTATCCCAGGGGCGCAGGTGGTTCGCAAGCGTCCCTGGGATCACGTGGGCCATGGGGAGCCAATAGGAGAAGGGAATCCCACATCATACACTTGACAGACAGATAGACCTGTCAAAAGTATGAATGGAGATCACCCCAAAAAGACACTAAAACATTAAATACATTGCTTTTTTAAATCACGTTTTTAAAATGAGTTAAAATTACATTAAATTAAATACTTTAAATAAAAATTTAATTTTTTGAAAAAAAAAGTACATTATTTTATGGTGCTAAAATTAAACTTACTTTTTAAAAATTATTTTTAAATTATAAATGAGTGGAAGCATTTTTTGTTACTTTTTTCAACTCTTATGCTGGTAAAAGCAGGCCTTACTCCTGCTTTTACCAGACGTAAGATTTCTAAGGGTTTTCCACGGGTGGAGGTTCTGCAGAAAGCAGAACTCTCCCCCTCCCGCAGAGGCCCTTTTCCAGGGCAGGCGTCCGATCTGTCAAGGGGATTCTTGACAGATTGTAAATGCCGGTTTTCAGCGCATGCGCTTCGCATGCCTGAAACCAGCATTTCTGATGTCCCTACGGGTGTGTACACAGTGCGTACTCACCTGTAGGGATCGGAAAATACAGGCCCTTATCTTTCTAACTGGATTCATCATTCTTAAAACTGCCATGGTGGGTTTGGAACTCATGGTTCAATACGGGATTATTATTCCAGGAACAGAACCATTACACGGTCAGCAAGTTGGCTGCCCTTGGTGAACCAGTTGGGTTTTTACAACAATCCAACAGCTTCATGGTCACGTTTAATGATTCCAGATTTTTATTGCCATCTATTTTTTTAAACTGAATTCAAATTCACACTTGGAGTGCTGCGTGCAGTTCTGGTCGCCATATTATAAAAAGGATATAGAGCCACTGGAGAGGGTCCAGTGAAGATTTACAAAGATGATACCAAAAATGTGAGGTTATACCTATCAGGAAAGGATGAACAGGCTGGGTCTCTTTTCTCTTGAAAACAGAAGGCTGAGGGGTGACCTAATAGAGGTCTTTAAAATTATGAAAGGTTTTGATAGAGTGGATACAGAGAGAATGTTTCCACTTGTGGGGAAGAGCATAACTAGAGGCCATCAATATAAGATAGTCACCCAGAAATCCAATCAGGAATTCAGAAGAAACTTCTTTACCCAGAGAGTGGTGAGAATGTGGAACTCGCTACCACAGGGAGTGGTTGAAGCGAATAGTATAGATGCATTTACGGGGAGGCTAGACAAGCATATGAGGGAGAAGGGAATAGAGGGTTACGCTGATAGAGTTAGATGAGGAAAGACGGGAGGAGGCTCGAGTGGAGCATAAACACCGGCATGGACTGGTTGGGCCGAATGGCCTGTTTCTGTGCCGTATATCCTATGGAAACATTCACAACCTGCCAGGGTGGGATTTGACCTCACGTTCCCTGGATTACTAGTCTGTGTAACAGAACCACGATGCTGCCGTGCCCTGCAACTTGCTGACTGTAGGGCAGGGATCTCCCAACAGCTCCAATCATTCTCAGCCTTCTTTCCCCACTACTTCTCAGAATCTTCAGCGTGCAGCTGCAGAGATGCCGTCCCACCATTGGCACTCTTTCAGCAGAGCCTCTGGGAGAGTAGCCTTGCCCCCTGTTCCGAAGGTTCATGCATCCCCTCCCTGCTCCAAATGCTCCTCTTCCCCCTCGGGCTAGTTGCAAAGGTTTTGATGCACCAAGGAAGGTGGCGAGTAGGAAAGCCGCAACCTCTGAATGATTTGGGCCTGCCCATTGTTGGAAAATATAAAAAAAGTACTCGTGGAAATATCTAAACCAAAATTGGGGCTGAAACAGGAGCGAACTGAGGGATTTGGAATGAACATGCTGTCATTTTCAAGAAAGACCGAAGAGGATAAGAAGATGAGAAGGCAATTTGGAATTGTTACTAGTTCAGCATGAGCTGGAGACAATACTGAGACAAAGAAGAATGTTTTGGGAATGATAAAACTTGCCTCTCATACTCATCTTGAAAGACAGCCAAAAACTGAAACTGATTTATAAAGATAATAACTAAACCATGACAGAAACAACACAATGAAAAATACTGAAAGCACAGGACATAATGCTAACTATGAAAGGAAGAACAAGATCAAAAGACAGAGAGAGGCAATAAGCTGAAGTTTGAGTGGACGGGATGTTCAGAAGCAGGACTCCGCATCTCTGAGATTTATTTGTCAACTAGAGGAGGTGGGAGGTAAGATTGTTATAACCTGGCTGACTGCTGGTGAATCGCATCGCTGGCTGCCCAATTGAGCAGCAGCGTGGAAGATAATCAAGCCTTCACGAGCTGAGATGGATGTGGGATATTGAGCAGTATAACCAGGGGAAACAGAAGAAGCAATGGCAAGCAAAATAAAACATTTAAAAGAAAGGGAAGCTTTAAAGGGGGTATCTCATGCTTTCTTACCTCCAAACTCGACTATTTCATCGCTCTCCTGGCCGGCCACAAGCCTTCCACTGTCCGTAACCTTGAGGTCCTCCAAAACTCTGCTGTCTGTGTCCGAAGTCAAGATGTAGAATCGGTTTGGATGGAGATAAAAAATAATAAGGGGAAACATTTTCTGGTGGGCATAGTCTACAGGGCCCCGAACCGTAGCAATGCTGTTGGACAGAGTGTAAATCAACAAATAATGGAGGCTTGTAAAAAAGGTACAATAATAATCATGGGTGATTTTAATCTCCATACTGATTGGACAAATCAAATTGACCATGGTAGCCTGAAGGAGGAGTTCATAGAGTGCATCCGGGATGTTTTCCTAGAACAGTATGTAATGGAACCAACCAAGGAGCAGGTTATCTTGGATCTGGTACTGTGTAATGAGACAGAATTAATAAATAATCTCATAGTAAAGTTTCCTCTAGGAAAGAGTGACCATAGCATGGCTGAATTTCAAATTCAGTTGGAGGGTGAGAAAGTTGTATCCCAAACCAGTGTCCTGATCTTAAACAAAGGCAATTACAATGGCATGAGGGCAGAACTGGCTAAAGTGGACTGGGAAAACAAATTAAAGGGTAAGAAAGTTGAAATGCAGTGGTGGACATTTAAGAAGATATTTCATAACTCAATAAAAATATATTCCAGTGAGAAAGAAAGACTTTAAGAGAAGGGAGCACCATCCATGACTAGCTAAGGAAGTAAAGGATAGTATCAAATTGAAAACAATGACATACAATGTTGCCAAGATTGGTGGGAGGCCAGAGGATTGGGAATTTTTAAAAAACCAGCATAGGATGACTAAAAAAATAATAAAGAGAGAGAAGATGAATCATGAAAGTAAGCTGGCAAGAAACATTAAAACAGATAGTAAGAGTTTCTACAGGTATATAAAAAGGAAGAGGGTAGCTAAAGTAAACGTTGGTCCCTTAGAGGATGAGACTGGTGAATTAGTAATGGGGAACGGGGAAATGGCAGAGACTCTGAACAAATATTTTGCATCTGTCTTCACTGTAGAAGACACTAACAACATCCCAATAATGGATAATCAAGGGGCCACAGGGAGTGGGGAACTAAAGACAATCATTATCACTAAGGAAATAGTACTCGTAAAATAATGGGACTACAAGACGGCAAGTCCCCTGGACCAGATGGCCTGCACCCCAGGGTCTTAAAAGAAGTGGCTGCAGAGATAGTGGATGCATTGGTTGCAATATACCAAAATTCCCTGGATTCTGGAGAGGTCCCAGCAGATTGGAAAACCACAAATGTAACACACCTGTTTAAGAAAGGAGGGAGACAGAAAGCAGGAAACTATAGGCCAGTTAGCCTAACATCTGTCATTGGGAAAATGCTGGAGTCCTTCATTAAGGAAGCAGTAGAAGGGCATTTAGAAAAACATACTGCAGTCAAACAGAGTCAGCATGGTTTTAGGAAAGGGAAATAATGTTTTACAAATTTGTTGGAGTTCTTTGAGGATGTAACAAACAGGGTGAACCAGTGGATGTGGTGCATTTGGATTTCCAGAAGGCATTTGGTAAGGTGCCACATAAAAGGTTACTGCATAAGATAAGAGCTCATGGAGTTGGCGGTAATATATTAACATGGATAGAGAATTGGCTAACTAACAGAAAGCAGAGAGTCGGGATAAATGGGTCATTTTCTGGTTGGCAAACGATAACTAGTGGGGTGCCAGAAGGATCGGTGCTGGGGCCCGAACTATTTACAATCTACATTAATGACTTGGATGAAGGGATTAAGTGTAATGTAGCTAAGTTTGCGGATGATACAAAGATGGGTGGAAAAGCAAGTTGTGCAGAGGACTCCTAGGGCTAGATTTTCAGTATAGACAGTTTTGGGGCGCTAACCTTAGCGCCCGCCCGAAGTTAGCGCCTTCCCCAAAGTAGCGCCCCGTTGCCGGAAATTCAGTGGCTTCGCCCTAAGAGAGTGGTGGAGTGCTAAAAGAGGCGTTCCACTCCTACCTTTAGGCGCTAAGCCGGCGGTCCAGAGGGATAGCGCCCAGGCGGGGCGCAGCGCGGGTGCGGTCATTTTTGCACTGACAGCAGACCCCGTGGTGCCGACCAGCTGTTAAAGTGGGAAGGGATGAATTGGTCTGCTGCCACGCCCTGCACACTGCAGCCTTGCAAAGAGGCCTCAACACTGCTGCTCAGCCCCAGGGAGTCATGGCAACGCCAGAGAAGGCCCGTCAGCGTACCCTGCGCTTCTCAGAGGGTGATCTGGACATAATGGTCACAGCTCTGGAGGTGAGGCGCAAGATCTTGTTTCCAGAGAGTGGGAGGAATCCAACCCACCATGACTACACCAAAGCCTGGAAGCAGATCGCCCAGAGGGTGACGTTCACCGGCGATGCCCCCAGGACCCACAAACAATGTCGTAAAAAATACAACGATCTGACCAGGATTGTGAAGGTGAGTAGCCTTTCCAGTCTCCTCCTCATTCTTGCATGTACACCTGACATGATGGGCAAAGGGAGCTGAAAGTCCTATTGGCCAGCCCTCAGCCAGCAGCATTGGGACAGTCATGAGCATCAAATGGCCATTCGGCACTCTACACTTTGGCCAAGCTATTCCACCATGGGAGGCAGTGCACACTACATCAGGGCTTCACTCTGTCCAAGCTATTCCACCATGGGAGGCAGTGCACACTACATCAGGGCTTCACTCTGTCCAAGCTATTCCACCATGGGAGGCAGTGCACTCTACATCAGGGCTTCACTCTGTCCAAGCTATTCCACCATGAGGCAGTGCACTCTACATCAGGGCTTCACTCTGTCCAAGCTATTCCACCATGGGAGGCAGTGCACTCTACATCAGGGCTTCACTCTGTCCAAGCTATTCCACCATGGGAGGCAGTGCACACTACATCAGGGCTTCACTGCGCACTTACAGCCCGTCCTTTCTCTTGCAGGCTAAAGTAGCGTTTAATCGCCAGGCCCGTGCCAGGGGTGGCCGCGCCAAGCTGCAGAAGCTCACTCGGCTGGAGGAGCGCGTGTGTGTGCTCATGGGAGCCCGTGTGATTGTCCCCACAGCGTGCGGTGTATCCGACCCTCCACTGCCCGGCAATGGTAAGGACCTCGCCTTTTGGCCCTCTCGCGTCGCACTGGCCCATCCGAGCTACCTCCTTTGCCACTGTCCCACCAATGCGCTGAATGCCACCAGTCCTAACTCCCTCGCTGACGCCGTCTCTTCACTCTGAAGCTACTCTTGTGCATTCCTGCTTTCAGCTGGTGACGACCAGGACCCTGAAGCTGCCAGTGACAGCACCTCCGACCAGGAGGAGGAGGAGGAGCAAGCCGGACCTTCGGGGGAACAGTCACGTCCCGCAGGAGAGGAGGAAATGCTTGACACCTCCTCACTGGATGAGTGCCTGGAGGAACTGTCGCAGGGCAATGCAGCTTCTGGGACCAGTGGCGTCCAGCCACCCAGCAGCCGTGCGCGTGGCCCGCGGCCTTCCCCCCAAAGGGGGGAAGGATCAGAGGGGAGTGCTGCTGCTTGGCACACTTGCCGCCACCAACGCGGCAAGGGTCCCCTAGTTCGGCCCCCTCCTCCCCAGCGGGAGAGTCGCGACTCCAGTCCGGACACCTTCACTTCGGAGGAGGTGCGGAAGCTGGATAAGATGGCTGAGGACTCGGACCGGCGCCACACGGAGCTCATGAGCGTGGTGGGGCGCATGCCTGAGGCCATCGAGTCGCTGGCGACCAGTGTGCGCGAGTTCGGGGCAGCAACTGCCGCGAGTGGCCGCATGCTGACTGATGCCGTCAAGACCCTGGCGGCTGTGATGCGCGCGCACACCAGGACCACAGGGGCACTCACTGCTGCCACACGCGCTGTCTCAGGCAGGCATCGCCAGGGCAGCCGCCGCGCTGGACCATCCCAGCAAGCCGCCCCTCGGCTGATTGCTGCGGATCCTGCAGTGCGGGCCCGGCCGAGTGCCACCGCGCCACAGCACCAGCCAGCGCATCCCAGACGCCAGCTGGCCCACATTGCGCCATCCGTCGCCGCCATTCCCCCACTGGGGCGTCAAGGGCAAGTGGCTGCAGCTGATGGTGGCCAGGCTCAGGTGCGCCACTCAGCAGACGGCCCCTCGAGGCCCAAACGCCGTGTAGGCCGCCCCCCAGCGGCATCTGGCGGAAGGGCATCTGAGCCTCAGGCGCCTTCCCCCAGCCTCGCAGCAGCCACTGGGCAGAGCTTGCGAAGGAGCAGCAGGCCGGGCAGGGGAGGCAAAAGGCTGGCCAAGGTCTCGCCCTCGCGGGCCACTCAGTAGAGGGTGTGGGCAGCTTTCCTTTAATATGGCGGTGGCCATCTTTATTTTGCCCATGGTTGTGTTGTTGGAGGGCTTATTTTTTGCGTTAGGCCGACATTGAGGCCCGGTTTGAAGAAAGGTGGAGTGACTTCTCCCCAGTTTGTGGGAGTGAGTCGTTTGTTGGGCTTTTTGTGGGGCCCGTTTATTGTTTTTGGGGATTCATGTGGGAAGGGCTTTTCATTTTTGTGCAATAAAAAAGTTATCTTTATTCATGCAGTCTCCATGGTTGTTCTTCTTCGTGTTTGTTGGCTTCGCCGGCTGAGGGCTTGCGGAGCGGCTGCATTCATCTTCCCTCATGGCCCCTGGCCATTCCCTGACAGGGGGCTTAGAAGTACCGTGTAATAAGGTGGCGTCGTGCGGCCCTTGGCCCTGGTCGCTCCCTCCTGGGAACATACTCCTGCTCCTCCTCCTCCTCCTCCTCCTCATGCTCCTCCTGCTCCTCCTCCTGAGGTGCAGGTCCAACGTCAGGTGGCAGTGCCTGAGTCCTGCGGATAGCCAGGTTGTGTAGCATGCAGCAAACCACCACAAATTGGGAGACCCGGTCCGGCAAATACTGGAGAGCTCCTCCGGAGCGATCAAGGCAGCGGAACCGTTGCTTGAGGACCCCAATAGTTAGCTCGATGATGTTGCGGGTGGTTTGATGGCTCTCGTTGTAGGCCTCTTCAGCAGCGGTCCTGGGCGCGCGGAGCGGGGTCATGAGCCAGGTGCACAAAGGATAGCCTTTGTCCCCGATGAGCCATCCTCTTGGGGGAGGCTGTGCCTGGAACATGTCATGCACAGTACTCTGCCGCAGGATAAAGGCATCGTGGCTGCTGCCTGGGAAGCTGGCATTGACTGCCATGATGCGCTGCTTGTGGTCACATACCAGCTGCACATTCAGAGAATGGTAGCCCTTCCTGTTGCGATACTGCTCGCCATGCTCCAGAGGGGCCCGCAAAGCCACATGCGTACAGTCAATGGCGCCCTGCACCAAGGGGAATTCCCCGAGTCTGGCAAATCCCAATGCGCGCTGATGCTGGCTCTCGAGGGCCATGGGGAAGGAGATGAATTGGCTTCTCCTTCTGAACAGTGCTTCGGTCACCTGGCGGATGCAGCGATGCGCGCCATACTGGGAGATGTTTGCTATGTCCCCAGCAGCGTATTGGAAGGAGCCGGTGGCATAGAAGTTCAATGCCACCGTCACCTTCACTTCCACCGACAGAGACGTCCTGCACCTGAGCTTTGGCCGCAGATCTCGGCGAAGCAGGTGGCAGATCTCTGCAATCAGCTCCTTTCGAAATCGGAGCCTTTTAACACATCGCGCGGCACTCATGTTTAGGTAGGAGCGCTACTGGCGGTATAGCCTGACTGGGTAAGGCCTACGTGGCCGACACCTGTAGCCCCCTCTGCCTCTAGCCAGGGCTGCCCCTCTCACAATGCGTCTGCGAGCCCTACGGACATGGCGCTGCAGCTCCGCGTTGGCACCCCATGCAGGCCCCATCAAGTCCTGGCAAACAGTCTAATTTCCAAATGGCCACTTGCAGCGCTATGGCCTGAGTCCAAAAATACCTGGCTCTTGCTGCTTGAAACCAGTTAGCTATCCTCCTTGTTGTGTCTCCAGAAATGCGTTGCACAAGACTGTTTTCTGAAAAAAGGCTGGCCTTTATACTGGAGAGGACGTTCCCTTTAATTAGCGCCCCCCGGGGCCCGCGCTGGTTGTGTTGCGTTCCTTTTTCCAAACGCTCCGGCCGCCCGCCGCACAATGGGGCGGTCTGACTGAAGTTTGGAATCGGGGCGGCCAAAGGGCGTTGCACGAGGATGTGACGTCATTTTCTGCGCGCGCATCCGGGCGGGCGCTAAACTTTGCGCCGGCGCTAACGGGCAACTTAATTTGGGGCGGGGCGCAAACTGCGCTGCGCCCGGGCGCTACACGCATAGCGCCCGGAAATCACTTCTCTTAAGGCGCTAACTGCTGGCGCAAGCGACTGAAAATCTAGCCCCTAGAATCTGCAAAGGGATATAGACAGGCTCGGTGAGTGGGCAAACATTTGGCAGATGGAGTATAATGTGGGAAAGTGTGGGGTTATGCACTTTGGCTGGAAAAATAAAATAGCAATTATTATTTCAATGAAGAGAGATTACAAAATGCTACAATTCAGAGGGACCTGGGGTCCTTGTGCATGAAACACAAAAAGTTAGCATGCAGGTACAGCAAGTAATCAAAAAGGCAAATGGAATGTTGGCCTTTATTTCAAGGGGGTTGGGGTATAAAAGCAGGGAAGTCCTGCTACAACTGTACAAGGTATTGGTGAGACCACACCTTGAGTACTGCGTACAGTTTTGGTCTCCTTATTTAAGGAAGGATATACTTGCATTGGAGGCAGTTCAGAGACGATTCACTAGGTTAATTCCTGAGATGAGGGGGTTGACTTATGAGGAAAGGTTAAGCAGGCTGGGCCTATACTCATTACAAGAATGAGAGGTGATCTTATTGAAACATATAAGATACTGAGGGGGCTCGACAGGGTAGATGCAGAGAGGATGTTTCCCCTCGTGGGGAAATCTAGAACTCGGGGGCACAGTCTCAGAATAAAGGGTCGCCCTTTTAGAACTGAGATGAGGAGGAACTTCTTCTCTCAGAGGGTCGTAAATCTGTGGAATTCTCTGCCCCAGAGAGTTGTGGAGGCTGGGTCATTAAATACATTTAAAGTGGAGATAGACAAATTTTTGTAAGATAAGGGAGTGAAGGGTTATGAGGAGTGGGCTGGGAAGTGGCTTTGAGCCCAGGATCAGCCATGATCTTATTGAATGGCGGAGCAGGCTCGATGGGCCAAGTGGCCTATTCCTGCTCCTATTTCTTATGTTAAGTCACGCTCACCCATCACCCCCTGTTCTCATTGATCTACATTGGCTTCCAGCCTGGCAACAACTCAATTTTAAAATTCTCATCCTTGTGCTCCAATCCCTCCATGGACTCGCCCCTCCTTATCTTTGTAACCGCCTCCGGTCTTACAACCTTTTTAAGATCTCTGCGCTCCTCCGATTCTGCCCTCTTGCACATCCACTGGAGGCCGTGCCTTCAACTTCCTTGGCCCTCACCTCTGGAATAACCTCTGCATCTCTCTACCTAACTCTCTTCCTTTAAGTTGCTTCTTAAAACCTACCTCTTTGACCAAGCTTTTGGTCACCTCGGCTGGAGCATAATAACCGCACAGACCTGTTGTTCAGAATTTTGAACACCTCTATTAAATCTCCCGTTAACCTTCCCTGCTTTACAGAGAACAATCCCAGGTCCTCTAGGTCTCTTCACATAACTGAAGTCCCACGTCCCCAGTACCATTCTGGTAAATCTCCTCTGCACCTTCCCCAAGGCCTTGACATCCTGTGCTAAATTTTGTGCTCAAGTCTCTGGAGTGGGCCTTAAACTCACAACCTTCTGACTCAGAGGCGAGAGCGCTACCAACTGAGCCACAGCTTAAGCAACCTTGATAGATGGAACATCCAAGTGCCAGCTGTAAACTCTCATTCTAAATTCATTAACACGATGCTTTATCTGATCTCATCACAGCGAGTCATTGACCCCACAGCATAGCTGCTGTGAAGCTTCTTAATTGACACTAAAAAAATAAAAGTCTAATCAGTGATAGCTTATTTATTTAAAAAATGACAGGAAGCAATTGTTAGCTGTGTAATAAACAGGCTCAGACATCGCTCATACATTGCTCGTTACATATCTTCATGGCTCCGGGCGCTTATGATTTTCACACTAATGTAACATCATCAGTATTAAACCATTTCCTATTGAATTCCCTCAGAGTTATTCTAGCCATAGACTTAGTAATTTCGATGCTGATAAAAGGCAAAAAAATTATAATTCGCAAACCAATCCGTGGCGTGGATGTTTCAGAATCAATATAGAGAACTGTGGTGATTATTCCTTGATTAGTAAAAGTATTGTGATTCGTTGTTTGTTAACTGCCTTGGGATATGTGTTGTAATCTCATTGGTAGTTGATGATCACATGATGTGTTGTGGCTACCTTAAATTCAGTCCTTTTCTAGCTTTAGTTGGGACTGGATGTGGAAAGATATGCTGCTGATTTTAAAGTTAATAAAGCCTAGCTTTGGAAGGCCAATCTATTCTTTATTTCAATTTATTAACTTTAAAATCAGCAGCATACCTTTCCACATCCAGTCCCAACTAAAGCTAGAAAAGGACTGAATTTAAGGTAGCCACAACACATCATGTGATCATCAACTACCAATGAGATTACAACACATATCCCAAGGCAGTTAACAAACGAATCACAATACCTTTACTAATCAAGGAATAATCACCACATTCACCCCTCCTTTTAAAATATACTCCAACCTAATAACTTTTACAATTTACAAGTTCCTTAAAGTCAGGCTGTGACGGCTGAAGATTAATAAGCGTATCTCCGTGAATCACAGAACAATAAGCCCTCGACAGTGCATCAGCAGCAACATTATCCTTCCCCGGACGATAAACTATGTCAAAATGGTAACATGCCAACTCAATCCTCCATCTCATTATTTTATTTTTAATCTTTCCAAAATGTTTAACATCAAACATAAAGGACACAGATTTTTGATCAGTTACCAATGTGAAATGTCGCCCCGATAAATAATGTCTCCATTTACGCAATGCTTCTACTATTGCGTATGCCTCTTTTTCTATTGAGGAATGTCTTTTTTCACTATTATTCAAAGTACGTGAGAAAAAGGCCACAGGTCTTCCATTTTGGTTCAAAGTAGCCCCAATTGCAAAATCCGAAGCATCCGTCTCAATCACAAAGGGAACCTGCTCATCAATGGAATGCACAACTGCTCCTAAAATATCCTTTTTAAAATTCTCAAAACATGTCCTGGCCTCCCATGATAGAGGATATGTCGTAACCCGAATAAGAGGCCGGATCTTCCGTGAAAAATTTGCAATCCAATTAGAATAATAAGAAAACAGTCCAACAACTCGTTGCAAAGCCTTAGAGTTAGTAGGACAAGGTAAATCGATCAATGGTCGCAGACGTTCTGGATCTGGTTTAATCTTATTTCCCGAAATAATATACCCCAATAGATTTACCTCAGTAGTCGAAAAGATACATTTCTCTTTGTTAAAAGTTAAACCAACTTTTTCCGCAGCTTGAAGGAATCTTTTTAAATTAGAATCATGCTCCACCCTTGATTTGCCACACACTGTGATGTCATCTAAGTACGAAAAGGTGTCAGAGAGGGAGTTATCACTTATAAAAGCATCCATTGCCCGTTGAAAACAAGCAACACCATTAGTAACACCAAATGGTATTCGGCAAAACTGATACAGCTTTCCACCAGCCTCAAAGGCCGTATATGGCTGATCCTTCTTAACAATAGGAATCTGATGATAAGCACTCTTTAAATCAATAGTGCTAAAAACTTTATACTGAGATACTTTATTGATAAGCTCATCAATCTTAGGCAAAGTGTATGCATCTAATTGAGTATACCTATTAATAGTTTGGGAATAGTCTATCACCATTCGTTTCTTGTGTCTCTCATTAGTCGTGACAACTACCTGTGCTCGCCAAGGCGAACAACTAGGCTCAATGGTTCCTTCCAATAAGAGACGTTGAACTTCAGAATTAATAAATTCTCTATCCTGACTACTATATCTTCTTGACTTGGTAGCAATTGGCTTACAATCCGACATCAAATTGGAAAAAAGTGATAATGGAGGAATAGATAAAGAGGTTAATCCACAAATAGATAAAGGTGGCTTAGTCCCTCCAAATGAAAGACTAAGAGACTCGTGTAACTGAAGCACATCATGTCCAATCAAAATATCCGCACAGAGATTAGGCAAAACAGATAGGCATATATCAGTATACGTATTACCTAGAAGAACTATTTTCACAAAGCAACAACCAGCTATGCTGATCAACTACATTGACCCGGATGTATATAAATATATTTTGCACTGTAAAACTTATGAAGAGGCTATTTCTACATTGGAAAAGATTTTTGTTAAACCAAAGAATGAGGTATTTGCACGTCATCTTCTATCTGCCCGTAGGCAGCAGGTGGGAGAATCTTTGGATACTTATTTACAAGCACTTCAGTGCCTTAGTGTTGACTGAAATTATAAGGCTGTGACAGCTGAAGAATATAAGGACGAATCGGTACGGGATGCTTTTATTAATGGATTACTGTCTAGATCAATTCGTCAGCGGTTGTTAGAAAATAAGACTCTGGATCTTAAAAGTGCTTTTGAGCAAGCTTCTACATTGGATGTGGCTCAGAGAAGTTCAGATTCTTATGCTCTTTTTAATCGGCCTGCGACTATGGTTTCGGCAGTTTCGGATGAAAAGGAATTATGTGGACTTAATGGGAGTGGTTTACTAGATTTTGAAACAGTTTCTACTTCGGCGGCCGTTGCCTCTAGGATTCAGAAGTGTTATTTTTGTGGGAATATCCGGCACCCTCGTCTGAAGTGTCCTGCTCGGGAGGCTGTGTGTAGTAAATGCGGCAAGAGAGGTCATTATGCACGTGTGTGCAAATCATCAGGTTCAATTACCTTCCCTTCTCCTGGTGTGGGAGGGTCTTCCTCCACTACCTCTTCTGTGACTATTCAGCCTTTAGATAGGGTGTTTATTGCATCAATTTCTGCTGCATTTGCTCATGGCCTAAACAAAGCTATACTTACGGCTCAAGTTAATGGGTTGGAAGTGAAGGCCCTTATAGATACGGGCAGTACTGAGAGTTTTATAAGTCTTCAGTTTGCGAAGGAGAAGCATTTGAAAATTCCGCCTGTTACGTATCAGGTGTGTATGGCTCAGACGACCCTTACTTCACAAATAGCCTTCCTGTTGAAGATACTTCTGTGCCTTCTGGCGTGGGAGGGCAAGGAATTTCACCAAGGTTAAGAAGGTCGACATGAACAAGATATCCGGTCGACCGATTGAAAATGGACTTTTAAATTGATAGTAATGTTTTAAAAATTGTTGAAATATTATAGTATATTGTTTTAGTTGAGAGATACTTAATACTTATGCGTAATGTTATTATTTGTTGTTGTTCATTTAGTATTGTGTTATGTAAATAGTTTTATTCTCGTGCATAGTTTAGTTGTAAATAATTAATTGTAAATTGTAAAAGTTATTAGGTTGGAGTATATTTTAAAAGGAGGGGTGAATGTGGTGATTATTCCTTGATTAGTAAAAGTATTGTGATTCATTGTTTGTTAACTGCCTTGGGATATGTGTTGTAATCTCATTGGTAGTTGATGATCACATGATGTGTTGTGGCTACCTTAAATTCAGTCCTTTTCTAGCTTTAGTTGGGACTGGATGTGGAAAGATATGCTGCTGATTTTAAAGTTAATAAAGCCTAGCTTTGGAAGGCCAATCTATTCTTTATTTCAAGAACCAACAAGGTTCTCTCAAGATCAGCGTGACCAGAGAATAAACTGATTACCTCACCACTAATCGTGAAGTCCAGTTACTCTTTCATTCTTGGACAGGGCCCCTCATTAATCACTCGTGCCCGTGGCATTATAACCCGTGGGTCTTTCGCAGTTCTGATGGAGCTGCTGTAACTCACTGCTACGGAGTAGACTTCCTTCAGGTACCTCTATTATCAGAATATCACCAGATTCGATCAGTAATTTTTCCTACATTACAACAGTGACAACTCTTCAAAAGTACTTCATTGGCTGTAAAGGGCTTTGAGACGTCCTGAGGACGTGAAAGGTGCTATAGAAATGCAAATTCTTTCTTTAGTGGAGAGTTGGGCAATGCGCAGGCTCAATTAGCATGTCACAGGTTTTGAATTTCACTCGTAAATATCGATAAAATATCTAACTAGTCCAGCAGGATAGACGCCAAAAATCAACAGCCACAATGCACTCATAGAACACCTTTAGACTTGATGTATGGGAGCCTAGTGGCTATGTTACTGCACTAGCAACTCAGAAATTGAGTTCCAATCTCACCAAGAGCAAGTTGTGAGATTAAATTCAATAAATCTGTTAATTTGTGGGAGAGAGATAAAAAGAAATGGCCAGATTGTTGTTAGCGCACTCTGTAGAATCATAGAATAGTGCAGCACAGAAGGAGACCCTTCGGCCCATCGACTCTGTGCCGGCTCTTTTGAAGAGCGATCCAGTTACTCCCTCTTTCCCCATATCCCTGCAATTCTTTCTCCTTCCAGTATTTATCCAATTCCCCTTTGAAGGCTAGTATTGAATCTGTATCCACCACCCTATCAGGAAGTGCATCCCAAATCCTCAAGTTGCCTCTGGTCCTTTTGCCAATTACCTTAAATCTGTGCCCTCTGGTTACCAACCCTTCAGCCATTGGAAGCAGTTTCTCTTTATTTACTCTACCTAAACCCTTCATGATTTTAAACACCTCTATCAAATCTCCTCTTAGCCTTAGCCTCTTAGTCTGCGCTAAGGAGAACAACCCCAGCTACTCCAGTCTATCCACGTAACTGTAATCCCTCATCCCTGAAACCATTCTGCACCCTCTCCAAGGCCTTCATGTCCTTCCTAAAGTGCGGTGCCCAGAATTGGACACAATACTCCAGCTGAGGCTGAACTAGTGTTTTAAAAAGATTTAGCGTAACTTCCTGGCTTTTGAACTCACTGGGCTGGATTTTCCCAGCCCTGAGGAGGCGGGTTTGGAGGCGGGACTGCTGGAAAAATGGGAAAAATTGGGAGCGGGTCCCAACCCTGCTCCCAACCTGCCTCCGAACCATCTTCCCGGGAGGCGGGTCCCCGACTCGCGCAGGGGCTCGTCTCCTAGCAGCGGGAAGGGGATTAGAGCCAATTAATTGCTTGTTATCAGGTAGTTAACAGGCAGTTTAGAGGCATTTCCCCATTTTCAGCCTGCTGATAGAGTGGGCCTTTGGCGTAGCGGTAAGCATCCCCGCCGCTGGGCCAGACGGTGTAGGGTTTCGAACCCCACTCCAGACAGTCCCAGCAAGTAGAGTCGGAGCTCTGGCTCTAAATTCTGGGTTGACATCCAGCGGGATACTTGCGTCCGTGGGTGTGGGTGGCCCCCCCCTCGTATGGGTTGTGGGAGCCCGTAAAACCCTCCTGCCATAGGACTAACCACCCTAATGGCTGGTATGAAGATGGTTACGGTCACGGAAGGAGCGTTTACCGTGGCCAGAAATCCTTCCACTACTTCATACTGTTCCCCAAAGGGAACAGTGTGTAGACACGATAAGAAGAAGCCTGCTGATGAGGCCTTCCCAACAGCAGGAAACTCCACCAGGGTCAGCAAGGCGAGCTGTGGGCCTGCTGCAGTGAAAGTGTGCAAATGACAGCTGCAGAGGTAGTGTGATGGGTGCAATGGTGCACAGGTAAGTATGACAGGTGGGAGAATTTAGTGAGAAATGTTTTAATTCTGTTTTATTCTGCAGGTGACAAGGTTTGATGTTTCTGTGAAACCTCATCTGATCGGGAGAATTGACAGATGGCTTCTGCAATCTCACATGCAGCTGCCATCTGTTTTCTCCTAAGGAGCGAGTCATTGGTGAGCCAGGGTGCAACGGCTCACCTTTGGACAGTGATTGTCAGTGTTTGACAGCACCTCAATGCTGTCAAACACTGAGGGCTGCATTTTCTCAATGGAGATGTGTTGGAGGCGGGGCTGCTGCTTGCCAGGCCTCAGTCCCGCCTCCATCAGCCTCTGGCCAACCAGCAGGATTTTCCCCTGATTGACCTTGTTAAGCCTGTCCAGCAGGCTCAGCAAGCCAATTAGGGGGAAGTCACTGACAGAGCACGTCAACATCTGATGTGCCATCTGTCAAGGTTTCTTGAAAGAAGAAATGTCAGCATTTGACAGCTCTGTGAAGCTATCAAACACTGACATTCTGTGTAGTTTGATGAGTCCTTGTGTTCAGGACTCATCAAACCTTTCAACTTTGCAGAAATCACCTGGCTGTTGTTTTAGAGGATCCAACAGCCAGTCTGTGAAATCTACAATGAAGATGTCGGGACTCCGGATCCACAGCGGATGAAGGCTATAGGCAGAAACAAAGGTAAGTGAACATTTTATAACACTTAACATTCACCTTACATACTTACCACTCCACACTTGCACCCATCACGAACCTCTACATCTCACTTTCAGACCCCTCCGACCCCCTTAGACCCCCTACTCGACTCCTCCACCCCGGCGGGGTTCTCCGAGGTCGGGAAGCTTGCACTTGAAAAGGTAAAATGGGACTAATCCTTTTTTTCTGCTTAACAGGCAGTTAATAGGCTTTAATCCCTTTCCCGCCTCGAGGAGACAGGACCCGGGGCAGGACGGCTTCCTGCCTCCTGGCAAAAGGGCATGGAGGCAGGATGGGGGCGGGTTTGCCAGCCGCCCCCACATTCTGCAACTTTACCGGCAGTCCCGCCTCCATACCCGCCTCCTCGGGGCTGGCAAAATCCAGCCCATACAATTCATCTGTCAAAAAGTTATCGGGCCTGTCTCTTTAAGAAAACCAGCAGATGAAGCGTCATGCACTGACGTCCTCTGACACCGGCTTCCACTTAATTGGCCGGCAGGGCGCGCGTAACAAGGCCAATCAGGGCAAAATAGCATTTGTTCATCAGACGTCGCTGGGGGCAGGACTAGAATCCGGTAGGCAGCAGTCCCGCCCCCTAACTCGTCTCAGCTGGTAAAATCCAGCTCTATGCCTCTATCTATAAAGCCCAGGAACTCATATGTCTAATTAACTGCTTTGTTAACTTGTCCTGCCACCTTCAAAGATTTGTGCATAAGTGTCCCCAGGTCTCTCTCTTCTAGCAACCCCTTTAAAATTGTACCTTGTATTGTCTCTCCTCATGTTTCTTACAAAAATGTATCACATCACAATTTTCTGCATTGAATTTTATCTGCCACATGTCCGCCATTCCGCCAGCCTGGCTATATCCTCTAAAAATCTATTACTTTTCCTCACTGTTCACGGCACTTCCAAGTTTTGCGTCATCTGCAAATTTTGAAATTGTGCCCTTTACCCCCAAGTCCAAGTCATTAATGTATATCAAAAACAGAAGTGGTCCTAGTACTGAAGCTTGGTGAACTCTACTCTATACCTCCCTCCAGTCTGAAAAACAACCAATCACCACTACTCTCTGTTTTCTATCTTTTAGCCAATTTTGTATCCGTGCTGCTACTGCCCCCTTTTATTCCATGGGCTTCAATTTTGCTAACAAGCCTAATATGTGGCACTTCATCAAACACCTTTTGAAAGTCCATGTACACAACATCGACCGCACTGCCCTCATCCACGCTCTTATGTAGTTGACTCTTATAGCCCTCTGAAGCGAGCCAGCAAAGACCGCAACTGTTTATAAAAGATGTAATAGCAGGGCACTTGGAAAACAGTGGCAGGATCGGACAAAGTCAACGTGGATTTACAAAAGGTAAATCGTGCTTGACTAATCTACTGGAATTTTTTGAGGATGTAACTGGTAAAATAGATAAGGGACAACCAGTGGATGTGGTGTATTTGGACTTTCAGAAGGCTTTCGAGAAGGTCCCGCATAAGAGATTAGCGTGTAAAGTTAAGGCACATGGGATTGGGGGCAAGGTATTGACTTGGATAGAGAAGTGGTTGGCAGACAGGAAGCAAAGAATTGGAATAAACGGGTCTTTTTCTGAGTGGCAGGCAGTGACTAGTGGGGTACTGCAGGGATCGGTCCTAGGACCCCAGCTATTCACAATGTATATTAATGATCTAGACGAGGGAACTAGATGTAATATCTCCAAGTTTGCAGATGACACAAAGCTGGGTGGGCGTGTGTGCTGTGAGGAGGATGCTGAGAAATTCCAGTATGATTTGGACAGGTTGGGTGATTGGGCAGATGCATGGCAGATGCAGTGTAATGTGGATAAATGCGAGGTTATCAACTTTGGTGGCAAAAACAGGAAGGCAGATTATTATCTGAATGGCAATAGATTGCCTGGGTGTCCTTGTGCACTAGTCGCTGAAGGTAACCATGCAGGTGCAGCAGGTGGTTAAGAAGGCAAATGGTATGTTGGCATTTGTAGCGAGAGGGTTCAAGTATAGGAACAAAGATGTCTTGCTACAGTTGTACAGGGCCTCGGTGAGACCACATCTTGAGTATTGTGTGCAGTTTTGGTCACCTTATCTGAGGAAGGATGTTTTTGCCATGGAGGGAGTGCAGCGAAGATTCACCAGACTGATACCTGGGATGGCAGGAATGACGTATGAGAAGAGATTGGGTTGATTGGGCTTATACTCGCTGGAGTTTAGAAGAATGAGAGGGGATCTCATTGAAACTTATAAAATTCTAACAGGACTAGACAGATTAGATGCAGGAAGGATGTTCCCGATGGCAGGGGAGTCCAGAACCAGGGGTCACAGTCTAAGGATAAGGGGTAAGCCATTTAGGACTGAGATGAGGAGGAATTTCTTCACCCAGAGAGTGGTGAACCTGTGGAATTCTCTACCACAAAAGGCAGTTGAGGCCAACTTATTAAATATATTCAAGAAGGAGTTAGATATATTTCTTAAGGTTAAAGGGATCAAGGGTTATGGGGAGAAGGCAGGGACAGTGTACTGAATTTGGATGATCAGCCATGATCACATTAAATGGTGGAACAGGCTTGAGGGGCCGAATGGCCTACTCCTGCTCCTATCTTCTATGTTTCTATGTTTTAATACTCTCTCACCATTCTTCCTACCGAAGTGGATAATTTCACATTTCCCCACATTATATTCTATCTGCCACCTTATTGCCCAATCACGTAACCTGTTTATATCCCTTTGGAGGTTCTTTGTGTCCTCCTGACAGCTTACTTTCCCACCCAGCTTTGTATCGTCAACCATCTTGGATATATTGCATTTGGTCCCCTCATCTAAGTCATTGATATAGATTGTAAGTAGCTGAGGTCCAAGCACTGATCCTTGTGGCACCCCACTAGTTACAGCCTGCCAACCCGAAAATTACCCGTTTATTCCTACTCTCGGTTTTCTATCCATTAACCAATCCTCAATCCATGCTAATAGATTACCCCCAATCCCAAGAGCCCACTCCTCAACAACAACAAGAACAACAACTTGTATTAATATAGCGTCTTTAACATAGTAAAACATCCCAAGGCGCTTCACAGGAATATTAAAAAGACAAAAATTTTGACACCGAGCCACATAAGGATAAATTAGGGCAGGTGACCAAAAGCTTGGTCAAAGAGGTAGGTTTTCAGGCGTGTCTTAAAGGAGGAGAGAGAGGTAGCGAGGTGGAGAGGTTTAGGGAGGGAATTCCAGAGCTTAGGACCCAGGCAACAGAAGGCACGGCCACCAATGGTTGAGCGATTATAACCAGGGATGCTCAAGAGGGCAGAATTAGACGAGCGCAGATATCTCGGGGGGGTTTTGGGACTGAAGGAGATTACAGAGATAGGGAGGGGTGAGGCCATGGAGGGATTTGAACAAGGATGAGAATTTTGAAATTGAGGCGTTGTTTAACAGGGAGCCAATGTAGGTCAGCGAGCACATGGGTGATGGGCGAATGGGACTTGGTGTGAGTTAGGACATGGGGCAGAGTTTTGGATGACCTCAAGATTACGTAGGGTAGAATGAGGGAGGCCAGCCAGGAGTGTGTTGGAATAGTCAAGTCTAGAAGTAACAAAGGCATGGGTGAGAATGGATATAAAGAAAATTTTAAATTGATGACTCCTTGGGCGCGATCTTGCCAGCCCTGGGGAGGCGGGTTTGGAGGCGGGACTGCCGGGAAAATGGCAGAATCTGGGGGCGGGTGCCCATCCCGCCCCCAACCCGCCTCCGTGCCATCTTTCCAGGAGGCGGGTAGCCGACCCGCGCCGGGTCTCGTCTCCTGGAGGTGGGAAGGGGATTACAGTCACTTAACTGCCTGCTAACAGGTAGTTAACAGGGAGGTAAGAGGATTATCCCCATTTTTCAAACAGAGGCACGGGCTTCCCGACATCGGGAAATCCTGCCAGGGTCAGCGAGGTGAGCAGTGGGTCTACGGGGGTCGGAGGGGTGCAAAAGTGTGCTGTGAAGATAAGTGATGAGCGCAAGTGTGGAGAGGTGAGTATCTGAGCTGAGTGGAAAGTGATAGAAAATGTTTACTTAGCTTTGTTTCTTCCTGCAGGCTTCAACAGTTGGGGAACCAGAGACTCCCGCATCTCACCAGCAGAGATGACAGATGGCTGCTGCATTCTCCGATGCAACAACCATCTAATTTCTGCTCAGAAAAGAGGTTTGATGAGCCTTGAATACAAGAACACATCAAACAAACAGAAAATGTCAGTGTTTGACAGCGTCACAGAGCTGTCAAGCAATGACAATTCATCTGTCAAAAATTTTTGACAGATGAAGCGTCATATGCTGACATTCTCTGTAACCGGCTTCCCCTTAATTGGCCTGCTGAACACGGTCAATCAAGGGAAAATAGCGTGGGTTGGCCAGAAGTCGATGGAGGCGGGACTAAAACCTGACAAGTGGGAGTCCCGCCTCCAATGCACCCCCATTGACAAAATCACCCCCCTTGACACTGATTCCCAAAGCAAAAGAAATAAGCTTTCCCTCTTCACCCTTTCAAAATCGGACACTCATCCAGCGCGAAAAGAGGCCATTCAGCCCATCGTGCTTGTCAGCTTGCATTTTAAATGTGCCCTCCCTTATTTTATCAATTGGTAATTCAAAAATAATTTTGCACAGGTCACTGGTATTATGTTAAGAGGTTATATAATTATTTGCAGGCAGTTTGCTACTGTGCATTAACAAGGAAGCAAGGATTTGTTTCGTGATTAACAGTTTTTCCTCTTAAAACACATATTGAAGCTATCACCAGATAGCTACGTAATTCCAGGAGCCTGCGCAAGGAATGGGAGCAGGCACACAATGGAAGGATGCTTGAGGTTCCAGCCGTGGGCCTTGGATGCCTATTGTTTTGCCTATACAAATATGGCGGGTGACGCGCCAGCGGCTCGTAATGAGCGTGTAGTGCTTGCTCGCCGTATTGAAGGCACGGGAGGCCAATTTAGCACCTGTAAAATGGGCACTGCGCGGACGAATTTCTAGGCCTGCATGTTTGAATGAGGAATGTATCAGGCTTGGCTAAATTGTTTCCCCCCCACCCGCAAGGTCAAATATCCTTCTATTATTCCCTATCTCGACTCAGAGTGGGAAGTAGTCACTTGCGAGAGATAATGAAGGGCTGGCAATGCCTGTGAAACCATATTTGAGCGTGAGGGGTGTTTTCAGGAAAGGAAGGGTTGAAAATTGGAAAAAGAAAGGGTGTCTCAAGCATTTGAATGCTCTTTTGTAGCCCTTTTGGATGCTTTCCAATTGTCCAAATCTGACGCCATATTGGTAACAGTGGTGGCTTTTATTTGATATAAGTAAGGCTTAATACACTACGGTATTTGAGCAGCAGTTGGCAAGGTACAGCTGAGAATGATTTGTACTTCTCGCAATCTAGTATACTGTATTCGCTGCTCACGATGTGGTCTTCTCTACATTGGGGAGACCAAACGCAGATTGGGGGACCGCTTTGTGGAACACCTCCGTTCAGTCCATAAGGGTGACCCCGAGCTTCCGGTCGCCTGTCACTTTAATTCTCCGCTACACTCGCACTCTGACCTCACCGTCCTCGGCCTCTTGAACTGTTCCAATGAAGCTCAACGTAAGCTCGAGGAACAGCACCTCATCTTTCGATTAGGCACTTTACAGCCTTCTGGACTCAACATCGAGTTCAACAATTGCAGATTATAACCCCTGTCCCTATTTTTCACATGCCAGCTGTTGATGATTCTGCCATTCCCCATTTGCAACATTTAACCGCTCCTGCCTTCCACCCTGGCACAGACCGTCCCTTTTGTTCTTTCCTCCCCTCCCCCTCGCTTCGGCACCTGCTTAAAAACTGTTCCATCGTTAACTTTTTCCAGTTCTGACGAAGGGTCACAGACCTGAAACGTTAACTCTGTTTCTCTCTCCACGGATGCTGCCTGGCCTGCTGAGTGTTTCCAGCGTTTTCTGTTGTTATTTTTGAGAATTCGATTACCCTGGTGTTCCTTGGGAAGAAATTGTGACTTTGTTCCACGTCCTCCTGCATCCTCCAGGTGCTCGCTGCTGAACCTTCTACACTGAGAGAGGTCCCACACCCCCTGGTTACACCCATAAAACAAGAACTTACAGCAGAATTCGTCCAATCCCGTTTTGTCCCATACTCCTCCCCCCCCCCCACAACTAACCCAATCATATTGACGATACACACATGTCCAGGCACGATGACGCTGCTTGGGCCCCTCTTATCCTCCGTCTCATCACAAGCTTCTATTGTCTCTGGGCTAATGGTCCATCCTGCAGACCTTGAAACTAACGCAATAGCAAAATACTGCGGATGCTGGAAATCCGAAATAACAACAGAAAACGTTGGAAAAACTCAGCAGGCCAGGGCAGCATCCGTGGAGAGAGGAACAGAGTGAACGTTTCAGGTCGAAGACCCTTCGTCAGAACTGGAAACAAGCAGGAAATGGAAAGCAGGTTTAGGGGCTGGGAAAAGGGGGAGGGGATGAAAGAACAAACGGGAAGGTCAGTGATAGGATCGAAAGCAGGAGAGACAACGGCCTTACTGACTGCAATCAAGTCGCAAAACATTGTTCTCTTTATGAATTTAATTCGAGGAATGAATGTGACTGTGGCTTATCAAAGCTACGAAATTAAATGTAGTCTACCAGGGCCCATAAAGAGGTTATACATTGGACAAAGGAATAAGAATTCGAGAGTACACATGGCTGCGGTTGGGTATGTGAATACCAAGATAGCAAGTTTCACATCTCAGGTTACTCCTTTTTTTCTCTTGGTAACATAATACACGTTAGTCTGCAAAAGTCCACTATCACTTGGAGCAGTTTAAGGTTCCTGGGTCCATTGTTCCAGGCAAGGCTGCAACTTTTAATTCTTTCAAACCAATTTCCCCAAATACCTTCTGACATGAACCTTGTCATTCATGTGGGAATGACATATGAGGTAATACTGGGCGGCCTGCTGGTGGCGCTGTCCAGGGCGAGTATAACTACTCGGGCATGGGCCCAGCTTGCTCAGGACATTCTTTAACAGGAACTAGTGAAGGACACAACTAGATCTCCATGTTGTAAAACAGTTGATTAAAGCTTTGTTTAATACTCACACCAAGTGCCTAGTAGTTTTCTTACGTCACTGTATAAATCCATATTGCCTTACGCAATGGCACTAGACCACCTAGCATAGGGTGCCTTTATCTTGTCAGCTGTGACTCAGTGGGTAGCACCATCATCTCCGAGCCAGCAGGCTGTGAGGTCAAGTCGCACTCTACAGTCTTGAGCACACAATCTCGACTGAAACACCAGTGCGGTGCTGAGGGAGTGCCGCACTGTCGGAGGTGCCATCTTTCGGATGAGCCATTAAACCGAGGCCCCGTCTGCTCTCTCAGGTGGATGCAAACGATCCCACGGCCACTATTCAAGGAAGAGCAGGGGGAGTTCTCCCTGATGTCCTGGGACCAATATTTATCCCTCAACCAACATTAATAAAATAGATCATCTGGTCATTCTTCTTAGGCAGTCCCTCGGAACCAAGGATGACTTGCTTCCACATTAAAAATGAGTTCGCAGGTGACTGGTGAGTCCAATGCGGGACCTACAGTCTCTGTCGCAGGTGGGGCAGACGGTGGTTGAAGGGGCGAGTGGGTGGGGTGCGTGGGTTGACGTGCGCTCCTTGCGCTGCCTGCACTTGGCTTTCGCTTGCTCCCGGCGAAGAGACTCGAGGTGTTCGGCGCCTTCCCGGATGCTTCTCCTCCCACTTTGTGCGGTCTTGGGCCAGGGATTCCCAGGTGTCGGTGGGGATGTTACACTTTTTCAAGGAGGCTTTGAGGGTGTCCTTGAAGCGTTTCCTCTGCCCACCTGGGGCTCTCTTGCCGTGCCGGAGCTCCGAGTAGAGCGCTTGTTTTGGGAGTCTTGTATCGGGGCATGCGGACAATGTGACCCGTCCATCGGAGCTGATCGAGCGTGGTCAGAGCTTCGAGGCTGGGGATGTTGGCCTGAGCAAGAACACTGACGTTGGTGCACCTATCCTGCCATTATCACATTGCTGTCTGTGGGACCTTGCTGTGCGCAAATTGGCAGCCGCGTGTCCCACATTACAACAGTGACTACAATTCAAAATAGATACCTCATTGGCTGTAAAGCTCTTTGGGATGCCCTGAGGTTGTGAAAGGCGCTATAGAAATGCAAGTTCTTTCTTCTCTAATGCCTGTTTTAGGCCCTCTGGCAGGAATCGGATTGCGATGAGTGAAGTCGGCACATCCCTTCAGTTTCTGGAGACTTACAATCTCAAACCTTGCTGCAACGGGAATGTCCACGAAAAAAATCCTGAGCTGACATTTAAATGTCAAAGAGCCGGATTCTTTTTGCTGAAGTGACATCTCATTAATTGCACCTTGAGGTCTGGTATTTCATATTTAGATAAGCCACTGTAGCATTATTGTAATAAATAAAGCACACTTCATAAAGCGTGAAGCAATGAATACAGAAATCTCGTGTTGCTCCAGACTCTTAATGTGGTGCGTTATATCTGCTGGTCCTTATTCACAATCAGTAATAATTGTCATTCACATCTTGCACTGCCTCACTATTAAGATAGTCAACCTGCTCCAGAACTACAATAAATCTTCCGAAATACAGTAACACTGCTGCTTCGTATATATCTCATAGATAAAACAGCAGATCAGCTGCCGCTGGGTTATAGCACTGTAATTGAGTCTCGGAGTTCAGGTGACAGCTGGGCTTTGCTATATGACACGAGCCTCACACCCCGGTTGAGTTCCAGTCCTGTAATTAACTCCCCGCGTGTCTATTATTCAATACGCACTGCATTAGAAAAGCTTTTGTAAATCACCCGTGTTACAACAGTAGGTCCTCGACTATCAGTCCTGCCATTTCATTATGGATTTTATTTCTTACCTTTGCCTCGGTGAAGCACTTCGGGACATCCTGAGGTCATGAAATGTGCAACATAAAAATGCAAGTCTTTCTCAGGCCTCACCATTGCACCCTGCCTTGTTCAATGGCAATTTTCAATTCTTCTGATACAGCAAGTACATTCTGCTATTTTACACAGTTGTTAAACTTACTTATATTTACGCTGGAAATAAAGAACTTGCATTTTTAAAGCGCCTTTCATGATATCCCAAAGCACGTCACAGCCAATGAGGTACTATTGAAGTGGAGTCACTGTTGTAGTGTAGGAAACGCGGCAGCCAATTAGCGCACAGCAAGATCCCACAAACAGCAGCGTGATAATGATCAGATAATCTCTTTTAGTGATGTTGGTTGAGGGATAAATATTGGCCCCAGGACACCAGGGATAAATCCTCTGCTTTTTTGCAAAATAGTGCCGTGGGATCTTTTACGTCCACCTGAGAGAGCAGACGGGGCCTCGGTTTAATGCCTCATCCGAAAGACGGCACCTCCGACAGTGCGGCACTCCCTCAGCACTGCCGGCCTAGATTTTTGTGCTCAAGTCCCTGGAGTGGGAGCTGAATCCGCAACCTTCTGACTCAGAGGCGAGTGTGCTGCCCACTGAGCCATAGCTGACATCTTTGAAATTTCTCTCACATTTCACTGACATTTATTAAAACAAGAAATAAAAATATAACACACATCACATGAATAATTTCAAAGTAAAGTATGAATTCAGAATAATTGTGAATAAGGGAATTTTTCCATAATTTGTTTTGCAGCTGATGCTGAATAAGAAAGCTGCCGGGCCCCAATTTGAAAGGGGTGGGGGCGAGAACGGTGCACGTTAGCCCCGACTCAGCGGGGTGAGGGGGTGGTGGGCAAGGGGTGGTGGGGGCGAAGCCAGAGTCTGGAGATGTGGCGGCTCAGATCCCCCTTAACAACAGGGTCTCAGTTAAATAAAAATTCCCAGAGCCAATGTTCCCTGTAATTGTTTTTCCCGCTGCGCGGTCCCTTTAAAGGTCCGCGCGGCTCATTCGAATATTCACGCCTGCGCAATTTCATGCATCGAAAAGCTGGTGAGCGGCCTGCGCGGGACTTCGGGACCGCTGCAGGTCCACGCAGCTCAGTTTCCCGGAGTCCCACCCGACACCTGGCCAGATCCACTAGCTGGACAGTGGGCGGGAGCGGGGATTTGATGGAAGAAGGCCGTAGCCGGGGATCGGTGGGCATGCTCCCCCGCCAATCAGTGAGAGGATGGGATTGGAGGCAAACGGCGGAGGGGCAGTTTAACGCGCGTTTGAGTGGGAGGAGGCCCATGTACTCCTTGCCAGGCCTGTGGTGGGACGGAGGGGTGGGCGGGGTGGGGGGTGTGGGGTTGGTGGGAACCACTCCTGCTCCGACTGGCACACAAGGTGTTCTAACAGAAGCAATTTTTGTTTTACACTTACCTTGGCCTCTTCTGATCAGTCGGCTCCTCGCATCGTGGTTCTGCTGCCGGTCTTCAGATAACGCGGGGCTCCCCCTGAGGTGAGGTTAAAACGATGCTGTGTCCCGTGACATCATCAGGCCGCAAACTTGAAAGTTAAGTCGGGCCATGCCTGCCTTTAGCGGGAGCCTCGTCGATGGCCTGATTCACCACCATAAAAAATGTTGTGACCTCAAACCCCAACTACAGGACTTGTGCACATGGTCTAGGCTGACACAGCCTTGCTGAGGGAGTGCTGCATATACAGAGATACCATCCTTTCAACAAGATGCCATAAAAAATGGCCCTGTCTGCCTATTTGAATGTATGAAAAAGATCCCATGGTATTAGGAACAGGAATTGCTAGATGAGAATATTCCATGGTCCATCTAATTCGCCGACTTCCTTCCTGGTAACCGCACGATACAATGATAATGGAATTGTTGACTAATCACGCAACCAATCGCTATCCGCTACAGACACGATGGGCTGAATGGCCTCCTTCTGTGCCTCAAATTTAGTTGACAACAGAGCCAGTAACAAGGCGAGGAAAAGCCCCAGCGTTGGAGAGCTTGGGGGACTACGGGTCCAAAGTCACCTGTTCCTCCTGAGCACGCTGCACTCACCACACGTCCAATGCTCCCCCTAAATATTTTATTGGGCCGCGCGAGCCATTCAAACTTCCGCGCTTGCACATTTTTTTGCATTGTGAAGGCGGCTCACCGACTGCGTGGAGCCTTGAGCCAACTGTGCAGCTTAAAGTGAACATTGCACACGTCGGGCTGGATTTTCATTGAGGAGGCGTGTAGGAGGCGGGACTACAACTTTCGGGGTTGTAGTCCCGCCTCCATCGAGTTCTAGCCAACCCATGTGATTTTAACTTGATTGACCTTGTTGAGCCTGCCCAGTGGGCTCAGCAGGCTGGTTAAGGGCCACCCGGCAACAGGTGACATCACAGACTGATATTTCATCTGTCAAGAGATTTTGACAGATGAAATATCAGCTGTTTGAAGCTGTCAAACACTGACAATCTGTACTCCAGGTTAATTCCTTCCTGTCAGGATGATTTAGAGATCTCCCTGGAACAGAAAGCTGAATGCTGCAATTTTTGACAGCACACAGCCATTCTGCTTTCTGTGCCGGTGAGATGAGGGACTCCTGAGACCTGAAGGGAGGAAGGCTGTAAAGGTAAGTGCATGTAAGTAAAACTTCTTTAAACACTTTACACACACCAAACACACTTACCTTTGCACTCATGCACCCATCACTCACCTGAACACCAGACATCTCGACCCCTCCAAGCCCTTCATCCTAACGGTCCGCCTCCTCTAACTTGGTGTGGTTTGGAGCCATCGGGAATCTCACACTTCAACCTTCAAAATAGGGATTAGGCTAAAAACTGCCTGTTAACTGCCTGTTAACAGGCAGTTAATTGGCACTAATCCCCTTCCCGCCTCGAGGAAGGTGGGTCCCAGTGCGGGTCGGGTACGCGCCTCCTTTGAAACTGGCATGGAGGCGGGTTGGGGGTGGGATGGGGTCGGGACCCCTGATTTCGGGATTTTAACTCCCACACGCCTCCAATCCCGACTCCACGGCCCAACGAAAATCGTGGCCATTGTCTCCACGGATTTAGTTTTTAATTTCTCCCCTCTTCAAGCGCGGGCCATGCCCTCTGGTTCTACTGTTCTGGACAGGGTGAAACAGCTTGTCACGGTCGACATTATCCAGTCCCGTTAGAATCCTAAAACCAGCACTCACACCAACTCTCGACCTTCTCTTTTCCAGTGAGAACATTCCCAATTTACACAAACTATTCAAAAAGCAGAAAGCGCTCCAGATGCCCGAGCCTGCATTTAGCCAAACAAAATCACAATTAGCTGGTCATTAGCTGTCTGTGGGACTTTTTTGCTGTGCGCCAATTGGCTGCTGTGGTTGCCGACATAACAATTAGGAGCAGGAGTAGGCCGCATGGCCCCTCGAGCCTGCTCCGCCATTCAATAAGATCATGGCTGATCATCAACCTCAACTCCACTTTCCCGCCCTGTCCCAGATCCCTCGGTTCCCCAAGAGTCCAAACATCTATCTATCTCAGCCTTGAATATACCCAACGACTCAGTGTCCACAGCCCTCTGGGGTAGAGAATTAGGAGCGGCAATTCATTGGCTGTGAAGTGCCTTGGGATGTCCTGATGAAGTGAGAGCTGCTTTATCACAGAATCATACAGCACAGAAGGAGGCCATTCGTCCCATCGTGCCTGTGCATCAACGCAAGTTCTTTTTTCTTTTTGCTTGCCATCCATTTTGATTGTAAGTGGAGGAGTCAAGAATTTTGCTTGAAGGAGTTGACAGCTGCTCATTGCTGGGACAAAAAATAATAATCAGAATGACTTTCAAGATTAAATGAAAGGCTGCTCAAGGTGCCAATTGACAGACATTCCCTTTCTTTCATAATATTAACACACTGGTTGACTGCCAATATCAGCACTGCGCAAAACGAGTAGGCTTCAGACAGCAGATCAATTCCTGGCAGCTTTGCTGGACAAACATTTATTCAACCTTTGCATGTAAGTTATTGGTGGGCAACAACAACAACTACAACTTGTATTTATATAGCGCCTTTAACGTAGTAAAACGTCCCAAGGTGCTTCACAGGAGCGATTATAAAACAACATTTGACGCCGAGCTACATAAGGAGATATTAGGGCAGGTGACCAGAGCTAGGTCTTAAGGAGCGTCTCAAAAGAGTTAAGAGAGTTAGAGAGGTGGAGAGGTTTAGGGAGGGAATTCCAGAGCTTAGGGCCGAGGCAGCTGAAGGCACGGCCACCAATGGTGGAGCGATTAAAATCGGGGATGCGCAAGAGGCCAGAATTGGAGGAGCGCAGAGACCTCGGGGGAGTTGTGGGGCTGGAGGAGGTTACAGAGATAGGGAGTCATTTGAAAAGGAGAATGAGAATTTTTAAATTGTGGCGTTGCCAGACCGAGAGCCAATGTCGGTCAGCGAGCACAGCGGTGATGGGTGAACGGGACTTGGTGTGAGTTAGGACACGGGCAGCAGAGTTTTGGATGAGATTAAGTTTATGGAGGGGGGAAGATGGGAGGCCAGCCAGGAGTGCGTTGGAATAGTCAAGTCTAGAGGTAACAAAGGCACGGATGAGGGTTTCAGCAGCAGATGAGCTGAGGCAGGGGTGGAGTCAGGCGATGTTATGGAGGTGGAATTAGGCGGTCTTAGTGATGGAGCGGATATGGCACGGAAGCTCAACTCAAGGTCAAATACGACACCAAAGTTGTGAACAGTCAGGTTCAGCCTCAAACAGTCGTCAGGGAGTGGGATGGCAGGGACAAAACATCAGGGCCTAGAAATTCAGTTTGCACAGTTTTGGGGCGCTAAAGTCGGGCGTTCGGTAAATTTAGCGCCCGCCGGAAACTGCAGGCAACCGCGCCGAAATTCAGTGGATTTGGCCAAGAGTTTTGGCGAGCGCTGAAACCGGCGTTGCAATGCTCGGTTCCGGCGCTAAACCGGCGCTGCGGCCTGATAACGCCGATGCCGGGCGCAGCGCAGGTGCGGTCATGTGTTGCTTGACAGCAGACACCCTGACGCCGGCCTGCTCTTAAAGGGGGAAGGGTCAACTTTGACTGCTGCCACGCCCTGCACACTGGAGCCCTGCTGCTAGGCCTCAACAGTGCTGGTGGGACAAAATAGCACCAGAACAGATGGAGATGGCCCGTGAAAGAGCCCAGCGCTTCTCAGACCATGCACTGAGGGTGCTGATTGATGCTGTCCAGGAGAGAAGACCCATCTTGTGCCCGGACAATGGCAGAAAGGCTCCCAGGAGAGAGTTCAGGAAAGCCTGGAGGAGCATCGCACGCAGGGTCTCCTCAAACTCAGATGTGCCCAGGACTGCGGACCAGTGCCGCAAAAAGTTCAATGACCTCTGTCGGCTGGTGAAGGTGAGTACCCTTTCCACTGTCCTCCTCATCCTTGCATGTGAGCCTCACACTATGGGCAAAGGGACCTCAAAGGCATAATGGGCAGCCCTCCTCACGCAGCAATGCCACTGGCATGATCATCAGCAGCACTTTCTGCACTGACCACACTGGCCAGGCTATTCCACCATGGGAGGCAGTACACACAGCAACAGGGCACCACACTGTACTTAGAGTCCGTCCTTTCTCTTGCAGGCCAAGCTGGCAAGAAATGCGCGCAGCCGGCTGGAGACCGGTGGTGGACGGCCCCACTACCAGGCTCTAAGTGCTCTGGAGGAGAGTGTCGCTGGACTCCTGCGTCCCCGGGTGACTGGCCCTGTAGCCATCGGGGATGCGGACCCTGTGCTGGAAGCCACTGGTAAGGAGATGACCGCTTGCAGCTCTCTCGTTGCCCTAGTGCTTCCGATCTAAATCCTTTCCCACTGACGGACAAATGCGCATAATGCCACCGCTCAGGCGTCCCTCGCTGACGCCCTGTCCTCACTTTAAAGCTACTCTTGTGCTTTCCTGCTTTCAGCTGCTGAGGAGGAGGTGGTCCCTGAGGCGCCGGGTGCCAGGCCCTTGGAGGAGGAGGACGTCCAGGACGAGGAGGAAGCCGGGCCATCGGGCGAGCCCTCAGCCGTGCCAGGGGATGGCAATGAAGGGGGGATGTCTGGCATGCAGGAGAGCCAGGGGGAGGTGTTGCAGGGGAGGGCAGATCCTGCTTGCAGTGGGGTCCAGGCAGGCGGCAGGGGTCGGCCAGCTAGGCCGGCTTCTCCCCAGCTGCAGAGTCCTCTCTCCAGTCCGGAGAGTGGCCTCGGCCAGGAGGTGCGCCTCCTGCAAGAGATCTCGGTGGCGTCTGACCGGCGCCACCATGAGTTCATGGGGGTTGTGCAGCAGATGCCGCACGCTATCGAGTCCCTGGCTCAGAGTGTGGCAGCATTCGGCCAATCACAGGCCAGGGGGGTGAAGCAACTGGCCGCAGCGCACGCCAGGGGGGTCGAACTACTCGCGGCACTGCAGGAGGAGAGTCGCCAGAGAGGTGGTTCCTTCGACACACTGTCACAGCAGCTGGAGGCACATACCCGGGCAGTGCGGTCACTGACTTCTGCCACACTCGCTTTGACGCAGAGGCGTCGCACCCGCACCCGCCGCCCTGCTGCAACACAGCGGGCTGGCCTCCAGCACATAGCTGCGCCAGCTGAACTGCCAGGCCGGACGACTGCCACTGTGTCTGCTGAGCCTCGCGCGCCTGGCAGCAGCCAGCTTGCCCCCCTTGGAGCATCCGACACTGCCACTCCCCCAGCCAGGGTGTGAGGAGCTGCTGCTGCCACTGATGCTGGCCAGCCACAGCCGAAGCAGTCAGCAGCCGGCCCCTCCCGGGACGTGCGTCGTGTTGGCCGACCCCCAAGGGCATCTGTCGCGACGCATGGGGGCCCTCATGAGCCTTCCCCCAGCCTTGAGGCCGCCACAGGGCCCACGTTGAGGCGGAGCAGCAGGCCGGGCAGGGGCCGGGGAAGGCTCTCTAAGGACTCGCCCTCTCGGCACAGCCGCTAGAGTGTGGTCTCTGCGGCATTGTATATATGGGGGGGATTGTGTTTTGGGGGCTGATTTTTGTGGATGGCCGAAATTGAAGGCATTTTTTGTTTTTATGGGGTCTTTCTGTTGGCGAGGGGGGCCCTTTTTTTGTTACGGCCAATGTTGAAGGCCATGTGGATGGCCAACTTTTGTTAGTCCTCCCCAGGTTGGGGGAGTGACATATGTTTGTGACTGTTTTTTGGGTGTGTTCTGTGTTTTTGAGTTTCATGTGGGAAGGGGCCTCAGTTTGTTAAATAAAGGTTTTTATTTATTCAGCTTGTCCAGGTGTCATGTTTCAAGTGTTTGCTGCGTTAACCGGCTGACGGCTTCCGGAGCGGCTGCCTTCAGGTGCGCTCATTCCCACAGGCCATTCCCTCACAGCGGGCCTAGAAGTGTCGAGCAATAAGCCCCCGGCGTACGGCCCTTGGGCCTTCTGGCCCCCTCCTGGCCTGCTCCTCCTCCTCCTCCCCCTCCTCCTCCTGATGGTCCTCCTGCTCGTCCTCCTCAGGTGGTGGTGCAATGTCAGGTGGCAGTGCCTGCGTCCGGCGGATAGCCAGGTTGTGCAGCATGCAGCACACGACGACGAACTGGGACACTCTATCCGGCGAATACTGTAGAGAGCCGCCGGAGCGATCCAGGCAGCGGAAGCGTTGCTTGAGGATGCCTATGGTTTGCTCTATGATGTTCCTTGTTGCTTGATGGCTTTCGTTGTATGAGTCCTCCGCTGGGGTCCTGGGCGCGCGGAGCGGGGTCATGAGCCATGTGCACAAAGGGTAGCCCTTGTCCCCGATAAGCCATCCCCTTGGTGGAGGCTGTGCCTGGAACATGTCAGCCACAGTAGTCTGGCGCAGGATAAAAGCATCGTGGCTGCTTCCTGGGAAGCGGGCATTTACAGCTAGGATGCGCTGCCTGTGGTCACACACCAGCTGCACATTGAGGGAATGGTAGCCCTTGCGGTTGCGGTAAACCTTTTTTGGCGTTAGCGCCTGGCGCAGCCAACTGAATTTCTAGGCCAAAAAAGGGCTATATTTCCGTCGATAAAGCCTTAGCGCCGGAATGCAGACCGATCTGCGCCGACGCCCAAATTCATTTGAGATTTAGCGCCGGCGCAAAGTGTTAGCGCCCGCTCGGGTGCGCGCGCAGCTTATGACGTCATATCCTCGCGCAACGCTGTTTTAGCGCCCCAACTCGGAAATTGAGTGGCGCCCGCCCAATGTGGCCGTGGCGCTATTAGGAATTGTAAAATGGAACGTTGCAGAGGCCCTGTGGGCCTCGGGGAGCGCAAATTAAAGGGCACCTCCACTGACCTATAAAGCCCAGCCATTTTGCTGCAATGACTTCACTGCTTTGGATTTCTACACAGAGACCAAGGGACAGAGATTCCAGATTTGGGACAAGATAGGAGAGGTCTTTTTGGCTTCTGGCCAGTGCTTTGACATTTGACTCTTGCTGATTTCACTGTTGCGACCTTGATTATGGGGGCTGCATGGGGGGCCAACATTGAGTTGCAGCATTATGTGCGGAGGGCTCGCAGACGCTGTGAGAGACGGGCAGCCATGCGTAGACACAGAAGGGCCATCAGGCGTCGCCAACGTAGGCCTTACGCACCCAGGCAATACCGGCAGCAGGTGTCCTATGTCACCATGTCTGCGGCACTTTGTGTAAAGAGGCTGCGCTTCAGAAGGGAGGTGGTTGGAGAGATCTGCCAGCTGCTTCATGCAGATTTGCAGCCACAGCTCATGTCCAGGACGTCTCTCTCGGTGGAAGTGAAGGTCACGGTGGCTCTCAGCTTTTATGCAAGCGGCTCGTTCCAAGCCGCTGCTGGGGACATCGCGAACATCTCCCAGTTCGCCGTACATCGCTGCATCCGGCAGGTCACCGATGCACTGTTCGCGAGGAGACACCAGTTCATCTCCTTCCCCATGACCCAACAGAGGCAGCAGCAGCGTGCAGTGGGATTTGGCAGGATCGCGGGCTTCCCCATGGTGCAGGGCGCCATTGACTGCACGCATGTGGCTATGCGGGCACCTATAGACAATCCCGAGGTTTACCGCAACCGCAAGGGCTACCATTCCCTCAATGTGCAGCTGGTGTGTGACCACAGGCAGCGCATCCTAGCTGTAAATGCCCACTTCCCAGGAAGCAGCCATGATGCTTTTATCCTGTGCCAGACTACTGTGGCTGACATGTTCCAGGCACAGCCTCCACCAAGGGGCTGGCTTATCGGGGACAAGGGCTACTCTTTGTGCACATGGCTCATGACCCCGCTCCGCGTGCCCCGGACCCCAGCGGAGGACTCATACAACGAAAGCCATCAAGCAACAAGGAACGTCATAGAGCAAACCATAGGCGTCCTCAAGCAACGCTTCCGCTGCCTGGATCGCTCCGGCGGCTCTCTACAGTATTCGCCGGATAGAGTGTCCCAGTTCGTCGTCGTGTGCTGCATGCTGCACAACCTGGCTATCCACCGGACGCAGGCACTGCCACCTGACATTGCACCACCACCTGAGGAGGACAAGCAGGAGGACCATCAGGAGGAGGAGGGGGAGGAGGAGGAGGAGCAGGCCAGGAGGGGGCCAGAAGGCCCAAGGGCCGTACGCCGGGGGCTTATTGCTCGACACTTCTAGGCCCGCTGTGAGGGAATGGCCTGTGGGAATGAGCGCACCTGAAGGCAGCCGCTCCGGAAGCCGTCAGCCGGTTAACGCAGCAAACACTTGAAACATGACACCTGGACAAGCTGAATAAATAAAAACCTTTATTTAACAAACTGAGGCCCCTTCCCACATGAAACTCAAAAACACAGAACACACCCAAAAAACAGTCACAAACATATGTCACTCCCCCAACCTGGGGAGGACTAACAAAAGTTGGCCATCCACATGGCCTTCAACATTGGCCGTAACAAAAAAAGGGCCCCCCCTCGCCAACAGAAAGACCCCCATAAAAACAAAAAATGCCTTCAATTTCAGCCATCCACAAAAATCAGCCCCAAAACACAATCCCCCCCATATATACAATGCCGCAGAGACCACACTCTAGCGGCTGTGCCGAGAGGGCGAGTCCTTAGAGAGCCTTCCCCGGCCCCTGCCCGGCCTGCTGCTCCGCCTCAACGTGGGCCCTGTGGCGGCCTCAAGGCTGGGGGAAGGCTCATGAGGGCCCCCATGCGTCGCGACAGATGCCCTTGGGGGTCGGCCAACACGACGCACGTCCCGGGAGGGGCCGGCTGCTGACTGCTTCGGCTGTGGCTGGCCAGCATCAGTGGCAGCAGCAGCTCCTCGCACCCTGGCTGGGGGAGTGGCAGTGTCGGATGCTCCAAGGGGGGCAAGCTGGCTGCTGCCAGGCGCGCGAGGCTCAGCAGACACAGTGGCAGTCGTCCGGCCTGGCAGTTCAGCTGGCGCAGCTATGTGCTGGAGGCCAGCCCGCTGTGTTGCAGCAGGGCGGCGGGTGCGGGTGCGACGCCTCTGCGTCAAAGCGAGTGTGGCAGAAGTCAGTGACCGCACTGCCCGGGTATGTGCCTCCAGCTGCTGTGACAGTGTGTCGAAGGAACCACCTCTCTGGCGACTCTCCTCCTGCAGTGCGGCGAGTAGTTCGACCCCCCTGGCGTGCGCTGCGGCCAGTTGCTTCACCCCCCTGGCCTGTGATTGGCCGAATGCTGCCACACTCTGAGCCAGGGACTCGATGGCGTGCGGCATCTGCTGCACAACCCCCATGAACTCATGGTGGCGCCGGTCAGACGCCACCGAGATCTCTTGCAGGAGGCGCACCTCCTGGCCGAGGCCACTCTCCGGACTGGAGAGAGGACTCTGCAGCTGGGGAGAAGCCGGCCTAGCTGGCCGACCCCTGCCGCCTGCCTGGACCCCACTGCAAGCAGGATCTGCCCTCCCCTGCAACACCTCCCCCTGGCTCTCCTGCATGCCAGACGTCCCCCCTTCATTGCCATCCCCTGGCACGGCTGAGGGCTCGCCCGATGGCCCGGCTTCCTCCTCGTCCTGGACGTCCTCCTCCTCCAAGGGCCTGGCACCCGGCGCCTCAGGGACCACCTCCTCCTCAGCAGCTGAAAGCAGGAAGGCACAAGAGTAGCTTTAAAGTGAGGACAGGGCGTCAGCGAGGGACGCCTGAGCGGTGGCATTATGCGCATTTGTCCGTCAGTGGGAAAGGATTTAGATCGGAAGCACTAGGGCAACGAGAGAGCTGCAAGCGGTCATCTCCTTACCAGTGGCTTCCAGCACAGGGTCCGCATCCCCGATGGCTACAGGGCCAGTCACCCGGGGACGCAGGAGTCCAGCGACGCTCTCCTCCAGAGCACTTAGAGCCTGGTAGTGGGGCCGTCCACCACCGGTCTCCAGCCGGCTGCGCGCATTTCTTGCCAGCTTGGCCTGCAAGAGAAAGGACGGACTCTAAGTACAGTGTGGTGCCCTGTTGCTGTGTGTACTGCCTCCCATGGTGGAATAGCCTGGCCAGTGTGGTCAGTGCAGAAAGTGCTGCTGATGATCATGCCAGTGGCATTGCTGCGTGAGGAGGGCTGCCCATTATGCCTTTGAGGTCCCTTTGCCCATAGTGTGAGGCTCACATGCAAGGATGAGGAGGACAGTGGAAAGGGTACTCACCTTCACCAGCCGACAGAGGTCATTGAACTTTTTGCGGCACTGGTCCGCAGTCCTGGGCACATCTGAGTTTGAGGAGACCCTGCGTGCGATGCTCCTCCAGGCTTTCCTGAACTCTCTCCTGGGAGCCTTTCTGCCATTGTCCGGGCACAAGATGGGTCTTCTCTCCTGGACAGCATCAATCAGCACCCTCAGTGCATGGTCTGAGAAGTGCTGGGCTCTTTCACGGGCCATCTCCATCTGTTCTGGCGTTATTTTGTCCCACCAGCACTGTTGAGGCCTAGCAGCAGGGCTCCAGTGTGCAGGGCGTGGCAGCAGTCAAAGTTGACCCTTCCCCCTTTAAGAGCAGGCCGGCGTCAGGGTGTCTGCTGTCAAGCAACACATGACCGCACCTGCGCTGCGCCCGGCATCGGCGTTATCAGGCCGCAGCGCCGGTTTAGCGCCGGAACCGAGCATTGCAACGCCGGTTTCAGCGCTCGCCAAAACTCTTGGCCAAATCCACTGAATTTCGGCGCGGTTGCCTGCAGTTTCCGGCGGGCGCTAAATTTACCGAACGCCCGACTTTAGCGCCCCAAAACTGTGCAAACTGAATTTCTAGGCCGAGGTTTCCACTTGTGGGGGGAGACCAGAACTATAATTATAAGATAGTCATTAATAAATCCAATTAAGAATTCAGGAGAAGCTTCTTTATCAGAGAGTGGTGAGAATGTGGAACTTGTCACTACAGGGAGTAGTTGAGGCAAACAGCAAAGATGCCTTTAAGAAGAAGCTAGATAAACACATGAGGGAGAAAGGAATAGAAGGATATGCAGGAAGGATGTTCCCGATGGTGGGGGAGTCCAGAACCAGGGGTCACAGTCTAAGGATAAGGGGTAAGCCATTTAGAACAGAGATGAGGAGGAATTTCTTCCCCCAGAGAGTGGTGAACCTGTGGAATTCTCTACCACAGAAGGCAGTTGAGGCCAATTCATTAAATATATTCAAGAAGGAGTTGGATATATTTCTTAAGGCTAAAGGGATCAAGGGATATGGGGAGAAAGCAGGGACAGGGTGCTGAATTTGGATGATCAGCCATGATCGCATTAAAGGGCAGAGTAGGCTCGAGGGGCCAAATGGCCTACTCCTGCTCCTATCTTCTATGTTTCTATGATACAGGAAACTTTAGTTTATCCGGAGGTTAACTGTCCGGAATGCTCGAGCCACTGGCAAAAATCAGGAGCCGTTTCGTTAGGTTTTTTTTCTTTTCGTTGCTTTTTTTTCACCAGTCAGGCTCTGCAAGGTCTCGCTGAAGCTGTTGCTAAGCTACAGAGATGCTTGCAAGGTACGGCCAACTGTTTAGAAGCTGTTGCTAAGCAACAGGGTTTGTTGCCAGATACGGAGCTCAAAATCTCCGTATGTTTCAACATTAGCGCTGGTTTGTCCGGCAGTTTTGATGGGACGGCAACAGCTCGGTCCCATTGGTGCCGGATAGCACAAAGTTTCCTCTATGTTGATGGGGTGGGATGAAGTAGGGGTGGGAGGAGATTCGAGTGGAACAAAAACACCGGCATGAACCAGATGGACCAAATGGCCTGTTTCTGTGCTATGAATTCTATGTAATACTACGTAATGTAAAGTGGTTAATATCACTAAATTGCTCGCAATTTATAATGGCTGGTTGGTAATGTGACATGCTGTTTGCCTTTGTCGCTCATATAACCAATGCAAAGGATTGCATCAAAAAACAACTTAATTGAATTGAAAGGGCCCACAACGATCAACTTTGATCAGTTGTGATGTTTCCCTCTGTCAATTGACTCAATGTGTTTCTAAAAGTAAAGAAGATTAACAACCTTGACAATGTGACACCTCAAATCCCCTGAAGGATGCATAGCAATCATTGCAAATGCAATAGCAGCTCATCAGATTATCAAACCTTGTGACATTCACAGGACACTCTTCGGGCTACCAACATTTAATTAAGCTCTGACATCTTCATTACAGTGACAGGAAGGCACATACATCAGTCGGAGAGATGTTAGACTCATTGCCGAATCATCTCCACAGCCAAGATTGTAATTTCGGAATGCAGCATCCATGCGGTGTGATAAATTATTCTACAATAAATATTTGTTCCATTGAGATCTTCTTTTACAAGTAGTAACATCTATCGCTGTGTGAGAGTTTGGAGATACTTCTTTAGGTGTCACACTTGTCACATCTGCACACACACACGCACACACAAACAGTCCCCACCACTTAAAGCAGGTGAGTTCCTAACAGCACGACTTGTCGCTGCACACGTTCAACGGTTTTGTGGCGGAGTCACTAAGGGACTCCAATCAATTGTATATAATTCCCTTTAATAATATGTTAGCTACAGCCTGAGTCTGTATCTTTGTTTTCACTGTTTACATGTACAGAGCACGATCACTTTAATAGCGTGGGTAAACGCGATGACGTCACGTCGTTCATCACGTGATCCCCCACCGGCGGGAAAAACGTGATGATGTCATGACTGTTGTATCCGTGTGTTAATGGAGACACGGAATGCAGGAGTTGGTTTAACAGGTGTTTACTGAACAAAGTCTGGAGGTGAACCAAAAGATACAAGACACTATACAGGATTATATACCCGAGTGGTCACTACCGGTATTACAGTACACAGCGGCTCTTAAAGGTACGTACACTACAATTCCTCCCCTTTTAGATAATTGGTACATAACATTTTAAGTAATCATTAATTAACATTTTTACGAGAACAATAATCTACACATTTGCTGCAGTTAATCAATTATAAGTCAGTCTCTCTGGAGGCTTCCTGACTTGGTCCGGATAACGCCTCGGTGGTGTAGTAGTTTTCGGTGGTGTAGTAGGTTTTTTTGGCAAGGTCGATTCGGCTTGAATGCCAGTGTCGGGTTCATCTGGTTCAAGTATCACCGGATCGGAGGTAGATACTATGGGTATCTCTGCTTCATCATTAGGCGTATAGAGTTGTGGAGTAGGTTGTCCCTTTTCGGATGACTCTATGATCTGGTCAGCATGGCGCCTTCTTATACTTTCTCCAATGTCCACGGTATACATCAGCGGTCCTAGTCGTGTGCAAATAGTTCCAGGCTGCCATTTCTCGGTACGGTAGTCCCGGGCCAAAACTTGTTGACCTATCTGGAAGGTTCTAGTTGGCCTTTCATTCATGCCTTGAAATTGTCGGTTCTCTACGTCCCTTCTGATGTTTGCCTTGTTCAAATCCAGCCGGCATCTTAGTCTTCTATTGAAAAACATCATGGCGGGAGTTTGGTTTGTAACCACATGTGTTGCATTCCTGTACGCAAACAAGAAGTTATCTACCTTATGTTGTAGATTTATGTTTTCATTACCCATGGCCTTTATGGCCTTCTTGAAGGTCTGGACAAACCTTTCAGCTAATCCATTGGTGGCGGGATGGTATGGGGCAGACGTGTAGTGCTTAACCCCATTGTTTTTTAAGAACTTCCTGAATTCTTCGGACACAAATTGCGGTCCATTATCAGAACAGATCTGTTCAGGCAGCCCATTCCTAGCAAATATAGTCCTTAATACTGTGATGGTTTTTTCCGTGGTGGTGGAGGACATCTTTATTACCTCCGGCCACTTGGAGTGTGCATCAACCGCGATTAAGAACATTGAGTCCATAAATGGACCAACAAAGTCGATATGTACCCTTTGCCATGGAGATGAGGGCCACTCCCATGGATGTAGAGGGGCTTGTGGTGGGGCGTTTTGGACCTTCTGGCATCCTAGACAGCTCTTGGTCATTTCTTCGATGTCTCCATCGACACCTGGCCACCACACAAACGTTCTGGCTAGGTTCTTCATTTTCACTCCACCCAGATGCCCCTCGTGAAGCTCCTTTAGCACTTTATCCTGGAGTTTGGGTGGAATCACCACTCTGGATCCACAAATCAAGGTTCCTCGGCACACTGACAGCTGTTCTCTTCTTTGCGAGAATGCTGGCAACAGTGGTTCGCCATGTGCTGGCCATCTCTTCACCGTTAAATCGTAGACTCGTGAGAGAGTCGGGTCATTTCTCGTTTCCTTTTCAATGGTAGAATTTGTTACTGGTAGATATTCCACTATGGTTGAGTGGAACATCTCCACTGGGTCCACTGTATGTGCCTCTTCTACCGTTGGCAATGGTAGGCGCGATAAACCGTCAGCATTCCCATGCTGTTTTGATCCTTTGTATTCTATGTCATATTGGTGTGCCCCTAGGAAAAGGGACCACCTCTGTAGCCTTTGCGCTGTCATAATGGGAACGCCCTTTTTAGGGTTGAATATGGAGACGAGGGGTTGATGGTCAGTCAACAAGGTAAATTTTTGTCCGTGTAAGTAATGGTTGAATTTCTTCATTCCCCACACCAGACTGAGTGCTTCCCTGTCGATCTGGGCATAGTTACGCTCAGCTGAGTTCAATGAGCGTGACGCAAAAGCTATCGGCCGCTCCGAGCCATCAGGGAATCTATGCGATAATACCGCTCCTATGCCGTAAGGGGATGCATCGCACGCCAGTCTGATTGGCAGTGATAGGTTGTAATGAGCCAACACTTCCTTGGACGTGATCAAGCCTTTGCATTTATGGAAGGCACGTTTACAGTCTTCGCTCCATTTCCAGATTACTCCCGTTTGTAGCAGTGCGTTAAGAGGGTGCAGAACAGTTGACAAGTTCGGTAAAAATTTATGATAGTAATTTATCAATCCCAGGAATGACCTTAATTGTGAGATATTTTCAGGTGCTGGGGCTTTTATGACCGCTTCAATTTTTTCAGGTGACTTATGCAACCCTTCTTCATTAATTATACGGCCACAATATGATATTTGTTTCTGGAAAAATTTGCACTTGGGGCGATTTCCTCATAGGCCCCGTTCTCTCAGCCTAGTGAGCACCTGCTCCAAATTGGCAAGGTGCTCGTTGTCGTTTTCTCCTGTTACAAGGATGTCGTCTAGGTAGCATTGAGTCCCCGGAATCCCTTGCAGGACTTGCTCCATAGGTCTTTGCCAGATAGCTGGAGCTGATGCTACGCCGAAAACCAGTCGATTGTACTGGTACAGGCCTTTGTGTGTGTTTATCGTGAGATACTTATTAGAGGCCTCCTCAACCTCCATCTGTAGATATACCTGTGCCAAGTCAATTTTGGTGAAACATTTCCCTCCGGATAGTGAGGCGAAAATATCTTCTATCCTCGGAAGAGGATACTGTACCATGTGAAGGACCGGGTTTACATTCACCTTGAAGTCCCCACAGATGCAAATTTTTCTCTGTTCTTCAGATTTATCATTATTCAACGTTTTCTTCATGACCGGGACGATGGGTGTTGCCCACTCGCTCCAATCTACCTTGGATAATACGCCTGCCTTTTCCAAATTCTCCAGCTCTGCCTCGACTGCTTTACGAATTGTGTATGGCACCGGCCTTGCCTTAAAAAACTTGGGAATTGCCGCATCTTCCACTTTTATTGAGGCGGTGATGCCTTTCAAGGTTCCTAGTTCCTGTGGAAACACTTCTTTGGTGTTGGCCAAGATGTCTTTTATTCGTTCAGGTATGACGTCATCATTTTTTTTCTTACTGGTCACTGTCAGTGCCTGAATGGAGTGCCAGTCTAAACGTATCTTCCTGATCCATTCACGTCCCAACAGCGGTGGACCACCATCTTGCAAAATGTATTAATACAACTTCTGTATTTCCTTGCCGTTGTATACAACAGGCACCCTTATTTTCCCTCTGGGGTATACTTTCTGCCCCGTATATGTCTTCAAGATAATGGATGTGTCTTTCAAATGTATATGCGGGAATAGCCGCTCGTAATCCCGTCGACTTGTGACGGTCAGAGCTGATCCTGTATCTAGCTCCATTTTAACTGGGGACCCCGCTATCGTGAGGGTAACCCAAATGGTCTGGTAATCTTCTTTGGCAATTACATTATGTAATTTGAGACAGCTTAGTCTCTTGTTTCCGGAGTCGCTATCGCTCTTCTGGTCTTTGGAGCTACTGTCTGTCATCATTTGTACCTTTCTGTACTTTTCCTCATTGATTTTTTTTCTGTCAGTGGATTTTTGTTTCCAGGTCGGCATACACATGCAATGTGTCCCATCTTTCCGCATTGCCTGCATGCTTTGTCCTTGAACCAGCAGTCCCTCTGGTCATGGGTGGATCTGCCGCAGCGATAACATCTCTTGAAACCCTGTGTCATTTCATGGGTGCCGGAGTCCTGTGGCTTTTGCTGTATCTCTGCAGCTCCTCTTGCTGTTGCTTCGTATGATACAGCCACACTGAAAGCCTTGTCCAGTGTCAAATCTTTCTCAGAAAGTAGCCTTTTCTGTGTTCCTTCACTTAGGAGACCGCAGACGAATTTGTCTCGTAGAGAATCTGCCAGTCCTGCCCCGAATTGGCAGTGCTTTGACAGTTTTCTTAATTCGGTGAGGTAATCAGCGTTACTTTCATTCTTGTGCTGATTCCTCCTGAAGAATTTGAATCGTTCCGCTATCAGCAGTGGTGTTGGGTTTAAGTGCTCCTGTAGGGTATCAACAATCTCCTTAAAATTCTTGTCCATCGGTTTGGCTGGAGTGATTACGTTTCGTAACAGCCCGTATGTCCTTGCGCCCATCAGATTTAGAAGTACCGATGCCTTTTTTATCATCCTCTACTTCATTCGCTGTGCAATATACCTCCACTCTTTCCACATATGTGGTCCAACCCTCTATATCACTATCAAAAGCAGTAATATTGCCAGTCTTAGGCATCCTGAAAATCAAAAATGGCGCCTCCCGCGCTTTCCTTTCTTCCCTGCCGAGAAAAAAATGGCGCCTCCCGCGCTTTCCCGCCACTGCCACTGCTGACAACGCTGTTCTCCGCGGTTTTTATTTACACAGATATTTTTAATAGTTGGAGACTCGTTCCCGCTGGACTCTCTGGGACTTTTCTCTCCCTCTGCTTGGTCCGAACGCCGACCTGCTTTGCAGCACCGGCCGTCTCCCGAGTGCTCCACCCTCCGTCTCTGTTTGCCTCCGCCTTCCGACTCGTTGCTCGGCCCCGCTGCAGAGCCACCCGATCGAGCCCCAGCCCGCCGACCAGGAAGGATCAGTGCAGTACCTGCCACCAGCCCGGCTAGCTGGTGAAACCACAGTATTTCTTTTTTTTCCTTTTTTTTTTCTTCGACCTTCGTCTGAGGAATCGATCTCCTTGAGGTGCTGCCGAATTGCAGGTAAGTCCGTTTCCAATTCGTCGCCACTGTTGTATCCGTGTGTTAATGGAGACACGGAATGCAGGAGTTGGTTTAACAGGTGTTTACTGCACAAAGTCTGGAGGTGAACTAAAAGACACAAGACACTATACAGGCTTATATACCCGAGTGGTCACTACCGGTATTACAGTACACAGGGGCTCTTAAAGGTACATACACTACAATGAAGTCAGCCACAGGACCGCCGAAGCAGTCCTCGTGGAGCCTCTGAACTGACTAGACCTATATTCAATTTTCTCCTGTAGTTATCCGTTAAACTCTGTTAGTTTTCATTAAACCTTGTTTATTTGATCGCCTGAGTGGACCTCAGTCTTTTGATAGGAACTAGACATTCTTACAGTTTATTCTTTAAAGCTTTCCATTTCAAGCCCTTAATCTCCCTCTACACTGACAGACATGAATCAGTCATTCATGGAAGAAAGACGTATGAAATAATACTGAGTGGCCTACAGGTGGCGCTGTCCAGGGAGAGTATAAATACTCGGGCATGGGCCCAGCTTGCGCAGGACATTCTTAACAGGAACTAGTGAAGGACACAACTAGACCTCCATGTTGTAAAACAGTTGATTAAAGCCTTGTTTAACGCTTAGACCAAGTGCACAGTAGTTTTCTTACGTCACTGACTATACCTGTTCTATCCTGCACTATCCGTACCTCCTCCAGCCCCTACAACCCTCTGAGATCTTTGCGCTCCTCCAATTCTGGACTCTTGAGCATCCCCGATTTTAATCGCTCCACCACTGGTGGCCGCGCCTTCAGCTGCCTGGGCCCTAAACTCTGGAATTCCCTCCCTAAACCTCTCCTCTCTCTCCTCCTTTACAAACCTCCTTAAAACCTACCTCTTCATCTGTCCTAATATCTTCTTATGTGGCTGGGTGTCACGTTTTTCTTTTGATAACCCTCCTGTGAAGCGTCTTGGGACGTTTTACTATGTTAAAGGCGCTACATAAATGCAAGCTGTTGTGGTTGAATCTATAACTATCCACAACAATAGAATATGTTCTGACTGATGTGCCTAAGAGCGACTGGCCTCACCATGACCGGTGATGAAGCCGCTCATAAAGCAAGAAATTCTTCTACTTACTCTGAGCAATGCCACGGAAGATATGCAATTAGGAATAAATGTCCAGCGAGCAGTGAGTTACAGACATGTGCGTGATTCTGAGTTCATGTTAGGCCACAATATGCATCGTTGCCTTTTGAGAAAAGCGTAAGAAATGGTCAGTATGGATCCACTTCAGCCCCTGAACATGAATGCTGATCCTGGGCTTCCATTTCTCTCTGAAGAAACATGGGTCCGTGAGCACAGAGCCAGAAACCACGGTTGTGATGTTCTTCCACTCCTATAGTGCTTCTAGTTGCCTTTCTTCACACTTTTCAAATCGATATCTTTTTCCCCAGTTCCGCGCTAATCTTATCTTTTTAATAATTCTGATTTCCTTTAAAGATTGAGCGCGGGATTCCCCAACAGCATTCCATCCAAGATCTAATTGGAAATAGCGTGGATTGAATCTTGGATTTGAACAGTAAAATGGACTGGAAAAAATCCGTTAAGGGAAAATCAAAAATACAAGTTTGCATACGAGAATATTAAGGGGAGATTTAATAGAGGTGTTCAAAAGGGTTTTGATAGAGTAAATAAGGAGAAACTGTTTCCACTGGCAGGTGGGTCTGTAACCAGAGGACACAGATTTAAGGTGATTGGTAAAAGAGATGAGAATTGTCTTTACGCAGCAAGTTGCTGTGCTCTGGAATGTGCTGTGGAAGCAGATTCACTGGTAACTTTCAAAAGGGAATTGGATAAATACTTGAAAAGGAAACAAAATATTTGCAGGGCTATGGGGGAAAGAGCAGGGGGGAGTGGGGCTAATTGGAGAGCTCTTTCAAAGAACTGGCACAGGCATGATGGGCCGAATGGCCTCCTTCTGCGCTGTAAGATTCTCTGATTCTATGATTTCACGGTTAATTCTGAGCCACTCTCTAACATTGAACATTCCTGGTCAGACGAAGTCTTTGGGCTCAGTTTTGTCAATGGGGAGCTTTTGGAGGTGGGACTCCCACTTTTTGGGTTGTAGACCCGCCTCCATCGACTTGTGGCCAACCCACACTACTTTCCCTTGATTGACCTCGTTAAGCCCGCCCAGTGGGCTCAGCAGGCCAATTAAGGGACACCTGGTTACTGGTGACGTCAGCGATTGACAAATGAAAAATCAGTGTTTGACAGCTCTGTGAAGCTGTCAAACACTGACAATCTGTCTTCTAACTTGAGTCCTTCTACACAGACTCAGTTAGAGATCTCTCCAGACCAGAAAGCAGAGGATGCAGCTATTGACAGTTCAGCGGCCATTCTGCTTTCTGTGCCGGTGAGCTGAGGGACTCCCGAGAACTGAAGGAAGGAAGCCTGCAGGAAGAAGTAAAGGTAAATACTTTACACTTACCTCACACACTTACCTCTGCACACATGCACCCATCACTCACCTGCACAACGGACATCTCGACCCCTCCAACCCCTGCAGACTGACGGTCCGCCTCGCTAACAGGCAGTTTTTTGCCTAATCCCTATTTTTAGCCCTGAAGTGTGGGCTGCCCGACGGCTCTGAACCATGCCAAGTTAGCGAGGCGGACCATCGGTCTGCAGGGGTTGGAGGGGTCGAGATGTCCATTGTGCAGGTGAGTGATGGGTGCATGTGTGCAGAGGTAAGTGTGTGAGGTAAGTATAAAGTGTTTTAATAAGTTTTACTTACCTTTACTTTCTCCTGCAGGCTTCCTCCCTTTAGTTCTCGGGAGTCCCTCAGTTCACCGGCACAGAAAGCAGAATGGCAGCTGAACTGTCAAAAGCTGCAGCCTCTGCTCTCTGGTCTGGAGAGATCTCTAACTGAGCCTGAGTAGAAGGACTCGAGTTAGAAGACAGATTGTCAGTGTTTGACAGCTTCACAGAGCTGTCAAACGCTGATTTTTCATCTGTCAAAAGCTCTTGACAGATGAAATATCAATCGCTGACGTCACCAGTAACCAGGTGTCCCTTAATTGGCCTGCTGAGCCCGCTGGGCAGGCTTAACAAGGTCAATCAAGGGACAGTAGCGTGGGTTGGCCACAAGTCGATGGAGGCAGGACTACAACCCAAAAAGTGGGAGTCCCGCCTCCAAAAGCTCCCCATTGACAAAATCCAGCCCACAGACTTGCAATTATATAACGCCTTTTATAGTGTATGTACCCGTCTACCTTTAAGGGAACTATTGAATGTAACCGTTCACCTTTAAGGGAACTACTTTAGGTGTGGCACTATTTGTTTGGCTTCTGTATACTGTAATACCGATAGTGACCACACCAGTATATAAGTGTTGTAGCAGGATTTCTGGGGCAGATTCGCCCGGACCTTCGAATAGTAAAGACCTGTTTGTTTGTTACTTCTGAAGTCTGTGTATTTATTAACTGCACAACCCACAGACTTTACAGTGGCGACGAGTCCGATCGTACCCTGCGGCAAGATTACCATAAGCAACGAAGAGCGTCGAAGAGAGACAACCGCCCTCGTCGTGCTACCAAAAGGAAACACAAGGCTGCAACAACAGAAAGCAGGAAGACTAACAACAAAAGCTGTATCAGCAACAGGCACTGACTACCCTTCTGCCATGGTGCGGAGTGAGCCGACCAGCAAGAAACAAGGCGGCCGAAGAGACTGTGAGTAGGGGAAGGTGTAGAAGCATCCGGAGGATAAGGGCAGAGCACTCGACCTCGGTCGAGGGGGAGCTGTGCCGGCCAAAAGTCGGGTCCAACGGCGTCGGGTGACAGCCGGACCGCGATCGGCGGGACAATCGGGGCAGCGACCGCAGCCACGAAGCGCTGAGCCTGCGAGTAGGCGCGGGAAGAGAAACCCAGCCGCAGCCGGGGAGGGAAACACCGGTCTGCGAGAGGGCTGGGGAGGCGAACGGGAACTGTGCGGGTGAGAGCCGGGTGCGGAGAGAGAGACTGCGAGGAGCCGGTCCAGCGGCTGAGCTGTTCTCCACCAACGGGGTACTCAGAGCCGGCAAAACCGAACGTGCGGGAGTGGGTGAGAGACACAGCCGAAAATGGGGTGAGAGACTGCGCGAGAGCCAGTCCAGCGGTGAGCTGTTCTCCACCAACGGGGTACCCAGGGCCGGTAGCATCGAACGTGCGGGTGAGAGAGACAGAGCCGGGTACGGAGAGAGAGACTGCGCGAGAGCCAGTCCAGCGGCTGAACTGTCCTCCGCTAACGGGGTGTACCCAGCGCTGGTAGAGCCGTGCGGGCGGGAGGAAAAGACATAGCCGAGTAAGGGGAGCTGTGCGGTAGCCAGCCAGCGGCTGAACCTGTCCGCTGAGGGGGAAGCGTACCCCTTCCACCGGGAAGAAACGCGGGAAGCCGCCATTAGGCGGAGAAGACGCCAGAAGTGGGAAACCGCCATTGAAGTGGGCGGGGCGAGAAAGGAAGAGCGGGAAACCGCCATTTTTGCGGGAAAACCGCCATCTTGATTGACATACCGCCATTGAAGTGGGCGGGGAGAGAAGGAAAGAGCGGGAAACCGCTGATTTCGTGGGAAAACCGCCATCTTAGAAACAAATAAATAAATAAGAAATACTGGTGCTGCTCCCAAGGGAAGGAAGATGCCTAAGCGAGGGAATATTAACGACTTTAATTCTGAAATAGAAGACTGGGCCACGTACGTGGAACGCATAGAGATCTATTGCGAAGCCAACAAAATAGAGGAAGACGACAAGGCGATAACATTGCTAAACTCGATGGGGGCAAAAACTTACGGGCTCTTGAAGCATCTAATAGCACCAAATAAACCAGTGGATCAGACCTTCGAAGAGATTGTGGCTGTGCTGAAGGACCACTTGAACCCCACACCGCTGATGCTGGCTGAACGATTCAAATTCTACGCAAGAACGCAGAAGAAAGACGAAAGCAATGCGGAATACTTGGTCGAACTGCGTAGGCTAGCGAAATACTGCCAGTTCGGAGGGAATCTGACAGAAGCGCTGCGGGACAAGTTCGTATGCGGATTGTCCAAAGAAGGGATGCAGAAGCGACTACTGGCAGAGAATGACCTCACACTGGACAGGGCTGTCCTTATAGCTGCATCGCACGAAGCCGCAGCGAAAGGAACGGCGGAAATGCAACTAAAGGCGGCGGCACTCGGGGTGGACCAAATTACTTCAAGCACAACAAAATGCTACCATTGTGGGAAGACCACGCATGACCAGAATCAATGCTGGTTTAAGAACCAAGAGTGTAGGAAATGTGGCAAACTGGGTCACATCGCGAAGGTATGCCGGTCCGGGAAAAAGATCAATAATCAAAGGAAGCCACCACCAGAAAAGTACAACAAGGTACACAAGGTGGCTGAGAAGAGTTCAGACGAACAGAATTCAGACTCAGACCCAAACAACCAGGAGCTGGGTTGTCTGAGAATCCACAATGTGGGTAAAGAAACGGATCTACAGGCCATCTGGGTCATACTAAAAATAGCTGGAGTCCAAATAAGAATGGAGCTGGACACTGGATCAGCTCTATCAGTCATCAACCGAAGGGACTACCACCGGCTATTCTCTCACATACCTTTAAGAAATACCAAGTTCGTATTACAGACATACACGGGGCATAACGTATACCCCGTGGGGAAAATAAGAGTCAAGGTGAGAGATAGGGGTAAAGAACACCCAAGAATGAGCTTGTACGTATTACCTGAGGGAGGACCACCACTTCTAGGATGGGAGTGGATTAAGAAAATAGACATGGAATGGCATTACCTAAAAGCCATAATGAGGGAGGACTCGGTGCAAGCTATTAGCTCAGATTCTGAAATGGATGATGATAAGACCAAGTCGAAAACGAAGACAGGCAGAAGGACTTATGGTACCAAGAAGAATAAAGCTGCAGAGCAGAACTCCAGGTTGACAGAGAATTCTGAGCCTGTTCAAGCAAAGGATTCACCCATGACGGAAGAACACCGAGCTCGGACGCAAACTTATGTCAAAGTACGACAACAATTAGAACAGTTGAGTGATCGTCTCGTACAGGAGATGAAAAATATGGAAAAGTTCTGGGACACCGAATGGGGGAACCTGGAAAGACTACAGAGACAGCTAGCTCAAGCAGAGAGCGACCATAGAGCCATCGTGGTCAAATACCAATCACATTCCCCTGATGCTGTTCAGGAACTAGAATATTTACAGAATGAACCAAAGGAAGAGGAATCTTCAGGGAGCCAGGATTTTATTCCAGTTCTTCTTTACGACTCCTTACAAGCAGAGTGTGAGAAGTTGAAAGAACAGTATGAACAGGCCCAGGCTACAATTCAGAAGGAGGTTAACTCGGCAGCCTCCGAAAAGCTAGTTTCAGTAGAAGCATATGAACAACTAAAGGTTGAACATGAGCAAGAAGTCCAAAGGCTGCAGGAAATTCTTGATGAGCTCAAGGCCAAGACAGACTCATCGATAGAAGCTCCATCCATAGATAAGCAATTAGAGGTGAAAATCATGGCAGAGCATGAAAGACAGGATGTCCAAGAACTTATAAAAACATTGAAGGACACCCAAGACAAATATGAGGCGGCAATGTCTGAGGTTCAACAACTTGAAGAACAGATTCAACTGGGAATCCTTGCAGTGGAAGAACAGGACACTGTAAGAATGGTCCCTGAACATGAACTAGAGAGCATCAGGGCGCAACTTTTCCGAGCGCTGAAAGCCAAAGTTCAAGAGGAACATAAGGTGGAAGTATTGGAGAAAGAGGTGGATGAAATGGAGAAGACTCTGATCCACCGTGTTCCCAGGGAAGAGTTAACGGTCGGCCAACTCCTTCATATGCTGAAGGACAAGACTCTACAAGGGGAACAATCTGAACACGAGCTTCAATCTTCAGGGGGAATGAGTTCGGAGCTCTCAAAACTCACGGAGATAGCTGAGGTGGCAACACAAATTTTACAAGGATGCCAAAAGTACGTTGAATCACGTCAAGGTGAACAGAAGAAGGTGGAAACCGTTACTTCAGTAGAAGGGTTAAATAGCCTGATAACGCAATTACCGGTGGAAAGGAAGGTATTGAACTCACAAATGAGGTCCGCCGTGAAGGAATGGCAGATAACCCAGGAAGAGCGGGATGAATATGAATGCATGAAGAAGGCTTTTCAAGAAAGATGTTTAGGGAAGGAACCACCGTCAGCTAACGTCCAGACGGGTGAGGAGGAAGAAGAAGTCTCTCTCGCTGGCCTAACTCAGGACGAACCTGAATATTACCATGACCTGTTGAGTGACACTGAATATTATGAGGATGTGGTCTGCCCAGCTTGTGATGAAAACTCTCAAAGTGCTGAAATCCGGATGAAGCACTTAAGGTCTAAGGAACATAGAGAGTTGGTGACGCTACAGCTGGCAGCCGAGAAAGGAGCTCCGAGAGTTTCAAAAAGGCAGAAAAGAAAAAGAAGAAGCAGAAGATAATAACTGTCTAAAATATTAGCACTTCTACCATTCCAGGCGGGACATTACGAAAGGAGCTAAATTAGTTGAAAAATTGGTAAATGTCAAGACAGCCAGTTGGTTGTCAAAGTCCGCACTGCTGGTTCAACAGGACGAAAGTTCAAGCTGCTACGTCAAGAAAAAGGCTATGGAGGAGTCACGCTAGCCAGGTGAACCGGCTACCCCAAAGAAATGTTGTTCGGAACGAGTCAAGATCAGAGACTGAATCTATGAACTGTTTCCGCAGAGACGGAACCTGTGAACTGTTTCCACCGAGATTATATTTGTAAATTGTTTCATATGACATTGACTCCACCGAGATTATAGCTGTAATTTGTTTTATAGGAAGTTGAAGATATGTATGTTTAACGGGGACTCTGTAAGTAATAAGCTAAAAAGGGAGGATTGTAGTGTATGTACCCGTCTACCTTTAAGGGAACTATTGAATGTAACCGTTCACCTTTAAGGGAACTACTTTAGGTGTGGCACTATTTGTTTGGCTTCTGTATACTGTAATACCGATAGTGACCACACCAGTATATAAGTGTTGTAGCAAGATTTCTGGGGCAGATTCGCCCGGACCTTCGAATAGTAAAGACCTGTTTGTTTGTTACTTCTGAAGTCTGTGTATTTATTAACTGCACAACCCACAGACTTTACACCTTTCACAACCTTGTGACATCCCAAAGTACTTTTTGAAGTGTAGTCACTGTTGCGGCATCCAATTAGCACACAGCAAGATCCCACAAAGAGCAATGTGATAAATGACTGCATAATCTCTTTTTGGTGGTGTTGGCTGAGAGCTAATTATTGGCCAGGACGCCAGAGAGAACGACCCCGCTCAGCTTCAAATAATGGCCACGGGATCTTTTATGTCCACCTGAGAGAGAAGACGGGGCCTGGGTTTAACCTCTCCTATAAAAGATGGCACCTCCGACAGTGCAGCGCTCCCTCAGCACTGCACCGAGAGTGTTGGCCTAGATTTTGTACTCAGGTCTCTGGAGTTGGGTTTGAACCCACGACCTTCTGACTCAGAGCCGACACTTTACAGAGGCCAAAGGTCAGATCGTCTGCTCTAAACATCTAAACTAAAGTTTTGAAGAGCCCAGACAGACCAACACACCTCCTGAGCCCTCTTTGAACCAGGTTTAACACTGCACTGAATTTACACTCAGTACGGTGTTGAACCAAGATGCGTGAGGCATTCTGCTCCAGGGTTTCTCTTTCTGGGATACGTGGGCCGGCCCAACCAATAAAAGAAGTGGGATCCACATTCATGCTTATGGAGATTCCAATCCCCTTAAGCATGAATGGGGATACCCCCCCAATAAAATGCTCATTCTGCCTTGCTCTGGACTCAGGCTGGGCAATGCAGATGAGGGAGTTTGTCCGAGGAACAGTTGTAGGAACTATAGCGAGCTTATCCTATCCCAGTCCAAGCCCTGCTCACCCATCACTCCTGTCCTTGCTGGCCTACATTGGTTCCCAGTGCCCCCACTGCCTCCAATTTAAAATTCTCATCCCCATGTTTAACTCCCTTCCTGGTCACCCCCCTCTCTACCTCTGTCACTGACTCCCACCCTAGGATCCCAGACCCTTTCGTTCCCCTAACTTTAGAACCTTGTGCAAACCTCCTTTCCCTGCAACCCACCTTTGCAGGTTGTGCATTCAGAAAACAAGGCCCCACTCTCTGGAATTCTCTCTAAACTCCTCCAACTGCATCTCCTTTAAGATGGAAAGGAAAGTCGGACGGGATGTGAAGCAGAATGACGATTCGCTGTCACCCAATTTGCACTCCCACTGAAGCTGAATTTCCCCCTCAGTGTGTTATAAGGAGGGTGAATTGTAACCTGCCTAAACGCACGTATAACGTCTTTATAAACACTACTCCCTGCAGATCAAACCTTCCTTACACACGAAACACAATAGCTGAATCACTCAATTCCATTTTTTATTGAGATACTAGAACGTTTAATATTTAGCAAACAACTTGAACAGAGATTATTTGTTTTACTGGAGTGAAATAAATCTTGGGACTATTGAATTTAACAGTGATTAAAATTTCAATACAGAAGAATTCCAGCCTTAATATCTGAGCAAAGCTGGCACGGAATGGCAACACTCCTAATTCTGTTACCTGCAGGGCTATGTACCCCTCCTGATACTGTTAGCTACAGTGAGAAGCGAGAGAATTGTTTTTTGCTGTTAAGTTGAGTGAATAGTCGAGGGGATTGACAGGGTAGATGCTGAGAGGTTGTTTCCCCTGGCTGGAGAGTCTAGAACTAGGGAGCATAGTCTCAGGATAAGGGGTCGGCCATTTAGCACTGAGATGAGGAGGAATTCCTTCACTCAGAGGGTTGTGAATCTTTGGAATTCTCTGTCCCAGAGGGCTGTGGATGCTGAGTCTTTGAGTATATTCAAGGCTGAGATCGATAGATTTTTGGACTCTAGGGGAATCAAGGAATGTGGAGATCGAGCGGGAAAGTGGAGTTCAGGTCGATGATCAGCCATGATCTTATTGAATGGCGGAGCAGGCGCGAGGGGCCGTGTGGCGGAGCAGGTTCGAGGGGCCGTGTGGCGGAGCAGGCTCGAGGGGCCGTGTGGCGGAGCTGGCTCGAGGGGCTGTGCCGCGGAGCAGGTTCGAGGGGCCGTGAGGCAGAGCAGGTTCGAGGGGCCGTGCGGCGGAGCAGGCTCGAGGGGCCGTGCGGCGGAGCAGGCTCGAGGGGTCGTGCGGCGGAGCAGGCTCGAGGGGCCGTGCGGCGGAGCAGGCTCGAGGGGCCGTGCGGCGGAGCAGGCTCGAGGGGCCGTGCGGCGGAGCAGGCTCGAGGGGCCGTGCGGCGGAGCAGGCTCGAGGGGCCGTGCGGCGGAGCAGGCTCGAGGGGTCGTGCGGCGGAGCAGGCTCGAGGGGCCGTGCGGCGGAGCAGGCTCGAGGGGTCGTGCGGCGGAGCAGGCTCGAGGGGTCGTGCGGCGGAGCAGGCTCGAGGGGTCGTGCGGCGGAGCAGGCTCGAGGGGCCGTGCGGCGGAGCAGGCTCGAGGGGCCGTGCGGCGGAGCAGGCTCGAGGGGCCGTGCGGCGGAGCAGGCTCGAGGGGCCGTGCGGCGGAGCAGGCTCGAGGGGCCGTGCGGCGGAGCAGGCTCGAGGGGCCGTGCGGCGGAGCAGGCTCGAGGGGCCGTGCGGCGGAGCAGGCTCGAGGGGCCGTGTGGCGGAGCAGGCTCGAGGGGTCGTGTGGCGGAGCAGGCTCGAGGGGTCGTGTGGCGGAGCAGGCTCGAGGGGCCGTGTGGCGGAGCAGGCTCGAGGGGTCGTGTGGCGGAGCAGGCTCGAGGGGCCGTGTGGCGGAGCTGGCTCGAGGGGTCGTGTGGTGGAGCAGGCTCGAGGGGCCGTATTGCCTACTCCTGCTTTTACTTCTTATACTCTTATGAATACGCTGTGAAGAACGGAGTAATTTTCTGAAGGTGCGTGAACATGACTGACTGAAAGCGCCTGTGGATTTTTTATTGTGTCGGCAATCGTAGTAAAGCAAAGTGCGGAGCAGCGAGTACCGTTTCCCAGGGCTGGTGGCCCCACCTCCCAGAGGCTGCTGCAAATTGAGGGTCAGAAGCAGCTCAATCACTCGTGTGAAAACATGACATCCCACTTTCTCCTGCGAAGAGGGAAAGGTATTTGGCATCAATACAATTTGCATTGTTTGTGCTGCTGCACACAGCACAAACTGAGGCCCTGGGAGTATAGTATTAAGATTTGTTTTAGGTGCCCAAGGATTTTTGTATCCTGTTTTGAGCCACTCCAGAGAACTGGGTGGATATAAAATTGCAACAAAAAAAAATTGGGATGCTGGAAATCTGAAAGAAAAACAGAAAATTCTGGAAATACTCCGCAGCATATAGGCCTGTATTGTCTAAAGTTTAGAAGAATGAGAGGTGATCTCATTGAAATATACAAAAGTCTTACAGGGCTTGACAGGGTAGATGCAGGGAGGATGTTTCCCCTGGATGGGAGTCTAGAACCAGGGGTCACAGTCTCAGAATAAGGGGTCGGCCATTTAGGACTGAGATGAGGAGAAATTTCTCCACTCAGAGGGTGGTGAATCTTTGGAATTCTCTACCCCAGAGGGCTGTGGAGGCTCAGTCGTTGAGTATATTCAAGACAGAGATCGATAGATTTTGGAATATTAAGGGAATCAAGGGATATGGGGATAGTGCAGGAAAGTGGAGATGAGGTAGGAGATCAGCCATCATAAGAACATAAGAACGTAAGAAGTAAAAGCAGGCATAGGCCATGTGGCTTCTCGAGCCTGCTCTGCCATTCAATAAGATCATAGCTGATCATCGGCCTCAACTCTACTTTCCTGCCCGATCTCCATATCTCTTGATTTCCCTAGAGGAAGAATTTCTTCACTCAGAAGGTTGTGAATCTTTGGAATTCTCTGCCCCAAAGGGCTGTGGATGCTGAATCGTTGAGTATATTCAAGGCAGAGATCGATAGATCTTTGGACTCTAAGGGAATCAAGGGATATGGAGATCGGGCAGGAAAGTGGAGTTGAGGTCGATGGTCAACCGTATTGAATGGTGGAGCAGGCTCGAGGAGCCATATGGCCTATTCCTGCTCTTACTTCTTATGTTCTTATTTTTTTTTATTCGTATATGGGATGTGGGCATCGTTGGCAAGGCCAGCATTTATTGCCCATCCCTAATTGCCCTTGAGAAGGTGGTGGTGAGCCGCCTTCTTGAACCGCTATGTTCTTCTGTAAAATGTTGGAAACACTCTGTGGAGGAAGAAACAGAGTTGATGGCTGGAATTTTCTGGGGGGTTCAGCGGGTGGGATTGGTCATGGGTCAGGTGCAAAATTTGATATTTTTGACAGCGGGTCAGGACTCCGCTGTCAACTCGCTCCCACACATCTTTCCTGATGTCGGGTCTGTCAGCGCTGAGCAGACCCGAAACGCAGTGGCGGGCGACCCAATTCAGGTAATTAGTGGCTTGTTTAGAGCCACTTAAGAATGATTTTCAGCTCAGCTTTTGTATTTGACAGCTCGCCCATGGGGTCCACGCTGGTCATGGACCATGACTGTCAAGCTGAGGCGGGAGTTCAGTGGCCATTGAATCAGCTGTTGAGTTGACAGCTTCAAATGTCAAGTCAAAGCTTCCCTCAGCTGTTCATCACTGCAGTTCCACAACAGATTCACCATGCTGCAAGTCTTTACACAAGTCTTCATCCATTCTGGCCTCATTACCTCACTCACCATTGACAGATCGCTTCTGTCATCTCTACTTCACAAGCCATCTATTCCATCAGCATGGGTGCCCTTTATACTCTCTCAGCTTGGTCCTCAGAATCCCACCATGATCTGCCCCAACACCAGCAGCACCAGGCACACCAGCAGCACCAACAACACCAACCTTCTCCACAATCAACTGATGCTGCACAGGACAGAGGACATCAGCACCCAACCACATTGCTGCCCGGGAGGCCAGGGATGGCCTCACTATGACCAGATTTATTTCATTGTATGCTGTACACCCTGGCTGCCACATGATGCACCAGGTTGGCACCACCCCACGCCAACACCATAAAGCATCCCTTCAATATCCAAGCCATTCCTTTCACACTCATCACCATTGCGGGGGGTACTGTTATGTCTCACAATTCACTGCAATTCACTAAGCCACTTCCAAAGGTGCACATAAATCTGTCCAAGATGGAAAGTGTTGAAAATAAAGGTTTCAATGTTTGACACCACATTAACAGAAATTTTACATGAACATTGCATAAAACACCCAAGTACCTACCCTTGTGTGTTGTTAGTTGGTATTATTGTACTAGGATGAGGGTGAGTGTGAGGGGTGGCTAGTGAGATGGGGAAGTGATAATGTAGATAGCGAGAGGGATGGGTGGAGGTGCGTGGTAAGTTGGTGTCGGTAAGGATGTGCAGGAGTAGGGTAGGGAAGGCAAAGTGATGGGGATATGATGAGAGGCACAGCAGGATGAAGTTGAGTGCGGCTTTGTACTAACATTTCATGATCTACTGTGGTCATTGAAATGTTTACAGCACTGCACCCAGGTCCTGCAGACCACATCCCTGCTGGTGACCTCCTCTGCAATGTGCACCCAGGCTGTGTTGATCTCCTGGGGAGGTCTCTTCTGCCCATGGGAAGGGAAGAAGTCCTGCCTGCGTGCTGTGACTCCCTCCATAAGCATATGGAAGGAGTCATGGGAGAGCCTGGGTGCAGCCGTGCACCTCTGTGCAGTGCTTGTCAGTGTTTGCAGCACCTCAATGCTGTAGAACACTGACAGCACAACTGTGAAAATAAAGTTGGCCGTGGTCCCTTTAAGGAAACCGGCTGATGACGCGTCATCAAATGACGTCACCAGACCCGCTGCCTCTAATTGGCCGGGAAACGTGCTGGGCGGGCTAACAAGCCCCATCAACGGAAATTCATTTCACGGAGGTGGATGGAGCCAACAGCGGGGTCGGGACCCGCCACTGACATCACCTGCCATGGACCATCCGAGGTCTGCAAAATCATGGCCAACGTTTCAGGTCACTGGCCTTTTGTCTGATCCCTCGAAAAGTTAACCCGGTACCATCTTCTCTGCACAGATGCTGCCTGACCTATAGATTTTCCTGGGATATAGGCATACTAGCATATCCTGGGGCTCAGATGATTGACCTCCAACAATTACAACCACCTTCCTTTGTGCTAGGTTTGACTCCAGCCAGTGGAGCGTTTCCCCCCCCGATTCCCATTGACTTCAGTTTTACTAGGGCTTCTTGATGCCACACTCGGTCAAATGCTGCCTTGATGTCAAGGGCAATTACTCTCATCTCACCTCTGGAATTCAGCTCCTTTGTCCATGTTTGGGCCAAGGCTGTCATGAGATCTGGAGCTGAGTGGTCCTGGCAGAATCCAAACTGAGCATCAGTGAGCAGGTTATTGGTGAGTGAGTGCCGCTTGATAGCACTGTCGACGACACCTTCCATCACTTTGCTGATGTGTTCAGCATTTTCTGCTTTCAGTTCATATCTCAAGCATCTGCAGCGATTTGCTTTTAGGTCCTGACGTTAGATCAATTTGAAGATCCATGCACATCCATTTATCCAATATCCTTTATTCTTATTGGGGCCAATGATCTAAAGCAGATATTCTTAATAATTTTCAGTTTTTCTTGTGAACAAATATTTTTCTTTTCCAGAGTTACCTCATTGCCTCAAATCTATTTGTGCTCCACCGCTATCCAGCATTCGTTGATTGATAACTGTGATATACCTTTACAGTATTAAAGCTGAAGTGAAATATGCTCTGTCAAGTCTCTCTCATAAATATAGCAATCTAGAAGCTAACCTATTTTTATTTAAACTTCTAGCCAAAGTTATAAATGCAGGGTACAATTCGTGTCACATGCAGGATCAGTCAGTAAAGGAATGCTACAGTGTTGTACCCTTATATTTATTTTATTCATTCACCTGATGTGGGCGTCGCTGGCAAGGCCAGCATTTAATGTCCATCTCTAAATGCCCTTGAGAAGGTGGTGGTGAGCCGCTTTGAACCGCTGCAGTCCGTGTGGTGAGTATACTTCTTTGTAGCGGTTTGGTACAACTGAGTGTCTCGCTGGGCCATTTCAGAAGACAGTTAAGAGTCAACCACATTGCTGAGGGACTGGAGTCGCATGTAGGCCAGACCGGGTAAGGACGGCAGATTTCCTTCCCTAAAGGACATTAGTGAACCAGATGGGTTTTTACGACAATCCGGTAGTTTCATGGTCACCATTACTGATACTAGCTTTTTATTCCAGGTTTATTTAATGAATTGAATTTAAATTCCCCAGCTGCCATGCTGGGATTTTGAACTCACGTCTCTGGATCATTAGTCCAGGCCTCTAGTATTATTAGTCTAGTAACGTAACCACTGTGCTACCACGCCCATAAATCTTAGCAGGCTTAAGCCACTCTGGTCTATACTAGTGCTTTACAACAACATACATTTATACTTGAGATACGACATGTGGTGACTTGTAGCATTCTTGGGAGGAACAGGGGACTTTTGACCTATGGGGGAAAAAATTGGGTTGCTTTGCGGCTCCCGTTAGCGCCCCGAGTGATGGGCTCTTCTGCCGGCACCCCGCTGCCCAGTGGTCCAGCAGGGATCTGGTGCGCGCTGTGCTAGGCCTCTCCCCCTTAATCAGGGGAGGGAGGCCTGCAGTACCGCGGCGCCATGTGCCAACGTGCGTGGCGCTGTTGCACGTAGCGCCGCGATATTGAATGATAGCGCCCCAAGAGGGAGGGAGAGCGCTTCCAGTAGCGCCCCGCCTCCTGCTTGGGGCGCTACCACTCAATTTCCGGCGTGGGGAATGCTAACCTTTTTGGGGGGCTAAAAGTAGTGCCCTGGTGAAATTAGCTCCCCAAAGGGGGCACGACCCAATTTTTCCCCCCATGGTTTCCAAAGCTTTCCACCCCTGGGGGTTTTTCCTCGCCTCATGTCTGGTTCTGTTGTAGACTCAATGATAGAGATTGCTCGCTGTGATTAGTCAACAGCTCCATTATCATTGAGTCATGCGATGACCAGGATGGTAGAATGTGAACCAGATAGACCTTGGTCCTTTTTCATCCAGTAATTGCTATGGTCCTATATGGAGCCTTGAATGTAGAAGGCAGTTTACAGGTGGGGTGGGAGAGGAAGACAAAATAAATAGATAACGGGAGTAAAGGAATGAACTACGAACCATGGTGAAAGAGGTGTGAGAAGGTACCAAAAGCTTGATGAAAGAGATGGGGTTTAGAGAGAGATACAAGACTGACAGCAACTTTCTTTGTATCTGTGTAATATGAAAGATCACAAATGATATGTGCTTATGGTAGTCCATCAAAAGACAAGGTCACTTTTTCTTCCTGTGAAAAACGTGTAAAAATTTGCCTTTGTAGCTCAAAATGACAATCCAAAGAAAATAAACTGTAATTTATATAGTGTTAAAATAAACAAATTAGTGTAATAAATAGAGAAAAATCAAACTCAAGGGAACCGTAGCATGGCGGTTATGTTAAGGGGCTCATAATCCCAAGGCCTGGACTCATGATGCAGAGACATAAATTCATAATCCCACCATGGCAGCTGGGGAATTTAAATTCAGTTAATTAAATAAATCTGGAATAAAAAGCTAGTGTCAGTAATAGTGACCATGAAACTACCGGATTGTCGTAAAAACCCATCTGGTTCACTAATGTCCTTTAGGAAGGAAATCTGCCATCCTTACCCGGTCGGGCCCATAGAGGGATTGAATTGATTGGGCCTATACTTTCTAGGGTTTAGAAGAATGAGAGGTGATCTCATTAAGATTCTGAAGGGGATTGACAGGGTCAATGCTGAGAGATTGTTTCCCCTGGCTGGAGAGTCTAGAACTAGGGGGCATAGTCTCAGGAAAAGGGGTCGGCCATTTAAGACTGAGATGAGGAGGGATTTCTTCACTCGGCGGGTGGTGAATCTTTGGAATTCTCCGCCCCAAAAGGCTGTGGATGCTGAGTCATTGAGTATATTCAAGGCTGAGAGCGATAGATTATTGGACTCTAGGGGAATCAAATGGTATGGAGATCGGGCGGGAAAGTGGAGTTGAGGTCAAAGATCAGCCATGATCTTATTGAATGGCTGAGCAGGCTCGAGGGACCGTGTGGTGGAGCAGGTTCGAGGGGCCGTGTGGTGGAGCAGTCTCGAGGGGCCTTGTGGAGGAGCAGGCTCGAGGGGCCGTATGGTGGAGCAGGTTCGAGGGGCTGTGTGGCGGAGCAGACTCGAGGGGCCGTATGACGGAGCAGGCTCGAGGGGCTTTGTGGTGGAGCAGGCTCGAGGGGCTGTATGGCGGAGCAGGCTCGAGGGACTGTGTGGTGGAGCAGACTCGAGGGGCCGTGTGGCGGAGCAGGCTCAAGGGGCCGTATGGCGGAGCAGGCTCGAGGGGCTGTATGGCGGAGCAGGCTCAAGGGGCTGTGTGGTGGAGCAGGCTCGAGGGGCCGTATAGTGGAGCAGGCTCGAGGGGCCGTATGGTGGAGCAGGCTCGAGGGGCTGTGTGGTGGAGCAGGCTCGAGGGGCCGTGTGGCGGAGCAGGCTCGAGGGGCCCTATAGTGGAGCATGCTTGAGGGGCTGTGTGGTGGAGCAGGCTCGAGGGGCCGTGTGGCGGAGCAGGCTCGAGGGGCCCTATAGTGGAGCATGCTCGAGGGGCCGTGTGGTGGAGCAGGCTCAAGGGGCCCTATAGTGAGCATGCTCGAGGGGCTGTGTGGTGGAGCAGGCTCGAGGGGCCGTGTGGTGGAGCAGGCTCGAGGGGCCCTATGGTGGAGCATGCTCGAGGGGCTGTGTGGTGGAGCAGGCTCGAGGGGCCGTGTGGCGGAGCAGGCTCGAGGGGCCCTATAGTGGAGCATGCTCGAGGGGCTGTGTGGTGGAGCAGGCTCGAGGGGCCGTATGGCGGAGCAGGCTCGAGGGGCTGTGTGGTGGAGCAGGCTCGAGGGGCCGTGTAGCGGAGCAGGCTCGAGGGGCCCTATAGTGGAGCATGCTCGAGGGGCTGTGTGGTGGAGTAGGCTCGAGGGGCCGTATGGCGGAGCAGGCTCGAGGGGCTGTGTGGTGGAGCAGGCTCGAGGGGCCGTATGGCGGAGCAGGCTCGAGGGGCCCTATAGTGGAGCATGCTCGAGGGGCTGTGTGGTGGAGCAGGCTCGAGGGGCCGTGTAGCGGAGCAGGCTCGAGGGGCCCTATAGTGGAGCATGCTCGAGGGGCTGTGTGGTGGAGCAGGCTCGAGGGGCTGTGTGGTGGAGCAGGCTCGAGGGGCCATGTGGGCTACGCCAGCTCTTATTCTTATATGTGACTCCAGGCCCACAGCAATGTGTTTTACTCTTAACTGCCCTCTGAAATGGCCCAGCGAGACATTCAGTGATCAAGAAGGCGGCTCACCACCACCTTCTGAAGGGCAATTGGGGATGGGCAATAATGGCGGCTTTGCCAGCGGTGCCCACATCCCATGAACAAATAAAAATAAACTGTGAATGCTGGAAGTACACAAGAAGTCAGTGCGAATCTGTAAAGAGAGAAGATAAGTTAATGTTACAGGTGTGTAAAGCTTCATCAGAACTGAAGAGTTAAGACAGGTTGGAAGTATGAAGAATAGAGAGAAAAGGGAAGATAGTGACAAAGTGGATGACAGATAGCAATGAAGAGTAAATGTAAGATCAACTGGAGTAAAATAAGCTGGCAAACAGCATCTACCAGTTTAAATGTTACCACTCTCAGACTTGTATCGTGAATTCATATAAAAACGATGTTGCTGACCCTTGGAGCCTCGAGGTTAGCTGTAGTTTACCGTCTATGCTGCAACAGCAGCAATGGCTACATCTCTTTGTACTATTGAAAGGCAAGGGAGAAGCAAGGACTGCTGGTTTCCTTTGCGCCCCTCGCTTCGCTTTACTCTGAGCTCTTCCGAATGTCAACCCACACAATAGTTCAATGTTAGTGACTGGCATTCTGAAGTGTCGGCAACACCCCACAGGCATTCTGGGCTGTATAGGTGTCATGGCCAATACTTATCCCTCAAGAAATTCACTAAAAAAAAAACAGGTTATCTGGTCGTTATCACATCGCCGTTTGAGGGATCTTGCTGTGCGCAAATTGGCTGCCGGGTTTTCTACGTTACAAAAGTGATAACACTTCAAAAGTACTTCATTGGCTGTGAACGCTTTGGGACGTCCTGAGGTTCATGAACGGCGCCATGTAAATGCAAGTTCTTTCTTTCTTTCGATAATTGCAAGGTTCTTTCTATTCGTTTATGGGATGTGGGCGTTGCTGGCAAGGCCAGCATTTATTGCCCATCCCTAATTGCCCTACAACAGTGACCACACTTCGAAAGTACTTCATTGGCTGTAAAACACTTTGGGATGTCCCGAGGCCGTGAAAGGCGCTGTAGAAATGCATAAAGTCTTTCTTTATGTAGACGCTTATGTAGAGATTTGGCTGGGTTTAGAAATTAGGTACCATTTAGCTAAATGGTTTGAAATATGACGTCAAAATAGTGGTAAAGAAATACAACTCCGTTTAAAAAGCAACAAAGCTGTTTAAAAAAAATACAAAAGTGACACAATCAGGTTCTTTCATTGACCCTTGTGTGCATCTCCAATACCTTCTGTGACCTTATTCTTTGAGCAGAAGCTGCCTGCTCACGTTGTGTGGAACACCAAGCGCCATGAGAGATTCGTCATTCTCAGCTCATAAGGGTCAGTGCAGCTCACTGAGTGCTGTCAGTTAGAAGCTATATTTCATCAAGGAAAAATCACCAAGGCTATAAAGAACATGGAAGAATTCATAAACTCAATGAGGCTGCAATTTAAATTACGTTCTAAGCGCTCTTAATTTATTGCACGCTGTTATCCTTTATGATGTGTGGTGGAACACCAGATGAAAAAGGTGTCAGCTAAATGTGATGAATATAAAAGCAGAAAGACCATCTTATAAATTCATAAACAGCCATTTTTAAGGAAAACGATCGCAGTTGCCCATTATTTTTTGGATATGATCATTCAGCGTAATAGGTTTTTATACAAAGCATCTTCTGACCCTAAACCTTGACATAATAAAACTCACTACATACTTGGTTTGAGCGTAAAGCACGGCTTTAATCAACTTGTTTCAGAACATAGAAGTCTAGTTGTATTTCACTAGCTTCTTGTCTTTACAAAATGTCCCTGGAAAGCTGGGGCCAACGCCCGAGTATTTATACTCCTTGAACGGCGCCACCAGCTGGCCGTCCAGCGTTATTTCATAAGTAGTTTCTTGTAGTTTCTTGATGATGAGATTTATAACATTCAGCCTGCCTAAAAGACTTGGAAGTCCGACGACTTCCTCTTGGCGGATCACGAATAGCCGCAGTCTTTTAGATTTTTGTTTATGGCCAGAAGGCACGTCGTCTCCCCGGACCATGCCTCGGTCCCTGGGCCGCTTGATCTGTGCCGGTGGATCGACAGGGCCCGTGTTGCTCTGATCGACCTGAGGGAGGCTGGGGAGATTGTGACTCTGGGTGTGGGTCCCCACAGGTGCAGAACTGGCTTCGTCCCATTGGTTAGCCAGAGACTGACCGGCATCCTGGCCCAGGGTGGCCATCCCACGGGGAGCACTCGGGGGGGCAGCCGGCAGAGCCCTCGATGTCCCAGGTACGGCGTCTTCCTCGGGGGAGTGCAGAGTGTCGGCATCACCCCCGCGGGTCCCTCCATCAGTTGGGTCCGCGGAACCGGCCGGACAGGGAGCCAGGTCCCGGAGCGAAACGGTGGACTCCCGGCCATCTGGATACCGCACGTGTGCATACGTGGGGTTGATGTCCGTAAGTTCTACCTCATCGACTAGAGGATCGGAATTCGGCGATCGGACGAATCTTCGGAGCAGCACTGGGCCAGGAGCTGCCAACCATGACGGTAGAGACGTCCCATGGGTGGAGCGACGCTGGAAGCTGAAGAATCGCTCATGAGGTGTGACATTGGTAGAAGTGGAAAGGAGAGACCTGATGGAATGCAATGCGTCAGGGAGCATAGTTTCCCACTGCTGGTCTGGAAGGTTGCGTGTCTTCAGCGCAAGATGAACAGCGTTCCAAATGATAGCGTTGTATCTCTCAACCTGTCCATTACCAATGGGATGGTACGGTGTCATTTTACTTGTGGTGATTCCCCGTTGGGAGAGATAACTTTTGAGTTCACTTGACATGAAGGATGGACCCCGATCAGAGTGGATGAAATTGGCCATAACGCAAAGGGAAAAGACTTGATCAAGGCATTTGATCACTGTGGAAGTAAGCATATTGGGACAGGGGAAAGCAGAGGGAAAGCATGAATATTCGTCCACCATAGTCAGTAAGTAGGTGTACCGCGTTGAGGAAGGCAATGGCCCTTTAAAGTCAATGCTGAGTCACTGCATAGGCTGCATAGCATGTATGAGCGAGCCATCCGATGGATGGAAGAATTGCGGTTTTAACTCTGCACAAATTTTACAGGAGGAGCACGTTCTTTACACATCTTCTGTAGAAAATGGGAGATTTTTAGATCACACAAAGTGCAACATACGGGTAACGCCAGGATGGCATAAGTCAGTATGAAGATCCGCCAGCGTCGAAGTTGACATAGAAGAGCAGAATGCCCGCGTGAGGGTATCCGGGGCCATATTCTCTTTGCCGGGTCGATAATGTATGGTGTATCCAAAGACAGCCAATTCCATCCTCCAGAGTTGTATTTTGTTATTCTTGATCTTAGTGCGTTTCCGGTTATCCAGCATAAAGGCCACGGAGCACTGATCGGTTATAAGTGTGAAATGGCGATGAGCGAGAAAATGACTCCATTTACGTACCGCTTCGATGATGGCTGTAGCCTCCTTCTCGACAGGAGGATAATGGAGCTCGCTACCCTGCAAAGTTCTGGACAGAAATGCAATGGGTCGACCACCTTGATTCAAGGTAGCAGAGATCGCCACATCTGATGCATCGCACTCGACCACGAAAGGAAGATTTTCATCAATGGAACGAAGCGTGGCTTTTTCCAGTTGTCGCTTGAGGAGGTTGAAAGCTGAAATAGCCGTTGCCTCCAATGGAAATGACTAAGCGTGATGCAGGGGCTGGATCTTGTCGGAGAAGTGGGGCATCCATTTCGCATAATAGGAGAACATGCCGAGTGCCCGACGAAGAGAGCCGAGATTCGTAGGGGGAGGGAGCTCCTGAAGCAGACGAAGTTGCTCCGGATCCAGTTTGATGACACCGTTGCCCACCCAATAGCCAAGTTGACGGAGAACGTCAAAAAACTTCTGGAGATTGGCATCATGCTCCTTCTGGTTATGACCAGCAATGGTGATATTATCTAGATGTGGAAAAGTGTCCATTAAGTTCTCCTGTTTGACTAGGCTATCCACTGCCCATTGAAAGACGGCCACCCCATTGGTGACCCTAAATGGAAGGCGACAAAACTGGTAAAGCTGACCATTGGCCTCAAAGGCCGTATACTTTTTGTCAGAATCCTTTAACGGTACTTGATGATATGCGCTCTTTAAATCAAAAGTTGAAAATACCTTGTAGTTGGCAAGGTTATTGACCATGTCATCGATGCGTGATAATGGGTTGGCATCCAGGTCGGTATACTGGTTAATAGTTTGCGAGTAATCGATGCAAAGACGTTTCTTGTGTTGCTTCAGAGGATTTTTAACAATGACGACTTGAGCCCGCCAGGAAGATAAACATGGCTCAATGATACCATCAGCTAGAAGGCGAGAGATTTCTGCCTCGATAAAGGCTCGATCATCTCGGCTGAAACGTCGTGATTTAGTGACTATGGGCTTACATCGGGGAGAAAGATTGGCAAACAAGGAGGGCTCGTCGAGCGAAGCCGCCGAAAGCGCACAAAATGGTACTTTGGAAATAGTAAGCTCCGGCTTTGAGCCTCCAAACTCGAAAGTGAGTCTTTTGTGTTGTTTCTGGAAATCCTGCCCCAGGAGCACATCACTGCATAGATTCTTGAGCACCCCGAGCCAGGTGGAGAAATAAGTGTGGCCATTGAGAATAAGGTCGACAAGACAAAAGCCGGAAGAATTGGTGGTCAGTGTCGTCAGAGCCATTGCAATTTCCCTGTCCGAGGGGTAAATACGCAGTTTTAACTTACTGACAGCCCGCACACTAATGAAACTGTCAGAGCTGCATGAGTCGAATAGTGCACTCAAAATGTGTCCATTTATCAAAACCTTTGTGGCTGCATGGGACAAACTTTGGGGAAAAACAGCTGTGATGGGAGGAGGGGCAGTTTTACCCTTGACAGCTGTAACCTTAGTAGTGGTTCTTGGGGGAGGAGCAGTTTTATAGATTGCAGATCTAACCTTAGTAGTGGCTCTTGGGGGAGGAGCAGTTTTATAGATAGCAGCTGCAAAACTAACAGGAGCTCTTGACTGGTATACCTTAGAAAAGTGGCCTTTCTTGCTGCAATGATTGCAGGTTGCGTTATGAGCAGGACAAAATTTCCTATAATGGAACGCTCCTCCACAGAAGAAACACTTCCTTCCAGATTGCCAAGATGCCGCTAGGGTGGGGTCGTCATTAGTGTAGGTTTCTAGGGTAGGATTGTCATCAGCCGGGTTGGAGTCGTCATCCATGAGGGCTTCCGCCCGAGGCCTATTGAAAGAGTCACTAAAAGAGATAGCAGCAGCCCGTGCACATGGTAAAAGATAGGTGTCTGCATTCCTCTTTGCTAAGTCCAGAGGACATGCCTGGTCATAGGCAGCCTATAACTTGAGGGTTTTATTCTCCAAGAGATGCTGACGTATGAAGGGAGACAAAATCCCATTAATAAAGGAATCATGAATTAACTCCTCCTGGTACTGCTCAGCTGTAACAGCTTTAAGATTACAATCCTTGCTGAGCCTGCAAAGTTTCTGAAGGAATTCGTCAAGTGATTCCTCAGGTTGTTGTCGAGTTGTGGCTAGTAGATGCCGAGAAAAAAATTAATTTGGGGACTTGACATATAGCTGCTGTAGTATTTGGATAGCGGCGTCATAGTCTACACAGTCTTCGATATAATCAAACACATGAGGGGATACGTAATTAGCAAGTATTTCTAATTTATCAGGAACATTTTCACCACACACCCTGAGGAAGTTGCTGAAAGTACGATACCAGTGTTTCCATACCTTAGCAGCTGTAAGTGAATTCGGGTCCAGGTCAAGACAGGTAGGGCTGAGTAGTTTCTCCATGATGGATCGATTATTTGTCTGAGTTCCCTTCTATGGTTCGAGTCATAGCTGGTTGTTCCCGAAATCACCCAAAGCGTGGAGTCGATATCAAGTTGATTAAATTGACGTAATAAAACTCACTATGCACTTGGTTCGAGCATAAAGCAAGGCTTTAATCAACTTGTTTCAGAACATGGAGGTCTAGTTGTATTTCACTAGCTCCTTGTCTTACAAAATGTCTCTGGCAAGCTGGGGCCAACGCCCGAGTATTTATACTCCTTGGATGGCGCCACCAGCTGGCTGCCCAGCGTTATTTCATAAGTAGTTTCTTGTAATTTCTTGATGATGAGATTTATAACAAGCCTAAGTGGACACTTTTTGAGAATGGCTCAATATCGTTTTAAATGAAATTCACAGTGGCTCTGGATGTCACAGGTACATGCATAGAATTACACAGAATGTACAGCACAGAAACAGGCCATTCGGCCCAACCAGTCCGTGCCGGTGTTTCTGCTCCACACGAGCCTCCTCCCACCCCTCTTCATCTCACCCCATCAACATATCCTTCTATTCCTTTACACCCTCTTATCTGTGCTTATCTAGCTTTCCCTTATATGCACCTATGCTATTTGCCTCAACCACTCCACATTTATCAAGTTATCAAGTTACAGTGAGCAAGCCTTCAGCATAGTCTTGAATGCGTAACCACGGTGAATAATTTATAGAGGAACTACAGGTGAGTAAACACGACCGTTGGGAGGCTCATGTTAAAAAGTTGATTTTTCAAATCGTAACTTAGTCAAATAATTTGCAAAACAAGATCACATAGAATGATAAGGCCCGATTCCTTGGCTCGGTGCTCCCGATGGGGTGTCGTGATCATAGGGAGTACTGGGCGGGCCTTCTCAGCCGTGCCTCAGTGGGTAGCGCTCTCGCCTTCTGAGACTGAAAGTCATGGGTTCAAGTTCCACTCCAAGAGACTTGCGTACATAACCCTCGCTGACACTCCCAGTGCAGTACTGAGGGAATGCTGCACTGGCAGAAGGTGCAATCTTTCAGGTGATATGTTAAACCGAAGCCCCATCTGTTCTCTCAGGTGGACATAAAGAATCTCATGGCACTATTTGAAGAGCAGGGGAGCTTATCCCTCATCCAACAGCACTATTGACTGATCATTAGCACATTGCTGTTTGTGGAAGCTTGCTGTGTGCAATTTTGCTGCCCCGTTTCCTAAATTACAACAGTGACTACACTTCAAAAGTCCTTCATTGGTTAGAAAGTATTTTGGGACATCCTGAGGTCATGAAAGGCACGAAATAAATGCAAGTCTTTATTTGCTTTTCCATCCATTTAAATCAATGGTTGGAAAATCAGGAACGGTGGGCCCAGGATTTTCCAGTAGAGGAGTTTATGTTGACTTTCGGAGAATCGATCGGAGAGTGCGCTGGTCGGCTGTCCGTTCTGGTGATTTTGAAGCACTGGCCTCATTTCAACCTGGCAGGTCAGCTACAGGGCACCAAACAAGCCTCCCAGTCCAGCTCGCGCTATTGAGGCCTCAAGATCAGACTGAGGCAGCCAGCAACAAGGTATGCCGCGGGGTGTGGTGGGGGGCTTGTTGTGATTGCAGAGGGTGGGGTCCCCGGGCAGCAGTGGGCCAGGTTATCACCTCCAGGGTCCACAAAAGTAACTCTACATCTATTTTTGAGTTTCTTCATGCTATTCTTTTGTCCGTGAACTTCAGCTCATCCAGAACTCTGCTGCCCTAAGCTAGCATGCACCGAGTCCCGTTCGCCCATCGCTCCCTGTGCTCGCTGACCTACATTGGCTCCCAGTCTGGCAATGCCTCGATTTTAAAATTCTCATCCTTGTTTTCAAATCCCTCCAGGGCCTCATCCCCTCCCTATCTCTGTAACCTCCTCCAGCTCTACAACCCTCCGAGATCTCTGCGCTCCTTCAACTCTGGCCTCTTGCACATCGCTAATTTCCTGCTGCCTAGGCCCTCAGCTCTGGAATTCCCTCCCTCGCCTCTCTACCTCTCTCTCCTCCTTTAAGTGTCTCCTTAAAACTCACCTCTATTGGCCTCCCACATGAGTGGAAACATCTCTATGTCTACCCCTTCATAATTTTACAGGCCTCGATTATGGTCACCCCTCAGCTTTCTCTTTTCCAGAGAAAAGAGCCCCTGCCTGTTCAGTCTCTCCTGATAGCTATAACATTGATTTCCTTCACTGCCACAGTGATGTCAACACTGGAAACTTTCTTCATGATTTATTGCTTTTGAATTGATACCGTTACGTGAGTAACTTCACTGCGACAGAAGGGAGAGATATGTGGGGTTATTTAGGCCAAAGGGTGAAAACGGGTGCTAATAAGAGTAGCCTGTTTGTAAGTCCAGATTTAGCATACAATGTTCACCCTAATTGCTAATTACCATAATTTGAACTTGCCTGAAGGTGCTAAATAGACACCTACACGCTTAAGTGCTGATTAGACGCAATTTTCATGGAGCAGCATATGTGGGCTCCTCGTACCCACTTCCATTGAAGGTGTGGAGTGGGCTGGCTGGCACACAGTGGCACGGTGCAGGATGGCTCAGGGACTGAGGGAGAGGGCGCACAGGTTCTCGGACAGGACACTGGAGCTCCTGGTGGAGGAGGTCCAGAGCAGGAAGGATGTCCTGTACCCGGAGGGGGAAGGACGCCAGCTCATGCTTACGCCCTCCTGTCCCTTTCTACTGCGGCAGCTGGTGCTGCTCTGCCTGGCCTCAAGTCCTCCTCCCATTCCTTGCCCAGGCCAAGGGGAACCCCCTAGCAAGATGCCCAGGACCAAGCACCCCCTTTCTCCTGGTGACTCCTAAGGTGTCCAATAAGGTAGAGTAGCACAGCACTCACTCTTTTTAGGTGAAGTCCTTAGAGAATTTTTGGAATAAATGTTGCTCGAGTGTTGGTGAAGTCCCTGAGAGTCTCCCGATGTGTTTCAGAGGTCCTGTTCACCGCTCCAGCAGCAATGACCATGACATGGTGAGTAAGAACATAAGAATATAAGAATTAGGAGCAGGAGTAGACCATTCGGCCCCTCGAGCCTGCTCCGCCATTCAATAAGATCATGGCTGATCTGATCTTGGCCTCAACTCCACTTTCCCGCCCGAGTAACCCTTTAAGTGATGAATATCCCTTTAAGCAGCGCTTGAAACTGACATCAAAGCCATGTTTAGTCGCAAACAGATGGTCTCTGTTAGGAGAGGCCGTTGGTTGAAGCGCTAGCCACCAGAATGCCGTGCAGCCTCTTTAATGAGCGCTGGCAGGCATTGTAACCGGCAATCAGCAGTTTAACAAGCCTCCGGGTGGCTGTTCCTGGCACTGGCTTCAATTCCTTTACCAAGATGGAGTCTTGCACTAAACGCGGGCTAAACTGGAGTTTCAGCTTAAGACCCTCACCTTGGCCACCTCTTTACCTCTTTCGCGCCTAAAGTATTCGGTGAAAATCGTCCCCCATGATTTTTTGCCTTTTTCTTACAAAAGCCGTCTTCAGGGACTCTCCAGTGAGATTGTCAATTTGTCTCATATAATGGGCAGTCTTCTCCTGTCAATTTGCACCCACTAGGAACTCGTTTGAGACATTGGAATATAAACTCCTCAAACTCATTTCATACAAGGTCCTTGCAGCCACGAGACACGGGATTTCCATCGCAGCAGTTCTTCCACGCCGGGTTTGAATTGGCCTTGCAGAGGTGAAGGGAAAGTGTGCTATCCCATTGCCTCACCCAATCCCTTTCCCCTTGCAGCATTTGAATCGACTACAGTTGGGGACAATGCGTAATGGTGCCTGAATTGCTTCATGGTGTCAGCGGTGGCTCAGTGGGTAGCACTCTAAATTCTACGTCAGAAGATTGTGGGTTCAACTCCTATTCCCTGAGATTTGAGCACAAAATCTAGACTGACACTCCCGGTGCAGTGCTGAGGGAGTGCTGCACTGTTGGGGGTGCCGTCTTTCAGATAAGACATTAAACTGAGGTCCCGTCTGCTCTCTCAGGTGGACGTAAAAGATCCCATGGCACTATTTCAAAGAAGAGCCTGGTGTCCTGGCCAATATTTATCCCTCAACCAACATCACAACAGATTCATGGAATCATAGAAATTCATGGCACAGAAGGAGGTCATTTGGCCCATCGTGTCTGTGCCGGATGATCTGGTCATTATCACATTGCTGTTTGCGGGAGCTTGCTGTACACAAATTGGCTGCTACGTTTCCAACATTACACAGTGACGGCACTTCAAAAGTATTTCATTGGCTTTGGGACATCCTGAGGCTTTTAACAAGTGCTACCTAAACGCAAGTTCTTTATTTCAATCTTTGAATAAGTCACATTCTGTTACTATTACCTGGTGCTCTGATATTGTAAATAACTGTATCAATTGTCGAAACAAAGACCACCACTGGCGAGACTTGCCCTCCGACGGCAGGTTTCGGGAAATCGCAGGGTGCGGTGTTCCACGACTTCACAATACCCGCGATCCATGGGCGAGGTTTCCCATCAGAATCACCTGTTCAGAAAATCAGCCTTTTAGAGGAGCGCCCTCCTGATGATGCGACGCGTGTGTGCCCCGAGCTACCCGTACAATGGGCTAGATGTTGACTATCGGGTGGGTGCCCGATCGCGCTGCCGGCACAGACCACCGGTGGGATACAGGAGGTGGGGGGGGGGGAAACGTGGTGGATCACCGGCCTCACCATTTAATGGCTAGGATGAGCATCCACGGGCCTGATGATCTGCTCACATGTTCGCATATTCATAAGCATAAAATTATCTTATTGCGAAATATAATGGGGGTGAACTCTGTCTAGGGCAGTGGTGCAGAATGGGAGATGGCCAATCGGGAACCCCTTTTTACACACAGCCTGATGTTTTTTTCCAATTGGGCGGCCAAGTGGCTTTGGTCCGTTTTGCGCTACCACCCCAGGATAATTTCACGCCCAATATTTATACCGTTTCTGTGTGTGGAACAGTTAAGGGAACAGTAGCATAGTGGTTGACATAAGAAAACTACTAGGCACTTGGTCTAAGCGTTAAACAAAGCTTTAATCAACTGTTTTACAACATGGAGGTCTAGTTGTGTCCTTCACTAGCTCCTGTTAAGAATGTCCTGCGCAAGCTGGGCCCCTGCCTGAGTATTTATACTCTCCCTGGACAGCGCCACCCGTAGGTCGCTCAGTATTATTTCATAAGTCTTTCTTTCATGAATGACTGATTCATGTCAGTGGTTATGTTACTGGACTAGTAACCCAGAGGCCTGGACGAATGATCCAGAGACATGAGTTCAAAATCTCACCACGGCAGCTGGGGAATTTAAAGTCAATTGAATTTTTTTAAAAGTTAGTATCAGCAACGGTGACCATGAAACTACCTGGATTGTCGTAAAAACCCATCTGGTTCACTGATGTCCTTCAGGGAAGGAAATCTGCCGTCTTTACCTGGTCTGGCCCATATGTGACTCCAGACCTACAGCAATGTGGTTGACTCTGAAATGGCCTAGTAAGTTGCACTGCATAGAAGTCTACTTTACCACACGGACTGCAGCGGCCCAAGAAGGTGGCTCACCATCGCCTCTGAGGACAATTAAGGATGAAAAACAAATGCTGGCCTTGCCCGCGACGCCCACATCCCATGAACGAATAAAAAAAAATATGAAGAACTCTTTTACTGTTATTTCTCTCTCTGTTTTATCATTTCAATTCATTGCTCTGTCTAATATAGAAAATATTCTCACAGCTCTGGCAAGACTCACTTCTCGCAATAACTACAATTAGCTACAACTTTTAGCAACTAGTGCGGAATTCTTGTTTCTAATTAACCCCCCGCTACTTCCCATCACCGTCTTTTAAAAAAAAATGCTGTCACCTTGCTAACACTGGTTCATTGAGATAATCAGCCAAAACATAATAGGTTCGGGTTCCCTTTGTAATTTCGGCTCCATCAAGCACCAATGTTCCTATTTGTAGGCTTGTGCATGTCTAAGCTGCTAACTAGTCAAACTGCTCTCTGCATTTGCAATTAAAAAGCCCTGACTAAATCATAATGACAGAGTTTATCTGGAAGTGACAATACTGAGTTTAACTATAGGCAACTGGCCTGTCAAGAAGCATAAAAAAGACAATGGCACTGGGGAAAAATAATGAGCTTTCCGGTAACCCTCTAACCTGCTAATGGTAACTCTTTATTCTCCTTTCTCCAGACAATGAAATTGTGTGAATAATTTAATCTTATCTGGGAATCACAGTGTCTGTTGTATCGCCTGTTCTGTTAATGCTATTGTGCCTTGCTTGGTGTTAATAAAGCCACCAGAGAACGCTTTTCAAGATACAAAGGAAACCATTCTTGTGACTTTCACCACTTTTATTTTCTAAATTTGCATAATGTAGAAAGAACAAAACACTGAAAGTGTTGGAAATACTCAGCAGGTCAGGCAGCATCTGTAGAGCGAGAAACAGAGTTAACGTTTCAGGTCGATGAAACTTTCAACAGAATTGGAAGAAGTTACAGATTTAACAGTTGTTAAATAAGTTCAGAGTCAGGGAAAAGGAGGGGAAGGGGAGGTAAGAACAAAAGGGGAAGGTATCTGTTAGAATCATAGAATCATAGAATGGTTACAGCACAGAAGGAGACCATTTGGCCCATCGAGCCTGTGCCGTCTCTCTGCAAGAGCACTTCAGTTAGTCCCACTCCCCCGCCCTTTCCCCGTAGCCCTGCAGTTTTTTTTCTCTTCAGGTACTTATCCAACTCCCTTTTGAAAGACACGATTAAATCTGCCTCCACCACCCTCTCAGGCAGTGCTTTCCAGATCCTAACCACTTGCTGCGTAAAAAGGTTTTTCCTCATGTCGTCTTTGGTTCTTCTGCCAATCACCTTAAATCTGTGTCCTCTGGTTCTCGACCCTTCTGCCAATGGGAACAGTTTCTCTCTATCTACTCTGTCTCGGCCCCTCATGATTTTGAACACCTCAATCAAATCTCCTCTCAACCTTCTCTGCTCTGAGGAGAACAACCCCAGATTCTCCAGTCTATCCACGTAACTGAAGTCCCTCATCCCTGGAACCATTCTTGTAAATCTTTTCTGCACCCTCTGCAAGGCCTTCACATCCTTCCTAAAGTGCAGTGCCCAGAATTGGACACAATACTCCAGTTGAGGTCAAATCAGTGTTGTATAAATGTTCATTATAACTTCCTCGCTTTTGTACTCTATGGGCTGGATTTTCATTCAGCAGTCGGGAAGGAGGCGGGACTACAACTTTTGGGTTTTAGTCCCGCCTCCATCGAGATGTGGCCAATCCACGCGATTTCCCTTGATTGACCTTGTTGAGCCCGCCCAGCGTGCTCAGCAGGCCAATTAAGAGCCACCCGGCAACAGGTGATGGCACAGACGCCGTGACAGATGAAATATCAGTGTTTCACAGCTGTTTGAAGCTGACAAACACTGAGGCCTAGAAATTCAGTGGACTGCGCCACCAGTTAGCGCCCAAAGAGGGCACTTAGTGGGTTTAGCGCCACTGGCCACGCCTCCCACGAAATTTAGCGGGGCGCTAATTGCGGCATTTGCCGGTAGCGCTGCGCCGCCACCGATGACGTCATCAGTGTGCGCAGCGCTCTGCTACCGCCCCGATCACCAAATTTGGTAGCGCCCCCCGCTGTAACGCTTCAGGGGGGCCTACCTGCGGCGGTAGAGGCGCTGAGGTGCGGGGCGGCCATTTTTTTTCTGGCCGCCTGCCAGCACCTCTTCGCGCAGCTGTCCCCGGCCTCCTGAGCACACCCCCGCCCACGTTGTGCCGGCTGCCTCCCAAGAGCCCGGCACTTCTCCTCGGCGCCGGACTCTTTTGCCGGCACTCGCGATCTCAGATCGCGCTGCAGCAGGCCCCACCCCTTTAAGAAGGGGAGGAAGGCCTGCAGTACCGCAGTGCGCCGTGCCGCAGCGTGTGGCGCCGCAGTGCGCCGTGCCGCAGCGTGTGGCGCCGCAGCACGTTGCGCTGTGATTTTCAGTTGCAGCGCCCCAAGACGGATGCGGGGCGCCTCGAGTAGCGCCGCACTTCCGTTTGGGGCGCTCAAACTGAATTTCCGGCAGGCGCTCGCGACTCCTTCCGGGGTGGTACTTCTGGCGCCCTGGCGAGACTGGCGCCCCAAATGGGGTGCCACCGAATTTCTAGGCCTGACAGTCTTACTTCTAACCTGAGTCCTTCTATGCAGACTCAGTTAGAACTCTCGCCAGCACTGAAAGCTGCAGGCTGTCACTTTTGACAGATCACAGCCATTTTGCTTTCAGTGCCGGCTGAATGATGGACTCCCGAAGCCTAGAGGAAGAAAGGCTGTAAAGGTAAGTACAGGAAATTTAAACTTCTTCACACGCTTTAGACACACCAAACACACTTACCTTTGCACTCATGCACCCATCACTCACCTGAACACAGACATCACGACCCCTCCAAGTCCCTCAACCCGACGGCCCGACTCCTCTAACCTGGCATGGTTTGGAGCCGTCGGGAATCCCACACAACACCCCTCAAAATAGGGATTAGGCTAAAAACTGCCTGTTAACTACCTGTTAACAGGCAGTTAATTGGCACTAATCCCTTCCTGCCTCGGGTCGGTGGGTCCCAGTGCGGGGCGGGTGCCCGCCTCCTTTGAAACTTATGTGGAGGCGGGTTTTGGGCGGGATGCTGTCGGGACCCCCGAATTCGGGATTTTTGCCCTCCGCACGCCTAAAAGCCCGCCTCACGGCACACTGAAAATCGACCCCTGTGTCTCTATTCATGAAGCCCAGGATCCCGTATGCCTTTTTAACCGCTTTCTCAACCTGCTCTGCCACCTTGAAAGATTTGTGCACATATACCCCCAGGTCTCCCTGTTCATGCACCCCCTTTAGAATTGTACCATTTGTTTATATTGCCTCGCCTCGATCTTCCTGCCAAAAAGTATCACTAGGGTGGAGAGAGAAACAGAGTTAACGTTTCAGGTCAGTGACCTTTCATCAGAACTGGAAGAAGTTAGAGATTTATCAGGTTTTAAGTAAGTACAGAGGCAGGGAAGGAAAGTAAAAAAAGGGAAGGTCTGTGATAGGGTGGAAGGCAGGAGAGGGATGACAAAAGGGATGATGGTGCGAGGCAAAAATGAGGTGGTAATGGGACCAGTAACGAAACAAAAGATGGGTCCAGAGGAGGTGTAAGTGGTCCGCCTCTAGCATTTTCTGTTTTTATTTCAGATTTCCAGCATTCATAGCATTTTGCTTTCACTATAGAAAGAAAGATTTGCATTTATATAGCGCCTTCCATTACCTCAGGACATCCCAAAGTGCTTTACAACCAATGTAGTATTATTGAAGTGTTGTAATATAGGAAATGGGGCAGCCAATTTGCAAACAGCAAAGTCCCACAAACAGCAACGTGATAATGGCCAAATAATCTGTATTTTAGTGATATTGATTGAGGGATAAATATGGGCCAGGACACCGGGGGAGAACTCCCCTGCTCTTCTTCAAGATAGTTGCCATTGTATTGATTTCTTTGTGGGTTCAATGATGAGACATTTATGAAAGAGAATGTCTTTTAATCTAAAGTCTGTTCAACTCTTTATACAGCATTACAGGAGACATCAAGCTAGTGATTCATCTAGAACAAAACTGAAACTAAACTAAACTGCCTTGCTTGTCTCGGTCACATGCCCTCTGCTGGTCAGGCACAAGCAATCAATACATGCAATCATGCTGGTAAGGCATCATAAACGAACAGGCAAATACCATCTCTATTTGCTGATATCATTACATCTCCTTTTCTTAAAACAAAAGTTTTTTACTTTTAACTAACAACATGTTTTCTTTGTATTAATCTGCATTTTAACTAAAACACTTAATGAACTTACATTATCATTATCATGATCAAGGTTTTTTAACCTTGCTTTGTGTGTTCACATGAAATATGTCAATACACTAGAACTTGAAGAATGAATAAGATAACATTACTTCCTTCTATAACAATAGTCCTTAAATTTGCTCAATGAGTCTCTCAGGAGGCTTCATGTGTCTTGAGGATTTTTTGATTGATTGTCCTTGAATCTGAGTTGTTGCCTCAGATGATTGCTTCTCAGCTGTGTGATCAGGTTGTTCAACAGTATCAGTCTCTTGACCTGCTGTGGCTGGTCCCATGAGAAGATCTCGACGATTGCTTCTCAGAACAGCACCCTCATCTGTCTGAATGGTGTATGATCTTGGTTGAACTTCACTCAGGACAGTTCCCTTCTGAGTCCATGTGTTTGTTTTGTCTTTCAACCTTACTTGGTCACCAGTGTGGAGTTCAGGTAGGTTTTGTGTTCCTCTGTCATAGTAGTACTTTTGCTTTTCTTTCTGTTGTTCTTTGAACTTCCTCACTTTCTCCCCCTCTTTTGTTTTCAGGAGGTTCTCCGGGATGGGTAGGTTTGACCTTTGCCGACGTCCCATCAGGAGTTGGGCTGGTGACTTACCACACTCGAGCGGCGTTGTGCGGTATACAAGCATGCTCTGGTAGAAGTCAGTTCCACTGTCTTTTGCCTTGTACATCAGTCTTTTCACTGTCTGGACCGATTTTTCCACTAGTCCATTGGACTGTGGAAAGTGAGGACTTGACGTTGTGTGGACAAAGTCCCACTCTTTGGCAAAGTGTCGGAAACTTGCATTGTAAAACTGAGGTCCGTTGTCTGTGAAGACCTCGCTTGCCACGCCATGTCTGGCGAATATGGCTTTCATACATGTTATCACAGCATCTGCAGTGGTGGTGCACAGTCTACAAACCTCTGGATACAAGGAGTAATAGTCTGTTACGACAAGATAGTCCTTCCCTTGACATACGAATAGGTCAGCGCCTACCTTCTGGTAAGGTCTGTCTGGTGCTGGGTGTGGCTTTAGTGGTTCTACCGGATTGCTTGCTCGATATTTCAGGCATATTGTGCAGTTTGACACCTCATTTGTCACATCTTGGTTGATTCGTGGCCAGTACATCACCTCTCGTGCTCTTTTCTTACACTTTTCGATTCCCAGATGTCCTCCATGGATCCTTCTTAGCATCTCTTTTCTCAGACTCTTTGGGATAACTATTTTACTTCCTTTGTAGATGATGTCTTCGACCAGTGATAGTTCCGCCCTGCAGTTCCAGTACTCTGCTATGTCAGGTGAGCAGTCTTGCTTCATGTTGGGCCATCCATCCAAGATGCTTTTCCTCAGTCGTCTCATTGTTTCATCTTTGTTTGTCTCATTCTTTATGAGCTCCATTTTTGCATCTGCTATGGGCAGTGCACTTGTGATCGTGTCCACGTAGACGTTCACTTTTTCATCCATTGTGGTGTTTGCGGGCTCACTTGGGTCAACAGCTCTGGACAACGTGTCTGCTGTATACATCAGTTTACCCGGTGTGTACGCAACATTCAGTGTATAGCGTTGCAGCCTGATCATCATTCTTTGTATTCTAAGCGGACAGCTATTTAGTGGCTTTTGGAACAATGCAATCAAGGGCTTATGGTCAATCTCTATACTGATTGCTTGTCCTGCCACAAACTGGTGAAATCTTTCACAGGCGTATGTGATGCTGAGCAGCTCCTTTTCTATTTGAGCATATCGCGTCTCCGCATCTGTCATTGAGCGCGATGCATATGCAATAGGTTGCCAGTAGTCATATTTTTGCAGATGAACGGCACCGAGCCCACTCTGTGATGCATCTGATGATATCTTGATGGGTCTCGCTGGGTCATAAAACCTCAGAACTGGTTCCTCTGTGAGCAGTTGCTTTAGATCGCTCCATGACTTCTCATGCTCATGATTCCATTCCCATTCTATGTTCTTTTCAGTTAGTTGCCTCAGTGGCGCCATCTTTTCTAAGAGGTTGGATATGAATTTACCCATATAGTTGATCATTCCATTAAACCTCTGCACGTCCTTTTTGCATTGTGGCTTTGGCATATTCTCAATGGCGGACACCTTTCTGGGATCTGGTCTGATGCCCTCACTGCTAAGGATATCTCCCATGAATGTCAGTTCTGTCACCCCGAGCTGGCATTTCTCTCTATTCAGCTTCAGGTTTGCTTTCCTTGTTGCTTCCAGCACTTTTTTCAGTCTCTCGTCATGCTCAGTTCTTGTGGTTCCCCATACTATGATGTCATCCATTGATGTATCAACTCCCTCCAGGTGCTCATAGATCATATGAATTGTTTTGTGATACACTTCAGGAGCTGAGGCAATGCCAAATGGTAACCTTAGGAATCTGTATCTGCCAAATGGACTGTTGAACGTGCACAGTCTTGAACTTGCTTCGTCCAATTTCATCTGCCAAAATCCTGATGATGCATCTAACTTGCTGAAATACTTTGCATTTGCAAACTGTGCCATGATTTCCTCACGTGTAGGAAGCTTGAAGTGCTCTCTCTTTATTGCTCTGTTTAGATCTCTTGGATCCAGGCAAATTCTGAGCTTTCCATTCTTTTTGTCCACTACGACGAGGGAACTCACCCACTCAGTTGGCTGATCTATCTTCCGAATCACGTTCAGGCTTTCCACCCTGTCCAACTCTGCCTTCAGTTGCTTTTGAAGAGCAAACGGAACTTTTCTGCATGGATGTCATACTTTTATCTACTCTGATCGTGTGTTCTCCTGGAATGCAGCCTAGACCCTTAAATAGGTCTTTGTACTCTTTCATGAGTTCATCATAGACTGTCTCTCCTTCGGTTTCCACAACAAGTACTCTCTTTACCAGGTTCAGTCTCTCACAGGCTTTTAAACCTAGTATGGCTTGCACCTCCTTTGGCACCACGATTAATGCTAACGTGTGCTTTCTGTCCTTGTGTGTCACTTTGACAATGCATCTTCCTTTCACCAGTATATCAGTACCTGAGTATCCTGTCACTTTCACTTTTATTCCATGTATCTTTGGTCTGGGTCTAATTTTCTTAAAATCAGTCTCTGATATCACATTAACTTGTGCTCCAGTATCCAATTTAAATGGAATATGTATGTCATTCACTTTTAGTGTTAACATCCAGTCTCTTTCTTCTTGTTTGTTTTCAGACACAACATCTACATAGAACTCCTCTATGTCACTTTCATCTACTGCATGGACCTTGCTTTGTTGCGCTTGGTTCTTGCAGCAACGGGCATAATGGTTGTTTTTGTTGCAACTATTGCATTTTTTACCATATGCTGGACACTTTTTTGGTGGATGCTGTGTACCGCATCGACTACATGACTTTCGATTGTCCCTTTCATTTTTGTTCGCTGGCCACGCCTCTTTTTTCACGTTGGCGCTCGTTTTGTTAAACGGTTTGTATCCGTTCATTCTCACTGCGTCCACGTTGCAGCTATTGTCACTGAACAGCTCCTTTGCCTGCAACTTCACAGTCTCTGTAGCCCTACACAGTGCTATGGCTTTTCCCAGGTCTAGATCTTGCTCTCTTAGCAGTCTTTCCCTTAGACCATTATCTGGAATACCACACACCAGTCTGTCTTTTATCAGCGAGTCTGTCAGTCCCCCAAATTCACATGTTTTGCTTCTGTTTCTCAGTTCAGTCACATACTGATCAATAGTCTCTCCCGTTTTCTGTACACATGTGAAAAATCTGTGCCTCTCAAACGTCGTGTTACGTTTAGTTATGCAGTAGGCCTCAAACTGTACCATTATTTTATCTAGCTTCATTTTGTCTCCATCAACAGCGAATGTGAAGTTATTATACACCTCCAGCGCTTCATCACCCACGACATGTAAGAACAGTGACGATTTCTTTTTATTAGATTTCTCGTCAGCTCCGATTGCCGCTAAATACAACTCTAAACGTTGTTTGAATCTCCTCCAATTTTCAGCCACATTACCTGTCAACTGAAGCGTCGCCGGTGGGTGTAAACCTTCCATTTTTTCACTTCGTTAGCTATTCTCCAATGGTAAGTAACGATGTTCTCTTTTGGCTTGCTAATTTGTGGAGAGCTGATTTAACTTCAGATTTTTTCTCTTCATCTCTTTCATTCACTTAACCGGGAGCCAATGTAGGTCAGCGAGCACAGGGGGTGATGGGTGAACGGGACTTGGTGCGAGTTACAGATTGGTAGTGCCGAATTTATCATACGCAAGCATCAATTACACAGGTCATTCATAAATCTCTATAGGGCTTTTTCATCACATATTCATTATTACCAGCACATCCAAATTAACAAGCTCTCCTCAAATCCCTTATCCAAAGTTTTGCGTTGTCCAGGCATTAAGAACTAATTACTTTTCTTTTTGTTTGCGTGCTATCTGCCCTTTACTCTTCTTCTTAAAGAGTCGACTCTGAATAGGAACATAGGGACAGGAGGAGGCCATTCAGCCCGTCGAGCCTGTTCCACCATTTAATTAGTTCATGGCTGATCTGTATCTCAACTCCATCTACCTGCCTTGGTTCCTGAACCCTTAACCACATAAATACTGTGGCAACAAGAGCAGGTCAGAGGCTGGGTATTCTGCACTGAGTGTCTCACCTCCTGACTCCCCAAAGCCTTTCCACCATCTACAAGGCACAAGTCAGGAGTGTGATGGAATACTCTCCACTTGCCTGGATGAGTGCAGCTCCAATAACACTCGAGAAGCTCAACACCATCCAGGACAAAGCAGCCTGCTTGATTGGCACCCCATCCACCACCTTAAACATTCACTCCCTCTACCACCAGCGTATCATGGCTGCAGTGTGTACCATCTACAAGATGCACTGCAGCAACTCGCCAAGGCTTCTTCGGCAGCACCTCCCAAATCCGCGACCTCTACCACCTAGAAGGACAAGGGCAGCAGGCGCACGGGAACACCACCACCTCCAGGTTCCCCTCCAAGTCACACACCATCCTGACTTGGAAATATATCGGCCGTTCCTTCATCGTCACTGGGTCAAAATCATGGAACTCCCTCCCTAACAGCACTGTGGGAGCACCTTCACCACACGGACTGCAGCGGTTCAAGAAGGCGGCTCACCACCACCTTCTCAAGGGCAATTAGGGATGGGCAATAAATGCTGGGCCTTGCCAGCGATGCCCATATCCCATAAACTAATTAAAAAAATTCTTAACAAAAATCTGTCAATCTCAGTTATGAAATTTTCACTTGACCCCCCAGCCTCGACGGCTTCAACAGCTGATGTTACCCCTGAACGGCCTGGCTCTAATTTTAAGATTCTGTCCCCTTGCTGTGGACTCCCCGCACCCCGCCAGATGAAACAGTTTCTCTCTATCTACCTTATCAAATCCATTAATCATCTGAAACACCTCAGTCACATTGCCCCTTATTGTATCGTACTCGAGGCAATACAAGTCTAGTCTCTGCAACCTGTCCTCATAATTTAACCCTTTCAGCCGCGGTGTCATTCTGATGAATTTGTGATAAAGTTCCACAGACCCAGGACCTTGCCCAAGGGGTCAAGCTCCAATTGTGGAGGGCGTTACAGGGGGGTGCAATCTCGTCCTTGCTCTCCATCCACAAGTGCACGCTTTGCGGATAAAACTGCTACCCAGCGATCAGGGGTAGGAACCCTGGTTCCCTTCCAAAGCCCAGGGGGTGACGAGACCAGCTGTAACGCCTCATCTGCCTGGGCCACGATCAGCTCAATCAGCATGAAACTGCCTCGCAGCCGACTATCTGCATGGAATGGCAACAGCCGTGCATGTGTTGCGTATTGCTATCCAGGGAGGTACTAACTGAGCTGCCTCATTTCGCACAAGGCTGGATTGTGGGATTTCGCCATCACAAAGCACTGGTGAAGCAGGGTCCGTAAGTTCATAAAGGGTTGCTGGCAGCTCTCGGCCGTGGCTCAGTGGGCAGCACTCTTGCTTCAGAATCAGAAGGTTCAAGTCTCCGCTCCGGAGACTTAAGCACGAAAATCTAGGCTGACACTCCCAGTGCAGTGCTGAGGGGGTGCTGCACTGTCGGAGGTGCCATCTTTCGGATGAGACATTAAACTGCCCTCTCAGGTGGACGTAAAAAGATCGCATGGCACTATTGCAAAGAAAAGCAGGGAGGGGGGGTAGTTATCCCCGGTGTCCTGGGCCAATATTTATCCCTCAACCAACATCGCTGAAAACAGATTATCTGGTCATTACCTCACTGCTGCTTGCGGGAGCTTGCTGAGTACAAATTGGCCGCTGTGTTTCCTGCGCTACAACAGTGGCTACAATTCAAAAGTAACTGATTGGCTGTAAAATGCTTTGGAGTATCTTGCGAAAGGTGCAACATAAATGTAAGTCTTTCTTTCAAAAGCTGGATAATGGGTGACGTAAGAAAACTACTAGGCACTTGGTCTAAGCATTAAACAAAGCTTTAACCAACTGTTTTACGACATGGAGGTCTAGTTGTGTCCTTCACTAGTTCCTGTTAAGAATGTCCTGCGCAAGCTGGGCCCGTGCCCGAGTATTTATACTCTCCCTGGACAGCGCCACCCACAGGCCGCTCAGTATTATTCATAAGTCTTTCTTTCAAGAATGACTGATTCATGTCAATGGGATTAACCGATAGGTGGCTCATGTGCAGGTTGACATGTTTCTGTACTGTCGTGAGTGAATAGCAAGTAGGGAACTAAAGGTTCTGAAACCAACAATGGGGCAAAGCAAAACAATATCAGGTACCACTGCTCAGGATTTTTAGACTAGTCGAACAATGCTTTCTGTGTTTAAATAATTAAATAAGTAATGGAAATTGAGCAAAGCTGCAGTTAGCCGAGACTCAGAGCAATTTTTATTTCTGAGATTGTTGCCCATTCAATGGATGCAGCCAAGTTTTGTACTAAACCCCATGAATCCACAGAGGACAGGACCCAGGCGGGAGGTCGGGACCCAGGAGCAAGGACGGGATCCAGGAGCGAGGTCAGGACCCAGGAGCGAGGTCGAGGCCCAGGAGCGAGGACAGGGCCCAGGAGCGAGGTCGAGGCCCAGGAGCGAGGACGAGGCCCAGGAGAGAGGACAGGACCCAGGAGCGAGGACAGGACCCAGGAGTGAGGACGAGGCCCAGGAGCGAGGACGGGGCCCAGGAGCGAGGACGGGGCCCAGGAGCGAGGACGGGACCCAGGAGCGAGGACGGGGCCCAGGAGCGAGGACGGGACCCAGGAGCGAGGACGGGACCCAGGAGTGAGGTCGGGACCCAGGAGCGAGGTCGCGGCCCAGGAGCGAGGTCGAGGCCCAGGAGCGAGGTCGGGGCCCAGGAGCGAGGTCGAGGCCCAGGAGCGAAGACGGGGCCCAGGAGCGAGGTCGGGGCCCAGGAGCGAGGTCGAGGCCCAGGAGCGAGGACGGGGCCCAGGAGCGAGGTCGGGACCCAGGAACGAGGACGAGGCCCAGGAGCGAGGACCGGACCCAGGAGCGAGGTCGGGGCCCAGGAGTGAGGTCGAAGCCCAGAAACGAGGTCGGGGCACAGGAGCGAGGTCGGGGCCCAGGAGCGAGGTCGGGACCCAGGAACGAGGACGAGGCCCAGGAGCGAGGTCGAGGCCCAGGAGCGAGGTCGGGGCCCAGGGGCGAGGTCGAGGCCCAGGAGCGAGGACGAGGCCCGGGAGCGAGGATGGGACCCAGGAGCGAGGTCGGGGCCCAGGAGCGAGGACGGGACCCAGGAGCGAGGACGAGGCCCAGGAGCGAGGACGGGGCCCAGGAGCGAGGTCGAGGCCCAGGAGCGAGGACCGGACCCAGGAGCGAGGTCGGGACCCAGGAGCGAGGTCGGGGCCCAGGAGCGAGGTCGAGGCCCAGGAGTGAGGACCGGACCCAGGAGCGAGGTCGAGGCCCAGGAGTGAGGACCGGACCCAGGAGCGAGGTCGGGACCCAGGAGCGAGGTCGGGGCCCAGGAGCGAGGACGGGGACCAGGAGCGAGGTCGAGGCACAGGAGCGAGGGCGGGGCCCAGGAGCGAGGGCGGGGCCCAGGAGCGAGGACGAGGCCCAGGAGCGAGGACGGGGCCCAGGAGCGAGGACGGGGCCCAGGAGCGAGGTCGAGGCCCAGGAGCGAGGACGGGACCCAGGAGCGAGGTCGGGGCCCAGGAGCGAGGTCGAGGCCCAGGAGCGAGGTCGGGGCCCAGGGGCGAGGTCGAGGTCCAGGAGCGAGGTCGGGACCCAGGAACGAGGACGAGGCCCAGGAGCGAGGACGGGATCCAGGAGCGAGGTCGGGGCCCAGGAGCGAGGACGGGACCCAGGAGCGAGGACGGGACCCAGGAGCGAGGACGGGGCCCAGGAGCGAGGTCGAGGCCCAGGAGAGAGGTCGGGACCCAGGAGCGAGGTCGGGGCCCAGGAGCGAGGTCGGGGCCCAGGAGCGAGGTCGAGGCCCAGGAGCGAGGTCGGGGCCCAGGGGCGAGGTCGAGGTCCAGGAGCGAGGTCGGGACCCAGGAACGAGGACGAGGCCCAGGAGCGAGGACGGGATCCAGGAGCGAGGTCGGGGCCCAGGAGCGAGGACGGGACCCAGGAGCGAGGACGGGACCCAGGAGCGAGGTCGGGACCCAGGAGCGAGGTCGAGGCCCAGGAGAGAGGTCGGGACCCAGGAGCGAGGTCGGGGCCCAGGAGCGAGGTCGGGGCCCAGGAGCGAGGTCGAGGCCCAGGAGCGAGGTCGGGGCCCAGGAGCGAGGTCGAGGCCCAGGAGCGAAGACGGGGCCCAGGAGCGAGGTCGGGGCCCAGGAGCGAGGTCGAGGCCCAGGAGCGAGGACGGGGCCCAGGAGCGAGGTCGGGACCCAGGAACGAGGACGAGGCCCAGGAGCGAGGACCGGACCCAGGAGCGAGGTCGGGGCCCAGGAGTGAGGTCGAAGCCCAGAAACGAGGTCGGGGCACAGGAGCGAGGTCGGGGCCCAGGAGCGAGGTCGGGACCCAGGAACGAGGACGAGGCCCAGGAGCGAGGTCGAGGCCCAGGAGCGAGGTCGGGGCCCAGGGGCGAGGTCGAGGCCCAGGAGCGAGGACGAGGCCCGGGAGCGAGGATGGGACCCAGGAGCGAGGTCGGGGCCCAGGAGCGAGGACGGGACCCAGGAGCGAGGACGAGGCCCAGGAGCGAGGACGGGGCCCAGGAGCGAGGTCGAGGCCCAGGAGCGAGGACCGGACCCAGGAGCGAGGTCGGGACCCAGGAGCGAGGTCGGGGCCCAGGAGCGAGGTCGAGGCCCAGGAGTGAGGACCGGACCCAGGAGCGAGGTCGAGGCCCAGGAGTGAGGACCGGACCCAGGAGCGAGGTCGGGACCCAGGAGCGAGGTCGGGGCCCAGGAGCGAGGACGGGGACCAGGAGCGAGGTCGAGGCACAGGAGCGAGGGCGGGGCCCAGGAGCGAGGGCGGGGCCCAGGAGCGAGGACGAGGCCCAGGAGCGAGGACGGGGCCCAGGAGCGAGGACGGGGCCCAGGAGCGAGGTCGAGGCCCAGGAGCGAGGACGGGACCCAGGAGCGAGGTCGGGGCCCAGGAGCGAGGTCGAGGCCCAGGAGCGAGGTCGGGGCCCAGGGGCGAGGTCGAGGTCCAGGAGCGAGGTCGGGACCCAGGAACGAGGACGAGGCCCAGGAGCGAGGACGGGATCCAGGAGCGAGGTCGGGGCCCAGGAGCGAGGACGGGACCCAGGAGCGAGGACGGGACCCAGGAGCGAGGACGGGGCCCAGGAGCGAGGACGGGACCCAGGAGCGAGGACGAGGCCCAGGAGCGAGGACCGGACCCAGGAGCGAGGTCGGGACCCAGGAGCGAGGTCGGGGCCCAGGAGCGAGGACGGGACCCAGGAGCGAGGACGAGGCCCAGGAGCGAGGGCCGGGCCCAGGAGCGAGGTCGAGGCCCAGGAGCGAGGACCGGACCCAGGAGCGAGGTCGGGACCCAGGAGCGAGGTCGGGGCCCAGGAGCGAGGACGGGGCCCAGGAGCGAGGACGGGGCCCAGGAGCGAGGACGGGACCCAGGAGCGAGGACGGGGCCCAGGAGCGAGGACGGGGCCCAGGAGCGAGGTCGAGGCCCAGGAGCGAGGACGGGACCCAGGAGCGAGGTCGGGGCCCAGGAGCGAGGTCGGGACCCAGGAGCGAGGTCGAGGCCCAGGAGCGAGGGCGGGGCCCAGGAGCGAGGTCGGGACCCAGGAGCGAGGTCGGGACCCAGGAGCGAGGTCGGGGCCCAGGAGCGAGGACGGGGCCCAGGAGCGAGGTCGGGAACCAGGAGCGAGGTCGGGGCCCAGGAGCGAGGACGGGACCCAGGAGCGAGGTCGAGGCCCAGGAGCGAGGGCGGGGCCCAGGAGCGAGGTCGGGACCCAGGAGCGAGGTCGGGACCCAGGAGCGAGGTCGGGACCCAGGAGCGAGGTTGGGGCCCAGGAGCGAGGACGGGGCCCAGGAGCGAGGTCGGGACCCAGGAGCGAGGTCGGGGCCCAGGAGCGAGGACGGGACCCAGGAGCGAGGTCGAGGCCCAGGAGCGAGGGCGGGGCCCAGGAGCGAGGTCGGGACCCGGGAGCGAGGACGGGGCCCAGGAGCGAGGTCGGGACCCAGGAGCGAGGTCGGGACCCAGGAGCGAGGACGAGGCCCAGGAGCGAGGACGGGACCCAGGAGCGAGGACGGGGCCCAGGAGCGAGGACGGGACCCAGGAGCGAGGACGGGGCCCAGGAGCGAGGACGGGTCCCAGGATCGAGGACGAGAGCCAGGAGCGAGGACCGGACCCAGGAGCGAGGACCGGACCCAGGAGCGAGGTCGAGACCCAGGAGCGAGGGCGAGGCCCAAGAGCGAGGACCGGACCCAGGAGCGAGGTCGAGACCCAGGAGCGAGGGCGAGGCCCAGGAGCGAGGACCGGACCCAGGAGCGAGGTCGAGGAGCAGGAGCGAGGACTGGACCCAGGAGCGAGGTCGAGGCCCAGGAGCGAGGACGGGGCCCATGAGCGAGGACGGGACCCAGGAGCGAGGACGGGACCCAGGAGCGAGGACCGGACCCAGGAGCGAGGTCGGGACCCAGGAGCGAGGTCGGGGCCCAGGAGCGAGGTCGAGGCCCAGGAGCGAGGACGGGGCCCAGGAGCGAGGACGGGGCCCAGGAGCGAGGTCAAGGCCCAGGAGCGAGGTCGGGACCCAGGAGCGAGGACCGGACCCAGGAGCGAGGTCGGGACGCAGGAGCAAGGACGGGACCCAGGAGCGAGGTCGGGGCCCAGGAGCGAGGTCAAGGCCCAGGAGCGAGGTCGGGGGCCCAGGAGCGAGGACGGGACCCAGGAGCGAGGACGGGGCCCAGGAGCGAGGACGGGGCCCAGGAGCGAGGACGGGGCCCAGGAGCGAGGTCGGGGCCCAGGAGCGAGGTCGAGGCCCAGGAGCGAGGACGGGGGCCCAGGAGCGAGGTCGAGGCCCAGGAGCGAGGACGAGGCCCAGGAGCGAGGACGAGGCCCAGGAGCGAGGTCGGGGCCCGGGAGCGAGGTCGAGGCCCAGGAGCGAGGACGGGGCCCAGGAGCGAGGACGGGGCCCAGGAGCGAGGTCAAGGCCCAGGAGCGAGGTCGGGACCCAGGAGCGAGGACCGGACCCAGGAGCGAGGTCGGGACCCAGGAGCGAGGACGGGACCCAGGAGCGAGGTCGGGGCCCAGGAGCGAGGTCAAGGCCCAGGAGCGAGGTCGGGTGCCCAGGAGCGAGGACGGGACCCAGGAGCGAGGACGGGGCCCAGGAGCGAGGACGGGGCCCAGGAGCGAGGACGGGACCCAGGAGCGAGGACGGGGCCCAGGAGCGAGGTCGGGGCCCAGGAGCGAGGTCGAGGCCCAGGAGCGAGGACGGGGGCCCAGGAGCGAGGTCGAGGCCCAGGAGCGAGGACGAGGCCCAGGAGCGAGGACGAGGCCCGGGAGCGAGGTCGGGGCCCGGGAGCGAGGTCGAGGCCCAGGAGCGAGGACGAGGCCCAGGAGCGAGGACGGGGCCCAGGAGCGAGGTCGGGGCCCAGGAGCGAGGACGGGGCCCAGGAGCGAGGTCGGGGGCCCAGGAGCGAGGACGAGGCCCAGGAGCGAGGTCGGGGTCCCAGGAGCGAGGTCGCTGCCCAGGAGCGAGGACGAGGCCCAGGAGCGATGTCGGGACCCAGGAGCGAGGACGGGGGCCAGGAGCGAGGACGAGGCCCAGGAGCGAGGTCGGGGGCCCAGGAGCGAGGACGAGGCCCAGGAGCGAGGACAAGGCCCAGGAGCGAGGTCGGGGGCCCAGGAGCGAGGTCGAGGCCCAGGAGCGAGGACGAGGCCCAGGAGCGAGGACGAGGCCCAGGAGCGATGTCGGGGCCCGGGAGCGAGTTCGAGGCCCAGGAGCGAGGACGGGGCCCAGGAGCGAGGACGGGGCCCAGGAGCGAGGTCAAGGCCCAGGAGCGAGGTCGGGACCCAGGAGCGAGGACCGGACCCAGGAGCGAGGTCGGGACCCAGGAGCGAGGACGGGACCCAGGAGCGAGGTCGGGTTCCAGGAGCGAGGTCAAGGCCCAGGAGCGAGGTCGGGGGCCCAGGAGCGAGGACGGGACCCAGGAGCGAGGACGGGGCCCAGGAGCGAGGACGGGGCCCAGGAGCGAGGACGGGACCCAGGAGCGAGGACGGGGCCCAGGAGCGAGGTCGGGGCCCAGGAGCGAGGTCGAGGCCCAGGAGCGAGGACGGGGGCCCAGGAGCGAGGTCGAGGCCCAGGAGCGAGGACGAGGCCCAGGAGCGAGGACGAGGCCCGGGAGCGAGGTCGGGGCCCGGGAGCGAGGTCGAGGCCCAGGAGCGAGAACGAGGCCCAGGAGCGAGGACGGGGCCCAGGAGCGAGGTCGGGGCCCAGGAGCGAGGACGGGGCCCAGGAGCGAGGTCGGGGGCCCAGGAGCGAGGACGAGGCCCAGGAGCGAGGTCGGGGTCCCAGGAGCGAGGTCGAGGCCCAGGAGCGAGGACGAGGCCCAGGAGCGAGGTCGGGACCCAGGAGCGAGGACGGGGGCCAGGAGCGAGGACGAGGCCCAGGAGCGAGGTCGGGGGCCCAGGAGCGAGGACGAGGCCCAGGAGCGAGGACAAGGCCCAGGAGCGAGGTCGGGGGCCCAGGAGCGAGGTCGAGGCCCAGGAGCGAGGACGAGGCCCAGGAGCGAGGACGAGGCCCAGGAGCGAGGTCGGGTGCCCAGGAGCGAGGACGAGGCCCAGGAGCGAGGTCGGGGGCCCAGGAGCGAGGTCGGGGCCCAGGAGCGAGGACGGGACCCAGGAGCGAGGACGAGGCCCAGGAGCGAGGACGGGGCCCAGGAGCGAGGACGGGGCCCAGGAGCGAGGACGGGACCCAGGAGCGAGGACAGGGCCCAGGAGCGAGGACGAGGCACAGGACCGAGGACGGGGCCCAGGAGCGAGGATGGGACCCAGGAGCGAGGTCGAGGCCCAGGAGCGAGGACGGGGCCCAGGAGCGAGGACGGGACCCAGGAGCGAGGACGGGGCCCAGGAGCGAGGTCGAGGCCCAGGAGCGAGGTCGGGACCCAGGAGCGAGGTCGAGGCCCAGGAGCGAGGTCGAGGCCCAGGAGCGAGGTCGAGGCCCAGGAGCGAGGTCGAGGCCCAGGAGCGAGGACGGGGCCCAGGAGCGAGGACGGGGCCCAGGAGCAAGGTCAGGACCCAGGAGCGAGGTCGAGGCCCAGGAGCGAGGTCGAGGCCCAGGAGCGAGGCCAGGACCCAGGAGCGAGGTCGAGGCCCAGGAGCGAGGTCGAGGCCCAGGAGCGAGGTCCAGGCCCAGGAGCGAGGGCGGGACCCAGGAGCGAGGGCGGGGCCCAGGAGCGAGGACGGGACCCAGGAGCGAGGACAGGGCCCAGGAGCGAGGACAGGACCCAGGAGCGAGGTCGGGACACAGGAGCGAGGTCAAGGCCCAGGAGCGAGGACGGGGCCAAGGAGCGAGGTCGGGGCCCAGGAGCGAGGATGGGGCCCAGGAGCGAGGTCGAGGCCCGGGAGCGAGGACGGGGCCCAGGAGCGACCTCGGGGCCCAGGAGCGAAGTCGGGGCCCAGGAGCGAGGTCGGGGCCCAGGAGCGAGCACGGGGCCCAGGAGCGAGGACGGGACCCAGGAGCGAGGACGGGACCCAGGAGCGAGGACGGGGCCCAGGAGCGAGGTCGGGGCCCAGGAGCGAGGTCGAGGCCCAGGAGCGAGGACGGGGGCCCAGGAGCGAGGTCGAGGCCCAGGAGCGAGGACGAGGCCCAGGAGCGAGGACGAGGCCCGGGAGCGAGGTCGGGGCCCGGGAGCGAGGTCGAGGCCCAGGAGCGAGAACGAGGCCCAGGAGCGAGGACGGGGCCCAGGAGCGAGGTCGGGGCCCAGGAGCGAGGACGGGGCCCAGGAGCGAGGTCGGGGGCCCAGGAGCGAGGACGAGGCCCAGGAGCGAGGTCGGGGTCCCAGGAGCGAGGTCGAGGCCCAGGAGCGAGGACGAGGCCCAGGAGCGAGGTCGGGACCCAGGAGTGAGGTCGGGACCCAGGAGCGAGGTCAATGCCCAGGAGCGAGGACGGGGCCCAGGAGCGAGGTCGGGGCCCAGGAGCGAGGACGGGGCCCAGGAGCGAGGTCGAGGCCCGGGAGCGAGGTCGAGGCCCGGGAGCGAGGACGGGGCCCAGGAGTGAGGTCGGGGCCCAGGAGCGAGGTCGGGGCCCAGGAGCGAGGTCGAGGCCCAGGAGCGAGGTCGAGGCCCAGGAGCGAGGTCGGGACCCAGGAGCGAGGTCGAGGCCCAGGAGCGAGGTCGAGGCCCAGGAGCGAGGTCGAGGCCCAGGAGCGAGGACGGGGCCCAGGAGCGAGGTCGAGGCCCAGGAGCGAGGTCAGGACCCAGGAGCGAGGTCGAGGCCCAGGAGCGAGGTCGAGGCCCAGGAGCAAGGTCGAGGCCCAGGAGCGAGGGCGGGACCCAGGAGCGAGGGCGGGGCCCAGGAGCGAGGACGGGACCCAGGAGCGAGGACAGGGCCCAGGAGCGAGATCAGGACCCAGGAGCGAGGGCGGGGCCCAGGAGCGAGGACGGGACCCAGCAGCGAGGACGGGGCCCAGGAGCGAGGTCAGGGCCCAGGAGCGAGGACGGGGCCCAAGAGCGAGGTCGAGGCCCGGGAGCGAGGACGGGGCCCGGGAGCGAGGTCGGGGCCCAGGAGCGAGGTCGGGGCCCAGGAGCGAGGTCGGGGCCCAGGAGCGAGGACGGGGCCCAGGAGCGAGGACGGGACCCAGGAGCGAGGACGGGGCCCAGGAGCGAGGTCGAGGCCCAGGAGCGAGGTCGGGGCCCAGGAGCGAGGTCGGAACCCAGGAGCGAGGTCGAGGCCCAGGAGCGAGGTCGAGGCCCAGGAGCGAGGACAGGGCCCAGGAGCGAGGACGGGGCCCAGGAGCGAGGTCAGGACCCAGGAGCGAGGTCGAGGCCCAGGAGCGAGGTCGAGGCCCAGGAGCGAGGTCGAGGCCCAGGAGCGAGGTCGAGGCCCAGGAGCGAGGTCGAGGCCCAGGAGCGAGGGCGGGGCCCAGGAGCGAGGACGGGACCCAGGAGCGAGGACAGGGCCCAGGAGCGAGGACAGGACCCAGGAGCGAGGTCGGGACACAGGAGCGAGGTCAAGGCCCAGGAGCGAGGACGGGGCCCAGGAGCGAGGACGGGGCCCAGGAGCGAGGACGGGGCCCAGGAGCGAGGTCGGGGCCCAGGAGCGAGGTCGGGGCCCAGGAGCGAGGACGGGGCCCAGGAGCGAGGACGGGACCCAGGAGCGAGGACGGGGCCCAGGAGCGAGGTCAAGGCCCAGGAGCGAGGACAGGGCCCAGGAGCGAGGTCGGGGCCCAGGAGCGAGGACGGGGACCAGGAGCGAGGTCGAGGCCCGGGAGCGAAGTCGAGGCCCGGGAGCGAGGACGGGGCCCAGGAGCGAGGTCGGGGCCCAGGAGCGAGGACGGGACCCAGGAGCGAGGTCGAGGCCCAGGAGCGAGGACGAGGACCCAGGAGTGAGGTCGGGACCCAGGAGCGAGGTCGGGGCCCAGGAGCGAGGTCGGGGCCCAGGAGCGAGGTCGGGGCCCAGGAGCGAGGTCGAGGCCCAGGAGCGAGGTCGGGGCCCAGGAGCGAGGTCGAGGCCCAGGAGCGAGGTCGGGACCCAGGAGCGAGGACGAGGACCCAGGAGCGAGGTCGGGACCCAGGAGCGAGGTCGGGACCCAGGAGCGAGGTCGAGGCCCAGGAGAGAGGTCGGGACCCAGGAGCGAGGTCGGGGCCCAGGAGCGAGGTCGGGGCCCAGGAGCGAGGTCGGGGCCCAGGAGCGAGGTCGAGGCCCAGGAGAGAGGTCGGGGCCCAGGAGCGAGGTCGAGGCCCAGGAGCGAGGTCGGGGCCCAGGAGCGAGGACGGGACCCAGGAGCGAGGTCGAGGCCCAGGAGCGAGGTCGGGGCCCAGGAGCGAGGACGGGACCCAGGAGCGAGGTCGGGGCCCAGGAGCGAGGTCGGGGCCCAGGAGTGAGGACGAGGCCCAGGAGCGAGGTCGGGGCCCAGGAGCGAGGACGGGACCCAGGAGCGAGGTCGAGGCCCAGGAGTGAGGTCGGGGCCCAGGAGCGAGGTCAAGGCCCAGGAGCGAGGTCGGGGCCCAGGAGCGAGGTCGAGGCCCAGGAGCGAGGACGGGACCCAGGAGCGAGGTCGGGACCCAGGAGCGAGGTCGAGGCCCAGGAGAGAGGTCGGGACCCAGGAGCGAGGTCGGGGCCCAGGAGCGAGGTCGGGGCCCAGGAGCGAGGTCGAGGCCCAGGAGCGAGGTCGGGGCCCAGGAGCGAGGACGGGACCCAGGAGCGAGGTCGGGGCCCAGGAGCGAGGTCGGGGCCCAGGAGCGAGGACGAGGTCCAGGAGCGAGGTCGGGGCCCAGGAGCGAGGACGGGACCCAGGAGCGAGGTCGAGGCCCAGGAGTGAGGTCGGGGCCCAGGAGTGAGGTCGAGGCCCAGGAGCGAGGACGAGGTCCAGGAGCGAGGTCGGGGCCCAGGAGCGAGGACGGGACCCAGGAGCGAGGTCGAGGCCCAGGAGTGAGGTCGGGGCCCAGGAGTGAGGTCGAGGCCCAGGAGCGAGGTCGGGGCCCGGGAGCGAGGTCGAGGCCCAGGAGCGAGGACGAGGCCCAGGAGCGAGGACGGGGCCCAGGAGCGAGGTCGGGGCCCAGGAGCGAGGACGGGGCCCAGGAGCGAGGTCGGGGGCCCAGGAGCGAGGACGAGGCCCAGGAGCGAGGTCGGGGTCCCAGGAGCGAGGTCGCTGCCCAGGAGCGAGGACGAGGCCCAGGAGCGATGTCGGGACCCAGGAGCGAGGACGGGGGCCAGGAGCGAGGACGAGGCCCAGGAGCGAGGTCGGGGGCCCAGGAGCGAGGACGAGGCCCAGGAGCGAGGACAAGGCCCAGGAGCGAGGTCGGGGGCCCAGGAGCGAGGTCGAGGCCCAGGAGCGAGGACGAGGCCCAGGAGCGAGGACGAGGCCCAGGAGCGATGTCGGGGCCCGGGAGCGAGTTCGAGGCCCAGGAGCGAGGACGGGGCCCAGGAGCGAGGACGGGGCCCAGGAGCGAGGTCAAGGCCCAGGAGCGAGGTCGGGACCCAGGAGCGAGGACCGGACCCAGGAGCGAGGTCGGGACCCAGGAGCGAGGACGGGACCCAGGAGCGAGGTCGGGTTCCAGGAGCGAGGTCAAGGCCCAGGAGCGAGGTCGGGGGCCCAGGAGCGAGGACGGGACCCAGGAGCGAGGACGGGGCCCAGGAGCGAGGACGGGGCCCAGGAGCGAGGACGGGACCCAGGAGCGAGGACGGGGCCCAGGAGCGAGGTCGGGGCCCAGGAGCGAGGTCGAGGCCCAGGAGCGAGGACGGGGGCCCAGGAGCGAGGTCGAGGCCCAGGAGCGAGGACGAGGCCCAGGAGCGAGGACGAGGCCCGGGAGCGAGGTCGGGGCCCGGGAGCGAGGTCGAGGCCCAGGAGCGAGAACGAGGCCCAGGAGCGAGGACGGGGCCCAGGAGCGAGGTCGGGGCCCAGGAGCGAGGACGGGGCCCAGGAGCGAGGTCGGGGGCCCAGGAGCGAGGACGAGGCCCAGGAGCGAGGTCGGGGTCCCAGGAGCGAGGTCGAGGCCCAGGAGCGAGGACGAGGCCCAGGAGCGAGGTCGGGACCCAGGAGCGAGGACGGGGGCCAGGAGCGAGGACGAGGCCCAGGAGCGAGGTCGGGGGCCCAGGAGCGAGGACGAGGCCCAGGAGCGAGGACAAGGCCCAGGAGCGAGGTCGGGGGCCCAGGAGCGAGGTCGAGGCCCAGGAGCGAGGACGAGGCCCAGGAGCGAGGACGAGGCCCAGGAGCGAGGTCGGGTGCCCAGGAGCGAGGACGAGGCCCAGGAGCGAGGTCGGGGGCCCAGGAGCGAGGTCGGGGCCCAGGAGCGAGGACGGGACCCAGGAGCGAGGACGAGGCCCAGGAGCGAGGACGGGGCCCAGGAGCGAGGACGGGGCCCAGGAGCGAGGACGGGACCCAGGAGCGAGGACAGGGCCCAGGAGCGAGGACGAGGCACAGGACCGAGGACGGGGCCCAGGAGCGAGGATGGGACCCAGGAGCGAGGTCGAGGCCCAGGAGCGAGGACGGGGCCCAGGAGCGAGGACGGGACCCAGGAGCGAGGACGGGGCCCAGGAGCGAGGTCGAGGCCCAGGAGCGAGGTCGGGACCCAGGAGCGAGGTCGAGGCCCAGGAGCGAGGTCGAGGCCCAGGAGCGAGGTCGAGGCCCAGGAGCGAGGTCGAGGCCCAGGAGCGAGGACGGGGCCCAGGAGCGAGGACGGGGCCCAGGAGCAAGGTCAGGACCCAGGAGCGAGGTCGAGGCCCAGGAGCGAGGTCGAGGCCCAGGAGCGAGGCCAGGACCCAGGAGCGAGGTCGAGGCCCAGGAGCGAGGTCGAGGCCCAGGAGCGAGGTCCAGGCCCAGGAGCGAGGGCGGGACCCAGGAGCGAGGGCGGGGCCCAGGAGCGAGGACGGGACCCAGGAGCGAGGACAGGGCCCAGGAGCGAGGACAGGACCCAGGAGCGAGGTCGGGACACAGGAGCGAGGTCAAGGCCCAGGAGCGAGGACGGGGCCAAGGAGCGAGGTCGGGGCCCAGGAGCGAGGATGGGGCCCAGGAGCGAGGTCGAGGCCCGGGAGCGAGGACGGGGCCCAGGAGCGACCTCGGGGCCCAGGAGCGAAGTCGGGGCCCAGGAGCGAGGTCGGGGCCCAGGAGCGAGCACGGGGCCCAGGAGCGAGGACGGGACCCAGGAGCGAGGACGGGACCCAGGAGCGAGGACGGGGCCCAGGAGCGAGGTCGGGGCCCAGGAGCGAGGTCGAGGCCCAGGAGCGAGGACGGGGGCCCAGGAGCGAGGTCGAGGCCCAGGAGCGAGGACGAGGCCCAGGAGCGAGGACGAGGCCCGGGAGCGAGGTCGGGGCCCGGGAGCGAGGTCGAGGCCCAGGAGCGAGAACGAGGCCCAGGAGCGAGGACGGGGCCCAGGAGCGAGGTCGGGGCCCAGGAGCGAGGACGGGGCCCAGGAGCGAGGTCGGGGGCCCAGGAGCGAGGACGAGGCCCAGGAGCGAGGTCGGGGTCCCAGGAGCGAGGTCGAGGCCCAGGAGCGAGGACGAGGCCCAGGAGCGAGGTCGGGACCCAGGAGTGAGGTCGGGACCCAGGAGCGAGGTCAATGCCCAGGAGCGAGGACGGGGCCCAGGAGCGAGGTCGGGGCCCAGGAGCGAGGACGGGGCCCAGGAGCGAGGTCGAGGCCCGGGAGCGAGGTCGAGGCCCGGGAGCGAGGACGGGGCCCAGGAGTGAGGTCGGGGCCCAGGAGCGAGGTCGGGGCCCAGGAGCGAGGTCGAGGCCCAGGAGCGAGGTCGAGGCCCAGGAGCGAGGTCGGGACCCAGGAGCGAGGTCGAGGCCCAGGAGCGAGGTCGAGGCCCAGGAGCGAGGTCGAGGCCCAGGAGCGAGGACGGGGCCCAGGAGCGAGGTCGAGGCCCAGGAGCGAGGTCAGGACCCAGGAGCGAGGTCGAGGCCCAGGAGCGAGGTCGAGGCCCAGGAGCAAGGTCGAGGCCCAGGAGCGAGGGCGGGACCCAGGAGCGAGGGCGGGGCCCAGGAGCGAGGACGGGACCCAGGAGCGAGGACAGGGCCCAGGAGCGAGATCAGGACCCAGGAGCGAGGGCGGGGCCCAGGAGCGAGGACGGGACCCAGCAGCGAGGACGGGGCCCAGGAGCGAGGTCAGGGCCCAGGAGCGAGGACGGGGCCCAAGAGCGAGGTCGAGGCCCGGGAGCGAGGACGGGGCCCGGGAGCGAGGTCGGGGCCCAGGAGCGAGGTCGGGGCCCAGGAGCGAGGTCGGGGCCCAGGAGCGAGGACGGGGCCCAGGAGCGAGGACGGGACCCAGGAGCGAGGACGGGGCCCAGGAGCGAGGTCGAGGCCCAGGAGCGAGGTCGGGGCCCAGGAGCGAGGTCGGAACCCAGGAGCGAGGTCGAGGCCCAGGAGCGAGGTCGAGGCCCAGGAGCGAGGACAGGGCCCAGGAGCGAGGACGGGGCCCAGGAGCGAGGTCAGGACCCAGGAGCGAGGTCGAGGCCCAGGAGCGAGGTCGAGGCCCAGGAGCGAGGTCGAGGCCCAGGAGCGAGGTCGAGGCCCAGGAGCGAGGTCGAGGCCCAGGAGCGAGGGCGGGGCCCAGGAGCGAGGACGGGACCCAGGAGCGAGGACAGGGCCCAGGAGCGAGGACAGGACCCAGGAGCGAGGTCGGGACACAGGAGCGAGGTCAAGGCCCAGGAGCGAGGACGGGGCCCAGGAGCGAGGACGGGGCCCAGGAGCGAGGACGGGGCCCAGGAGCGAGGTCGGGGCCCAGGAGCGAGGTCGGGGCCCAGGAGCGAGGACGGGGCCCAGGAGCGAGGACGGGACCCAGGAGCGAGGACGGGGCCCAGGAGCGAGGTCAAGGCCCAGGAGCGAGGACAGGGCCCAGGAGCGAGGTCGGGGCCCAGGAGCGAGGACGGGGACCAGGAGCGAGGTCGAGGCCCGGGAGCGAAGTCGAGGCCCGGGAGCGAGGACGGGGCCCAGGAGCGAGGTCGGGGCCCAGGAGCGAGGACGGGACCCAGGAGCGAGGTCGAGGCCCAGGAGCGAGGACGAGGACCCAGGAGTGAGGTCGGGACCCAGGAGCGAGGTCGGGGCCCAGGAGCGAGGTCGGGGCCCAGGAGCGAGGTCGGGGCCCAGGAGCGAGGTCGAGGCCCAGGAGCGAGGTCGGGGCCCAGGAGCGAGGTCGAGGCCCAGGAGCGAGGTCGGGACCCAGGAGCGAGGACGAGGACCCAGGAGCGAGGTCGGGACCCAGGAGCGAGGTCGGGACCCAGGAGCGAGGTCGAGGCCCAGGAGAGAGGTCGGGACCCAGGAGCGAGGTCGGGGCCCAGGAGCGAGGTCGGGGCCCAGGAGCGAGGTCGGGGCCCAGGAGCGAGGTCGAGGCCCAGGAGAGAGGTCGGGGCCCAGGAGCGAGGTCGAGGCCCAGGAGCGAGGTCGGGGCCCAGGAGCGAGGACGGGACCCAGGAGCGAGGTCGAGGCCCAGGAGCGAGGTCGGGGCCCAGGAGCGAGGACGGGACCCAGGAGCGAGGTCGGGGCCCAGGAGCGAGGTCGGGGCCCAGGAGTGAGGACGAGGCCCAGGAGCGAGGTCGGGGCCCAGGAGCGAGGACGGGACCCAGGAGCGAGGTCGAGGCCCAGGAGTGAGGTCGGGGCCCAGGAGCGAGGTCAAGGCCCAGGAGCGAGGTCGGGGCCCAGGAGCGAGGTCGAGGCCCAGGAGCGAGGACGGGACCCAGGAGCGAGGTCGGGACCCAGGAGCGAGGTCGAGGCCCAGGAGAGAGGTCGGGACCCAGGAGCGAGGTCGGGGCCCAGGAGCGAGGTCGGGGCCCAGGAGCGAGGTCGAGGCCCAGGAGCGAGGTCGGGGCCCAGGAGCGAGGACGGGACCCAGGAGCGAGGTCGGGGCCCAGGAGCGAGGTCGGGGCCCAGGAGCGAGGACGAGGTCCAGGAGCGAGGTCGGGGCCCAGGAGCGAGGACGGGACCCAGGAGCGAGGTCGAGGCCCAGGAGTGAGGTCGGGGCCCAGGAGTGAGGTCGAGGCCCAGGAGCGAGGTCGGGGCCCAGGAGCGAGGTCGAGGCCCAGGAGCGAGGACGGGACCCAGGAGCGAGGTCGAGGCCCAGGAGTGAGGTCGGGGCCCAGGAGCGAGGTCGGGACCCAGGAGCGAGGACGGGACCAAGGAGCGAGGTCGAGGCCCAGGAGTGAGGTCGGGGCCCAGGAGCGAGGACGAGGCCCAGGAGCGAGGTCGGGGCCCAGGAGCGAGTTCGAGGCCCAGGAGCGAGGTCGGGACCCAGGAGCGAGGTCGGGACCCAGGAGCGAGGTCGGGACCCAGGAGCGAGGTCGGGGCCCAGGAGCGAGGTCGAGGCCCAGGAGCGAGGTCGGGACCCAGGAGCGAGCTCGGGACCCAGGAGCGAGGTCGAGGCCCAGGAGCGAGGTCGAGGACCCAGGAGCGAGGTCGAGGACCAGGAGCGAGGACGGGACCCAGGAGCGAGGTCGAGTCCCAGGAGTGAGGTCGGGGCCCAGGAGCGAGGTCGGGACCCAGGAGCGAGGACGGGACCCAGGAGCGAGGTCGAGGCCCAGGAGCGAGGTCGGGGCCCAGGAGCGAGGACGAGGCCCAGGAGCGAGGTCGGGGCCCAGGAGCGAGGTCAAGGCCCAGGAGCGAGGTCGGGGCCCAGGAGCGAGGTCGGGACCCAGGAGCGAGGTCGGGGCCCAGGAGTGAGGTCGGGACCCAGGAGCGAAGTCGGGACCCAGGAGCGAGGTCGGGGCCCAGGAGCGAGGTCGAGGACCCAGGAGCGAGGTCGAGGCCCAGGAGCGAGGTCGAGGACCCAGGAGCGAGGTCGAGGCCCAGGAGCGAGGTCGGGGCCCAGGAGCGAGGTCGAGGCCCAGGAGCGAGGTCGGGGCCCAGGAGCGAGGTCGGGACCCAGGAGCGAGGTCGAGGCCCAGGAGCGAGGTCGAGGACCCAGGAGCGAGGTCGAGGACCCAGGAGCGAGGTCGAGGACCCAGGAGCGAGGACGGGGCCCAGGAGCGAGGTCGAGGACCCAGGAGCGAGGTCGAGGCCCAGGAGCGAGGTCGAGGACCCAGGAGCGAGGTCGGGGCCCAGGAGCGAGGTCGGGGCCCAGGAGCGAGGTCGAGGCCCAGGAGCGAGGTCGGGGCCCAGGAGCGAGGTCGGGACCCAGGAGCGAGGTCGAGGCCCAGGAGCGAGGTCGAGGACCCAGGAGCGAGGTCGAGGACCCAGGAGCGAGGTCAAGGACCCAGGAGCGAGGACGGGGCCCAGGAGCGAGGACGAGACCCAGGATCGAGGTTGAGGACCCAGGAGCGAGGTCGAGGACCCAGGAGTGAGGTTGAGGACCCAGGAGCGAGGTCGAGGACCCAGGAGCGAGGTCGAGGACCCAGGAGGGAGGTCGAGGACCCAGGAGCGAGGTCGAGGACCCAGGAGCGAGGTCGAGGACCCAGGAGCGAGGACGGGGCCCAGGAGCGAGGACGAGACCCAGGATCGAGGTCGAGGAGCGAGGTCGAGGACCCAGGAGCGAGGTCGGGACCCAGGAGCGAGGACGGGGCCCAGGAGCGAGGACGAGACCCAGGAGCGAGGACGAGACCCAGGATCGAGGACGAGGCCCTGGAGCGAGGTCGGGGCCCAGGAGCGAGGTCGGGACCCAGGAGCGAGGTCGGGACCCAGGAGCGAGGTCGGGACCCAGGAGCGAGGTCGAGGACCCAGGAGCGAGGTCGAGGACCCAGGAGCGAGGTCGAGGACCCAGGAGCGAGGTCGAGGACCCAGGAGCGAGGTCGAGGACCCAGGAGCGAGGTCGAGGACCCAGGAGCGAGGTCGAGGACCCAGGAGCGAGGACGGGGCCCAGGAGCGAGGACGAGACCCAGGAGCGAGGACGAGACCCAGGATCGAGGACGAGACCCAGGATCGATGACGAGGCCCTGGAGCGAGGTCGAGGACCCAGGAGCGAGGTCGAGGACCCAGGAGCGAGGACGGGGCCCAGGAGCGAGGACGAGACCCAGGAGCGAGGACGAGACCCAGGATCGAGGACGAGGCCCTGGAGCGAGGTCGAGGCCCAGGAGCGAGGTCGAGGACCCAGGAGCGAGGTCGAGGACCCAGGAGCGAGGTCGAGGACCCAGGAGCGAGGACGAGACCCAGGATCGAGGCCGAGGACCCAGGAGCGAGGTCGAGGACCCAGGAGCGAGGTCGAGGACCCAGGAGCGAGGACGGGGCCCAGGAGCGAGGTCGAGGACCCAGGAGCGAGGTCGAGGACCCAGGAGCGAGGACGGGGCCCAGGAGCGAGGTCGAGGACCCAGGAGCGAGGACGGGGCCCAGGAGCGAGGTCGAGGACCCAGGAGCGAGGTCGAGGACCCAGGAGCGAGGTCGAGGCCCAGGTGCGAGTTCGAGGACCCAGGAGCGAGGTCGAGGACCCAGGAGCGAGGTCGAGGACCCAGGAGCGAGGACGGGGCCCAGGAGCGAGGTCGAGGACCCAGGAGCGAGGTCGAGGACCCAGGAGCGAGGTCGAGGCCCAGGAGCGAGGTCGAGGACCCAGGAGCGAGGTCGAGGACCCAGGAGCGAGGTCGAGGACCCAGGAGCGAGGACGGGGCCCAGGAGCGAGGACGAGACCCAGGATCGAGGACGAGGCCCTGGAGCGAGGACGAGACCCAGGAGCGAGGACGAGACCCAGGAGCGAGGACGAGACCCAGGAGCGAGGACGAGGCCCAGGAGCGAGGACAGAACAGAGATTTACAGCACAGAAGGAGTCCATTAATCCCATCAGGTCTGCACCAGTTCTTTGCTGGAGTAATTAAAAACTAATCTCACTCGCCAGCGCTCGCTCTCTAGCCTTGCACCTTCCTCTGTTTCAAATCCTTATTTGATTTTCCTTTAAATAATCCAGTGGGATCAGACTCAATTACTCCAAGCGGTGAAACAGTCCTGAAAGCACACAGCGGGGTGTGATCAGCAGGAGCTGGCGGAGATGTAGCAGCTGGCTAAAGTGCAAATTTGTCATAAAGCATTAATGTGTAGCACGCTCTGCAAATTTCACTAGCACCTTACTTCATCAACTAATAATGAGGGACTTCAGTTACTTGGATAGACTGGAGAAGCTGGGGCTGTTCCCCTTGGAGCAGAGATGGTTGAGAGGAGATTTGATAGAGGTGTTCAAAATCACGAGGGGTCTGGACAGAGTAGTTAGAAACTGTTCCCACTGGAGGAAGGGTCGAGAACCAAAAGGCACAGATTGAAGGTGATTGACAGAAGAACCAAAGGCGACATGAGGAAAAACTTTTTTACTCAGCGAGTGGTTCAGATCTGGGATTCACTGCCTGATAGGGTGATGGAGGCAGATTTAATCGTGGCTTTCAAAATATTAGAATTGGATAAGTACCTGAAGGAAAAATATTTGCAGTGCTACAGGGAAAGGGCGGGGGAGTGGGACTAGCTGAAGTGCTCTTGCAGAGCTGGACCGGCACGGGCTCGACAGGCCGAATGGCCTCCTTCTGTGCTGTGATGAGTCTATGATTCTACGATTCTAACATGTTAATCTATTTAATTATAACTAATATATAAAAGGTTACAGTGCAGACCTCCTAAAGTCAATTGGGTAGAAATGTACCCTGCCCAGCCAATGGTTGACCAAGAAGAGGAAGAGGAAGAAGAAGAAGAAGAAGAAGAAACACCGTCACTCGATTTCACACTCCCAGCCACCAGCTCCTCGAGGTCGTCCTGCAAGGCCATCTGCAGTGTCCCCCACTGAAAGTCAGCAGCCTTCTACCAGCCATGCTGCAGCCACTGGGGTAGCACTGCGCAACAGCACTAGGATAGGCAAAGACAGATGCAAGACACTCACTAAGGGAATGCATAAGAGTGATTTGTTGATTTTTTTGACTAAATATTGGATGCATTTATGAGTAAAGTTGGATTAGAAAGTTTGTTTTGTGGTGGCTTTGATTTCAGCATTGTGGCCAAGAGGACATTGTGATGGTCAATAACAGAGGGAGGGTAAGGAGTGGAACAAATGCTGAGAGGGGATTTGGGGTTGTGGGCTCTGGTACCACCGCTGGATGATTCGATCCCGGATAGCCCGGACAGAAAGGGGCTGTCTGAGTTGCCTCCTTCCTTCCACTTCCTCTTCTTCCGCTTCCTCCTCTTCCGCCTCCTCCTCTTCCCTCTGCGAGCAGCTTGTCCTCTTTACTGCCTCTGCTCCAGCTCCATGTGCTGCTGTAGCCCAAGGGGGTCTGCGACTAGAGCCCCCACCCCCCCCCCGGACTGGGAGCAAGTGGTGTTCTCAGAGGCCATCCTTTGACATCCAAAGCCTTGTAAGCATCCAGCAGCACTCCCTGCGCACTTTGACAACTTTTAACGGTTTTGCACCAAGCCACTTCTCCAATTAAATGTAAAAATAAAATTGCAAAATCTAAAATCTAAACTTAGCTGAAAGATGTGTGTGCACATTTAAGAAGTGCTGGCAGCGCCTCTGTAGTACTGCTGCACGCACGTTCTTCCGTGCGTGGTTTGGGGAATACGGTATCCAGAGTGGCAACGCCCAAAATCACAGTTGGCCATCAATTCAGAACGTTGCATGCCAAACGATCTGCAACTTTACACGCAGCGGCGAGCGCAGGCCGTGGCAGCGCTACCGACCTCCCCAAAGTGGCGGCCGCCGCATTCCGCATCATAGGCAGGCAGGAGCGAGGGGGGCCACCGTTTCATTTGACAAAACCAGCCTTAACAGCCGGCGCTAGACCTCCAAATATTGCGGCCCCCACTGTCCTTAACTGGTCTGACCTATATGTGACTCCAGTCCCAAACCAACGTGGTTGACTCTGAACTGCCCCTGAACAGCAGGAGGAGGAGGAGGAGGAGGAAGAGGAGGAGGAGAAGAAGAAGAAGAAGAAACACCGTCACTCGATTTCACACTCCCAGCCACCAGCTCCTCGAGGTCGTCCTGCAAGGCCATCTGCAGTGTCCCCCACTGAAAGTCAGCAGCCTTCCACCAGCCATGCTGCAGCCACTGGGGTAGCACTGCCTGACATCACTAGAATAGGCAAAGGCACACGCAAGACAGTCACTAAGGGAATGCACAAGGGTGATTGGTTGATTATTTTTGATTTAATATTGGATGCATTTATGGGTAAAGTTGGATTAGAAAGTTTGTTTTGTGGTGGCTTTGATTTCAGCATTGTGGCCAAGAGGACATTGTGATGGTCACTAACAGAGGGAGGGTAAGGAGTGGAACAAATGCTGAGAGGGGATTTGGGGTTGTGGGCTCTGGTACCACCGCTGGATGATTCGATCCCGGATAGCCCGGCCAGAAAGGGGCTGTCTGGATTGCCTCCTTCCATCCGCCTCCTCCTCTTCCGCCTCCTCCTCTTCCCTCTGCGAGCAGCTGGTCCTCTTTACTGCCTCTGCTCCAGCTCCATGTGCTGCTGTAGCCCAAGGGGGTCTGAGACTAGAGACTCACCCCCACCCCTGGACTGGGAGCAAGTGGTGTTCTCAGAGGCCTAGAGGCCTTCCTTTGACTTGGCTTTTCTTCCAGCATTCTGGCTAAGAACCGCTTCAAGAAGAAGGCCCACCACCAGCTACTCAGACACAGTCGGGATGGGCAATAAATGCCGGCCTTGCCAGCGACGCCCACACCCTGGAAATGAATAATAGTTTTTTTAGCTACTACAGACTGGCTTATTTTAAATTAAGATTATTTATGAAAGCGATTGTTGAAGCAAACATATTTTCTTATTTTAGTGAGAACCTAACCCGACGCCTCCTGATATTTGTTTTTGCTGCCTGCACACTTCTCTCCCGCGGGTCAGGATTTGTTTGGTGTGACAGGAGATCTCAAACACGGGCAAAGCCTCTCTGACAAGAGACGATCTTTGCAGAGCAGGATAAGCTAAGGTAAATCCCTCAACTCACCTGAGATGGGACCCTCCACGATGCAAACTGACAACCAGCCAAAGTGTGCCTCTTGAGGCAGCTCAATTTGAATGTTAGTCAATACAAAGATTTGAACACAAGCTCCAGAATAGGAACCAGTTCAACTTACAGGTTTCCCTTTAGGTACAGTTTCTACAGAGTTTCGACCTTGTACTATTTAAAAAAAATGCAGGAATCAATACTAAACTTATCCCTATGTGTTAACTGGTGAACCTTGTATTTATTTAGAAGTCAGAGGCTGCAAAAGATACTTTTACAGACTACTCCTTAAGAATTATCGGGAGCAGTTTTGTAACTTGAAGGATACCCTCACGGATACGCAAGGATTTTCCGCAGAGTAGGAGCAATGTGCACTTCTTCAGAAGAGGGATATTTTCGGAAGATGTTTCGTTATTTTTTTTGAAAGACGTGTATTTATATAGTGTCAGGACGTCCCAAAGCGCTTCACAGCCAATGAAGTAATTTTGAAGTGTGGTCACTGTTGTAATGTAGGAAACGTCACAGCTAATTTGCGCACAGCAAGCTCCCACAAACAGCTGTGCGAGATAACGAGCAGATAATCTGTTTTAGTGATGTCGGTTGAAGGATAAATGTTGCCCCGAGGCACTTCACAGGAGCGATTATCGAACAAAATTCGACACCGAGACACATAAGGAGATATTAGGACAGGTGACCAAGAACTTGTTCAAAGAGGTAGGTTTTAAGGGACGTCATAAAGGGGGAGGGAAGTGCGGAGAGGTTTACGGAGGGAATGCTAGCAATTAGGGCCCAGGCAGTTGAAGGCACGGCTGCCAATGGTGGAGCGCTATAGATGTTTAATGCACATTTTTCATGAATTATTCCTCATTATTTCTTGAAGCATGCAGAATAGAAATAGAATAACGTGGATTCTTGGCAAAATGTAATATCAACAAATATTCCATCACAAAATACCTGTGATATTGGTATTCCTACCCTTTATTGCAAAGTCAGAGAAACGATGGCCCAGAAATTCGGGTCTCCACGGGTGAGTACGCATGGGGTACTCACCCGTCGGCCCGATGGAACTGCCGGTTTCCTGCATGCACTGCGCATGCGCGGGAAACCGGCACTTCCGTTCCACTGAACGAAGGGGTTCAGAGGTCGAACGCGAACGCGAGCGCGAGGGAGGCTGCGCGTGCACATTGAACTTCATTTTTTTTTTACAGGTTTCTCCGGGAACGTAAGTCTGCAGAATTTAGAAATGTAAAAAGCAGGCGTAAGGCCTCCTTTTTACAAGGTGAATTAATTAAAATTAAAACATTTTTTCCACAGGTTTATTATTTTTAAATACTTTAAAGCAAGGTAAGTTGACTTTTAGCCCCGTTAGAAAATAAAACTATTTTTTCAAAAATTTAAATTATTGTTTAAAATAGTGATTTCATGTAATTTATAGTTTATTTAAAAAATGTGATGTTTCTTTTTAATTTATTTGAAGATTTAGAGCTATTTTGGGGCCGTAGTATTTATAAGTCTTGACAGCACTTCCGGTCAGACTTATGAATGGAGCATTCCCTGCTCCGATTGGCTGCCCATGGCCCATGTGATCCCAGGGGACGCATCGAACTAACTGCGCCCCTGGGATACGCAAGCACTGTGCGCCAGCAGCTGGGCCAGGCCCTGGATCGGAATTCCACGGGGGCCCTACAGCTCAACGGCCGGCGCGCGAGGTAAGTGCAGATCGAGGGCTTGCGCCCGCGGGAAGCCCCCGACCTGAATTTCTGGGCCGTTATTTATCTATTCTTCTGTCTCTTTTTCCAGTCTTCAATCTATCCATATTCCATCACGTTAGTGCTTATTTTTCAAATGATTTTGAATTGTCAACATATTAAAAAACACATTTAAAATTACATTTGAGTGAGGTTTCATGAATGCAATTTGTGTCTTCAAGAGCGCGTTGGTTTGCTGCTCCTGTAGGCAGCGTCCACTGCCCCTTGCGGAATCCACAGGATACAACTGCCAATCCAGTTACTCGTCTTTCCACCTGTGACTAGTTAACTTTCAGTCACACTTTTTGCAGAATTTGAAACCTTCTTTACATTCGCTTCCAAGATCAGACTATGCCTTTGATCAAAAGTCCAAATTGGTTTATTTCTTTGATTGTAATAGTTCCATTGAGAAAAAAAACATTTGCTCTATTACAAAGAATTCTATGTTTGGTACAGATAGTCAAAGTGTTACCACCTTTCGGGATATTGATCAGTATGTGTCTGACATTTGTTCTATATTGGTATATAAGTATGAAGTGCTGTACTGGGAACCTTTGCTTCAGGCATTATCAGAAGTATTGATTTTGACATTTAAGAGATGAAAAGGTGGAAGCTTGAAACAGCGCAGGAATTCTTTTGAACCTGGATTTTGACCAGAATGAGTGGATTAGTATCGTTTCCTGATTGACGGAAAATCTCATACAGAAGGCTTACAAGAGGACAAAACAGATTGTTCTTGCTTTGGTAGAATGTATATAGACTGTCAAACTCAATTTGGCCTTGAATCAGCGGGCAGTGCTCTTGCCTCTGAATCAGAAGGTTGTGGGCTCAAGCCCCACTCCAGAGACTTGAGCACAAAATCTAGGCTGACACTCCCAGTGCAGTGCTGAGGAAGAGCTACACGGTCGGAGGTGCCGTCTTTCAGATGAGACGTTAAACCGAGGCCCCCGTCTGCACTCTCAGGTGGATGTAAAAGATCCTATGGCACTATTTCGAAGAAGAGCAGGGGAGTTCTCCTGTGTGAAGCACCTTGGGATGTTTTACTCCGTTAAAGGTGCTATATAAATACAAATATTAGATGCAATTAGGGTTCATCTCACGATTTTCATCTGAACAGCCAGATTGTGCTAATGAATCTAAATAAAATTTGAGCACCTTACTGGTTCAGGTTGATGTTCAACACAACGGTGAAGATCATAACTTGAATCCTCAGCAGATAAACTATTATGATGAGAGGCAATCGAGAAATAAATAGAGCTCAAAAATGCAAATATCATTTTTGATTGTGTCAGCTGCACGTATCTCCCACGATACCAACCAACTGAAGCAAATTCCAGTTTGAATATTTATTGCCTCTTCCCTTGGCCTTCTCCAATTAAGTTGTCGATAGAAACTATTAAGTGAACTGCCGCTAATAGCAGGACTAGCCTGACACTTAAAGGAAGCGTATTAATGGAAAGACTGTTTCCTTTTCCGATGGGCAAGAGCACTCACTGAGTAAACTCAGGGAGATTAGATTTTAACTGCTCAGGCAACATAGATGTCAAGTAGAAGCTACTGAGACAGTGGATGAGCGATAAAATATCTTAATGAATATAAATTGATTAAATGAAACAGTGATTTGTCTGCAAAGTCGTAAGCTTAATTGAAAAAATCCAATAGAAGGCCTGAGCTAATGCACCAGCCCTGATAACCATGTCTAGACTCGCTCCATGTCAACAACCAGTAAGACCCTCTTTACTTACACAGTTTGTATGTATTTGAGTAAATGTAGTTTACAATACAATGGCTGATTCCACGAGCAGGGTACGAGGGAGTCCGGCTCGAAATGCTGACCCCTTACCGTTAAGCTGTGTCCTCTCCCAGCATAGAAGATAGCCCTATATGGGTAACCAAAAGGTGCACATTGGGTAGCAATTGAACCTCAACTCCATTTTGCTGCATATCCATTGATACTCTTACCAAATAAAAATCTATCAATCTCCGTCTTGAAAGCTACAATTGTCCCTCAGCATCCACAGCCTTTTGGGGGGAGAGAGTTACATCAGAACATAAGAACATAAGAAGTAGGAGCAGGAGTAGGCCATACGGCCCCTCGGGCCTGCTCTGCCATTCAATAGGATCATGGCTGATCCAAACCTAGACTCACGTCCACTTCCCTGCCCTCTCCCCGTAACCCCTAATTCCCTTATCAGCTAGGAAACTGTCTATCTCCGTTTTAAATTTATTTAATGTCGCAGCTTCCACAACTCTCTGAGGTAGCAAATTCCATAGATTTACTACCCTCTGAGTGAAGAAGTTTCTCCTCATCTCAGTTTTGAAAGGGCAGCCCCTTATTCTAAGATTATGCCCCCTAGTTCTAGTCTCACCCATCAGTGGAGGGGATGAAAGGAGAGACATTAAGAGATATTCAAGGTGAGACAAGATACCTGTCCTATTACCATCTCGTCTCACCTTGAATATCTCTTAATGTCTCTTCTTTCATCCCCTCCCCCATTTCCCAGCCCCCCAAACTGCCTTTTGTTTCACTTCCTGCCTTTTCTCTCAGTTCTGACGAAGGGTTTCGACCTGAAACGTTGACTCTATTTCTCTCTCCAAGGAGGTTGCCTGGCCTGCTGAGTTGTTCCAGCATTTTCTGTTGTTATTTCGAAAACCCTTATTGTACTTAAATTCCTCATCCATGCACTCCAGGTGGTGCTATCAGCGTTGCACCATTCAGATGACGTTACTGATAGATATGAAAGTAACAATGTGCATTTTGCCATACTTGCAAGGTAGCCCACACATATGTTGGCCTGGATTAGTAAGGTCAGGGGTTACCTTGGACATAGGGGCAAAGAGGAAGTTGACTCCTTTGGTTTCAGGTCGCTGTCGGCTTTATATTCTGATCCAAACTCATTTGCCCTGCCAGCTGATCTTGGTAATATATCTGTCGGCTGAGCAAAGAGATTTTTGAGGGGAATCCCGATGGGAGAAGAGGTATAAAGTAAAGGTGGCCTAGAAGAGAGATCCCAACTGATCCCTATCCAGCGATCAAAGGGAATCTATTTGCAAAGCAGCACATGTTAGGGCAATTCCATGATCCGGCACTCCCGCAGGAAGTGGATCTTGGCAAATTACTGCTACGCAACCTGTAATTCACCATTCGGGTATACTAGATTATGAAATTAGCTGCACCAAACTATAACGGGTAACTTACAATCAACCTTTGGAACTAATCACATTCTTCGCACAAATGGGACCCCAAAATCTCGCAGAATGCAAGGAAGGAAAATATTATTTAACATTTTGTAGTCATGTTGTAAGATACAGCCCCAACGGGAAAATGCATTGCATGGAATCCAAAACAAGACCATGCACACAATCAATCCAGGCCCAGTGCACTGCCTTCTGGGACTTCCCACAGTGGTCCCTGTTGGATCAACAGTTCACCAATCTCCTCCCTCCTCTGGTTCACAACAACTCACTTCGAGTGAGCACAAGACACTTGATGGTGGAGTATACGGAACAGACTTTATTCATACACAGCACAGGTGATCAATCTACACCTTATATGTTGGGAGAACTCGTAAAAATCAACATTTCATTGTGCAGTACACACGTCTGCTGCATATATGACAAATAAAATTGAATTGAATTGAATAAAGAGTAGCTTTTGGTTTCTCTATCTTTCGAGCTCTCCAACTAACTCTGGAAAACTATCTTCCTTTATACGCCTCGGCTGACAATCCAGTGCAGTGCTGAGGGAGTGCTGCACTGTCGGAGGTGCCGTCTTTCAGATGGGATGTTAAACCGAGGCCCTGTCTCATTTCTCATGTGGACGTAAAAGATCCCATGACACTATTTTGAAGAAGAGTAGGGGAGTTCTCCCTGATGTGGACAATATTTATCCCTCAATCAACATCACTAAAACAGATTATCTAGGTATTATCACGTTGCTGTTTGTGGGAGCTTGCTGTGCACAAATTGGCTGCTGTGTTTCCTACATTACAAGAGTGACCCCACTTTAAAGTACTTCATTGGCTGTAAAGCACTTTGGGACAAGAGAGGTGAAAGGTGTTATATAAATGCAAGTCTTTCTTTCCTGACCTATCTGTTCTTGGAACGTTTGAGGATTAGTTTTCTTAGCAACTTATCTCCCAAAACATCCCCTCTAGGCTATACCACCATCTAGAAGGACAAGGGCAGTGGGTACATGGGAACACCACCACCTCCAAGTTCGCCTCCAAGTCACACACCATTCTGACTTGGAAATATATCGGCCGTTCCTTCGTCGTCGCTGGGTCAAAATCCTGGAACTCCCTCCCTAACAGCACTGTGGGAGCACCTTCACCTACACGAGCTGCAAATCAAATCAAATCAAATCAACTTTTATTGTCATTGTTAGTGCACAAGTGCAGTACAACGAAATGTAGGCTTGCGGCTCCCGAGAGTGTACATTTGGATTAAGACATTTAAACATTCAACATACATTTGGCTTGTAGTATATTAACGTAAACATAACCATAATAAAGTGCATTGGCAGATGTGCAGGCTTTAGAGTTTATTTGTGGAGTTCAGTAGGATGACAGCCCTGGGAAAGAAGCTGTTCCTAAATCTGGTCGTACGGGTGCGAATGCATCTGTAGCGTCTCCCAGATGGCAGGAGGGCGAACAGACTGTGGCTGGGGTGGGTAGGGTCTTTGATGATGGACCGTGACCCCCGTAGACAGCGTTTCTGGTATATGTGCTCTATGGTCGGTAGCCGGGTGCCGGTAATGCGTTGGGCAGTTTTGACTACCCGCTGCAGGGCTTTCCGGTCATAGTAGCTACAGCTGCCATACCATACTGTGATACAGTTTGTCAGGATGCTCTCTATAGTGCAGCGGTAAAATTTAGAGAGGATCAGGGGTGACAGGTTACATCCCTTCAGCCTCCTTAGGAAATATAGGTGCTGCTGGGCCTTCTTCACCAGAGAGGAGGTATTGAGGGACCAGGAGAGGTCTTCCGTGATGTGGACTCCGAGGAACTTAAAGCGGTTCAAGAAGGCGGCTCACCACCACCTTCTCAAGGGCAATTAGGGAAGGGCAATAAATGCCGGCCCTGCCAGCGGCGCCCACATCCCATGAATGAAAAAAAATTGATGCCTCTGTTTATTACTCTAGTCACTAGATTTATACATTAATCACTCATGGCCGATGCCATCCCAGTTACTTATTTTCTTGCTGAGGCATCCCTTGTTTTCCTGTTTATCTTAGAAAGCCATTTGCTGTATGACCAGTTATCGTTATACAGGTCAGTTTGATTATTAACCCCTGACTCTACACCATGTCCAACAGTCCCCTGAACACAGCCATTAATGTGAATAAACTCCTGAATTTCTCCTAACTGCGGACAGATGTGAAATCTTCACTAAAACGGTAGGAGAGGGAATGCCATCGCTAGTCCCCCCCCGCCCCACCCCCCATGTCCCCAGTGTTGTCAATGTTGGTCAGATCTTAGGTTGTCTTTAAGCTGCTGTTAGAAGACTACTCGTTATTCTACCTATATCTATCACAAAGCAGCTACTATCTCTCCTCTAACAGTGTCTCCTCCCGTCTCCACATGGTCAACTCTTGTGTGCCCCAGATCTTCACCCATGGCCTCCTATCTTCAACATATCACATAATTCCTTTTCTCCTTAGAAAGGCATTGAGTTGCCTCTCGGATTAATTTCTGGGAGATCTTTTCAGCTCTGCACTAAATGTAAACACATTGGGGTTGAACTTGGTCTTGGGTAGTTGCCCAAAATGGGCGACAGCGAATCTGTGGCCCGGTTTACACTCTGCCTGATTTAACATGATTTTCTTTTCCATCGATTTCAATGATTTCAATGGGGGAAAATAAGGAGCCGGTGTAAAGCAGGCCGATGATTCATTATCGTGCATCGTGCGCGACCAATTTCACCCACGTTCTTTATAAACATACAAAATGCTGGAAAGACTCAGCCGGTCAGGCAGCATCTGTGGAGAGAGAAACAGAGTTAACAGACGGGATTTTACTAACGTCGGTGGGTCCGTGGTGGGTGATGTCAGTGACGGGTCCCGACCCCGCTGCAGGCTCCATCCCACTCTGTGAAATTAATTTCCATTGATGGGGCCTGTTAAGCCCGCCCAGCATGCATCCCGGCCAATTAGAGGAAGCGGCTCTGGTGACGTCATTAAATGAAGCATCATCAGCTGGTTTCCTTAAAGGGGCCATGTCTAAATTTATTTTGACAGTTGTGCTGTCAGTGTTCTGCAGCATTGAGGTGCTGCAAACACTGACAATGACTGCACAGAGGCAGAGGGCTGCACCCAGGTTCTCCCATGACTCCCTCCATATGCTTATGGAGGGAGTCACAGCACGCAGGCAGGTGCTCTTCCCTTCCCATGGGTGGAAGAGACCTCCCCAGGTGATCAACACAACCTGGTTGCACATTGCACAGGAGGCCACAAGCAGGGATGTGGTCAGGAGGACCAGGCTGCAGTGGCGCAAACCTTTCAATGGTCTCAGTAGATCACAAAACATTAGTACAAAGCTACACTCAACCTCATCCTGCTGTGCCTCTCATCACATCCCCATCACTCTGCCTTCCCTACCCTACTCCTGCACATCCTTACTCACACCAACTTATCTTGCACCTGCACCCATCCCTCTCTATCTACATTATCACTTCCCCATCTCACTAGCCATCCATCCCACTCACTCTCATCCTCGTGTAATCAAACCAACTAACAACACACAAGGGTAGACACTTGGGTGTTTTATGCAATTTTAATGTAAAGTTTCTGTTAATGTGGTGAAAACATTGAAACCTTTATTTTCAACACTTTGCGTTCTTGGACAGATTTGTGTGTACCTTTGGAAGTGGCCCAGTGCGTTGCAGTGAATGGTGAGACATAACGGTACCCTGCAATGCTGCTGAGTGTGAAAGGAATGGCTTGGACATTGTAGGGATGCTTTATGGTGTTGGTGTGGGGTGGTGTCAACCTGAGTGTACAGCTTAAAGTGAAGTAAATCTGGTCATAGTGAGGCCATCCCTGGCCTCCCAGGCAGCAATGTGCTCGGGTGCTGATGCCCTCTGTCCTGTACAGCATCAGTTGATTATGGAGAAGGTTGGTGTTGTTGTTGGTGCTGCTGGTGTGCCTGGTGCTGCTGGTGCTGGGGCTGATCGTGGTGGGATTCTGAGGACCAAGGTGAGAGAGTATAAAGGGCACCCGTGCTGATGGAATAGATGGCAGGTGAAGTAGAGATGACAGAAGCGAACCGTCAATGGCGAGAGAGGTAATGAGGTCAGGCTGGATGGAGACTTGTGTAAAGACTTGCAGCATTCTGAATCTGTTGTGGAAATGCAGCGAAGAAGATTTGTGGCTGAGGGAAGATATCTCTGTAAGGTGGGAGCTTTTACTTGACCTTTGAAGCTGTCAACTCAACAGCTGATTCAATGGCCACTGAACTCCTGCCTCAGCTTGATAGACGTGTTCCATGACCAGCGTGGACCCCATGGGCGAGGTGTCAAATACAAATGGTGAGCTGAAAATCATTCTTAAGTGGCTCTAAACAAGCCACTAATTACCTGAATTGGGTCCCCCGCCTCTGCGTGTCGGGTCTGCTCAGCGCTGACAGACCCGACATCAGGAAACGCACGTGGCACCGGGTTCACAGCGGGGTCCTGATCCACTGGGAAGAAATATCACTTTCCGCCTGACCCGCCACCGATCACGCCCACTGACACCCCCATAAAATTCTGGCCAACGTTTCAGGTCGATGAAAGACAAAAGATCATCGACCAGAATTGTTAACTCTGGCCCATATTTTTCAGGGCCTAAGGTTGCATACGTGGTGTGTATGCATACCGTAAGGGCGCCGCAGGTTCTGGGATTTTTCGCGTGAAGCACATGCGCGAAAACCCAGAACTTGCGATCTGTCAAGAATCTTCTGGCGAGAATGAGGAACTGAAAGAAATTAGTATTAGTAAAAAAATAGTGCAGGAGAAATTAATGGGACCAAAAGCCGATAAATCCCCTGAATCTGATGGCCTACATCTTAGGGTTTTGAAAGAGGCGGCTATAGAGATAGTGGATGCATTGGTTGTCATTTTCTAAAATTCCATAGATTCCAGAACGGTTCCCGTGGATTGGAAGGTAGCAAATGTAACCCAACCATTTAATAAAGGAGGGAGAGAGAAAACGGGGAACTACAGACCAGTTATGCTGACATCAGTACTCTGGAAAATGTTAGAATCTATTTATTAAGGACATCGCAACAGAGCACTTAGAAAAAGATATCCCACATATGACATGAATTCTAATAATTAATGACCCTTGTGCCTGCAATAGTTCAATAGCTGTCATTGTGTGAAAGGTGTGAGATGTGCTCATGAGTGTTGCTAGGTAGAGATTGTTGGTGGGTGGGCGCTGGGGGTGTGGTGCATTGGTTAGTGTGTGAAGCTTCTGGTACAGATGGTGGTATGTAACATTGGTTGATCTGCCATCAGCATTTGTAAATAAGTATTCCTTCTTCCTGTCCTTCTTATGGTTGTTGAGACAGCCACACACCCAACAATGCTGAGAATGAGGTGCTGCGGCATCAATGAACCTCCCCTTCAAGTAGTCAAAAAAGCCTGTGGTAATCATTACTTGCAATTAGACTGCCCCCGATATTGGCCCATCTTTTCAGTGTAACGCCAATGAGCTTGGGTTTTTAGACGAGAATCATGACTGCATCAGGACGAATTTTGCGTGTAGCCTAGATGATTTTTCAACTGGCGCTGCTTAACCATTTTTATTCTAAACACCGCCTATTCCTTGGCTTTAATGAATTTCTAGCCCCAAACCTTTCACCTCGGGGTTCCCACCTTTAGGGGAATGATATGGTTAGCTTTGTGACTCTCTCTTCCTCCTCCCAGAACATCTAAACAGTGTCAGCCGCATGTTTATAGCATTCAGGAAGCCGCTCGTGAATTCACAGCATCGACCTTCTGCAGTTGCCTATCACTCTGCTCCTTTTCCATGTTAGTAAACAGTAACTGAGTGCAAATCATGTTCTACGGGCTCCGTGGCTGAGCTGGCAAGTGCAGTTCAACAGATCCAAATTTGTATGTGGAGGGGTAGGTGCAGCTCCTAAAGCTACTTCATTCATTTAGGACTCTTTCTTTCGGCAATGAAAGAGAGGTTTTGTATGATCCATGGTGCAGAACTGGACAGAGAGCACATTATGCACCCTTGACTGATTGAATACACATCAGCAAAACAGAAGAGCTGTTCACCCGCACAATCAGTTTATGGTCTCTGATGGGGTATTAAAGAAAAGCAATGAAGAAAGATGGAAAAATATGAAGCAGATTGGATTTTCCTAATAGGCAAAACATCTCTTACTAAATAGTGCTTGAGCCCTTGTGCTTTCTTAAAACATAATTGCGATTCTCATCAGTTAGCTTCTCGAATGGTGCACTAAAGCCCCACTGAGTACAGTAAATCATTCCGGTATTGTCTGCTAAACCAGTTTGCTCTCAGCTCGACAGTGCGAAGGGGAGGGCCGTGATTATCATGTGGTGTTAAAAACAAAACGATACGATCGTTAAAGTAAAAGAATGAATGACCAACGGAGTTTGCTGTTGCCTTTGACGGATAAAGGAACAGGGACGATGAAGGGCCGTGCGCGGAAAATGAGCTTGTCAAGTATTTATGTGGCTCTTTAATTCATTGGACGATCGTTCAGTTTGTTCAGGAAAATTACACCAGCAGCAGCTCACCGGATTCTCTCCTGTTTAAAAACCCCCCCCAAAAAATCGTTCTTGTCCGTGCGACAGTGGACGTCAGAAAACAGCAGAAAGCGCTGGAAAAACTCAGCAGGCCCGGCAACATCCGTGGAGAGAGAAACAGAGTCAACGTTTCAGGTCGAAACCCTTTGTCAGAACTGAGAAAAAAAGGCAGGAAATGAAACATTAAAAGGCCAGTTTGGGGGCTGGGAAATGGGGGAGGGGATGAAAGAAGAGACATTAAGAGATATTCAAGGTGAGACGAGATGGTAATAGGACAGGTAAAGAAACAAACAATGGCTCTAGAAGAAGTGTGAAATGCGCTGGCAGAGTGAGAGACAGCTGCCATGTGGGAGAGAGAGGAAAGGAAAAGGCACAAACCGAAAGTGTGGATAAAAAATATAAAAATATAATAGGGGCCGAGGTTATGATCTGAAATTGTTGAACTCGATATTGAGTCCAGAAGGCTGTAAAGTTCCTAATCGGAAGATGAGGTGCTGCTCCTCGAGTTTACGGAGAGCTTCCGTGGAACAATGCAAGAAGCAGTGGACGGTGAGGTCTGAGAGGGAATGGGGCGGTGAATTGAAATGACAGGCGACCGGAAGCTCGGGGTCACCCTTACGGACTGAATGGAGGTGTTCCGCAAAGCGGTCACCCAATCTGCGTCGGGCCAGCGATGCATGGACATTTAGGGTCTGACTTTCCTGACCTTTGACACTGGGAACACACATTCCTTGGGCATAAAGGTCAGGTCAAAGTTTAAAAGGGGCTGGACTTCTGCCTGCATTAAGTTGGCTCGGGCCTTCTGGGGCTTCCCTGTGGGGGTGAAGCTGGGTCTTGCGCTTTAATAGACGCGCAAGACAATCTCATTGACGCAAGAAAGACAGGAAGGGGGCATTCTCGGCCTTCCTTTCACAATCTCCTGTCCGCAAAGCCATGGGTGGACATAAGAGAAGAATGGAGAGCTGTTCCGGTGTCCTGGGGCATCAGTTGTCCCTCAACCAGTGCCAACAAAAGCTAACCAATCACATCACTGCTCATTTGCGTGATCTTGCTATGCTGCATTTGCCCATAAAAATCACACCACCAAATAATCCATTGGCTGTGAAGTGTTTTGGGTGGTCCCGAGGGCATGACAGGCGCTAGAAAAATACACGCCTGCTCCTCCTGGCTCCACATTAAGTTTAGTCAAATTCGGTAAACATATCCCTCCTTCAGCGACCTCCAGAAGTCCCTTTGAGGGCCGTTGGTTAGACCGCCCTAGTCCCAAAAAATACTCCGCACAGTTTTTGCCCAGTTTGGCATCGGGTTCCTGAACCAGACGATCGGCCCCTGAAGGCCATATTCAAAGGGCCTAACATCTGTTTCCAACTGAAAGCTGTGCAATCGTAAATCACAGCTTTTGAACATCGGGAGCAAACCGGACGCAGGAGATCTTGATTCGAATTTTGGTTAGTTTCTTCCTCATTTTACGCCTGGAAAATGGATGAAACAGCTTTCAATTTCACCCCTCCTTTCTCTCAAACACATACATACCAGGGGTAAATTCCACAGTATGTATTGCTGGCGCGGTCCTCGCCAACATGTACTTGGAGTACTTATGCCATTACGCACCTCAAAATGTTAACTTGCATAGAATGGACAGCACAGAAACAGGCCGTTTGACCTGACTGGTCCGTGCCAGTGTTTCTGCTCCACACACGCCTCCTCCCACCCTTCTTGCTAGGCAGCCATCGCTCAGTTGGTTGTACGCTCGCCTCTGAGTCAGAAGGTTGTGGGTTCCAGTCCCACTCCAGAGAATTGAGCACAAAAAATCAAGACTAACACTCCAGTGCAGTGCTGAGGGAGTGCTGCACTGTCAGAGGTGCCGTCTTTCAGATGAGATGTTAGACCGAGGCCCCGTCTGCTCTCTCAGGTGGACATAAAAGACCCCATGGCACTATTTCGAAGAAGAGCAGTGGGAGCTCTCCCCGGTGTCCTGGCCAATATTTATCCCTCAATCAACATAAAAAAAACAGATTATATGGTCATTGTCACATTGCTGCTCGTGGGAGCTTGCTGTGTGCAAATTGGCTGCTGCGTTTCCCACATTACAACAGCGATGCCTGTTCTATGCAGTGCCCGGTATTCAGTCCCATTAACGCGTTGGTTTAATAAGTAGTCACCAGATTTAACTCTCTACCCCAGAGGGCTGTGGAGGCGGAGTCATTGAACATATTCAAGGCGGAGATAGACAGATATTTGAACTACAGGGGAGTCAAGGGTTATGGGGAGCGGGCAGGGAGTTGGAGTTGAGGCCAAGATCAGATCAGCCATGATCTTACTGAATGGCGGAGCAGGCTCGAGGGGCCGAATGGCCGGCTCCTGCTCCTATTTCTTATGTTCTTATGTTAATATGTAAAACATTTAATATGTGGCAATCATCTTTTTCAAATAGGGTAGGGTTAAGTGCAATGCAATCAATTGTAAAGTGCATCAAGTCTAACAGAAAATGATCAATTGAAGCCTCTTTTCCTCACAGATTGGATAATCGGAATAAAATATGAGCATTTCCAGATATGTTGCTCTCAGAATTAATGATGTAATATTCCCTCCTATCTCCTTTAAAGATACACAAATTAAATAAGCGCTGCAGAGTATTTTGCACTGTCCACGTTCTTTGGTGGGCACGATACGGATCTCAGTTCATGTCCTTTCAGTATTCACCATGGTGCATCAACGACAACAGCAACTTGCATTTATATAGCGCCTTTAACAAAGTAAAATATCTCAAGGCGCTTCACTGGAACATTATCAGACATAATTTGACACCAAGCCGCATAAAGAGTTATTAGGGCGGGTGACCAAAGCCTTAGTCAAAGAGGTAGGTTTTAAGGCAGAGAGAGAGGCGGAGAGGTTCAGGAAGGGATCTCCGGAGCTTGGGGCCGAGGCAGCATCATAACATTCTCTTAATTCATGAATGATGTACCTTAGGACTATCCTCGATGAAACCAAAGGAGGCGGTGAATTTGCTACGAAGGAAAGATTTTACCAATTATGCCCAAGAATGGCTTTAATTTTGTGTCCACTTATGATGGATACCCCTTTTAAAGACTTTTTACAAGTGTGATATAAAGCAATATCAATGGAAGGAAGGAACGAGTCCTGGATAATGACACTCGTAGAGTGATACACCACAGGAGGCCATTTGGCCTATCATACCTGTGCCATCATTCTGACGAGTCAAGTTTACGTGAAAATATCCGCTGTAGATTTATTTTAAACAGATCGGTGCTTGTGCAAATAATAGTGCCCAAATGAACGTGGTATGAGTGTGTAAAAGATTTGGCAATGAACTTGACTTTCTGCTCTCCTGCACAATTAATAAGGGTCAACCCATAAACCAAACATAATTGGGTAGAAATTGCTGTTGCCAATAATTGTGGACCAATGCTTGAAGTATTCAGATGACGTTCCTCTCTCCTCGGTTTAATGGAGTCTTTTACCCACTTAAAATAAATGGGTTAGTGCTTCTGTTAACACACCAGACACGTCACGCAATGGTAACTTGCATTTATACAGTGCTCCCCACATGGAGGAAGAAATCTCAGTGATCTTTACAATAAGGAAGACAGAAAAGAATAACTTGCATTTATATACAGGAAACTCGTTTAAATGACACCTAAATATCCGGAATTCTCGATTAACTGGCAAAATGCACACTCCGAAAACACCTCAATAACCGGAAATGTTGCCGAGTCCGAGTCTCCCGCGGTGGCCGAGTTAGTCAGTGGGGGTAGTTCTCCAAACTGCCACTACTCGGCTTCTTGGCGCTGTCAGAAGTCGGAACACCTCAATAACAGGAGTCTGACTCTTTGTTTGTTAAAAATAGCCTCGGTAGATAACCCTCACCGTCATCCAGAATTTTTAATCAACCGGCACCATCCCGGTCCCGTCGGTGCCGGTACCAAAGAGTTTCCTGTAGAATAAAAACAGAAAATGCTGGAAACACTCAGCAGGTCAGGCAGCATCTGTGGAGAGAGAAACAGAGTTAACGTTTCCGGTCGATGACCCTTCGTCAGAACTGGAAAATGTTGGAGATGGAACAGTTTTTTAAGCAAGTGTAGGGGCAGGAAAGGGGGGAGGGGAGGAAAGAACAAAAGGGAAGGACTGTGATAGGCTGGAAGGCAGGAGAGATTGAGAGACAAAAGGGATGATGGTGCGAGGCAAAAGGAGATGGTAATGGGACAAGTTAAGAAACAAAAGATGGCTCTAGATGAGGTGTAAATGGGAATGGCAGAATGGTTGACAGCTGCCATGTGTGAGAGAGAGAGAAAAAAAAAGAAAAAAAAAGATAGGGGCCGAGGTTATGATCTGAAATTATTGAACTCGATGTTGAGTCCAGAAGGCTGTAAAGTGCCTAATTGAAAGTTGAGGTGCTGTTCCTCGAGCTTACGTTGAGCTTCATTGGAACAGTGCAAGAGGCCGAGGACGGTGAGGTCTGAGTGGGAGTGGAGCGGAGAATTAAAGTGACAGGCGACCGGAAGCTCGGGGTCACCCTTAAAGACTGAATGGAGGTGTTCCGCAAATTGGTCATCCAATCTGCATTTGGTCTCCCCAATGTAGAGGAGACTGCATCGTGAGCAGTGAATACTAAATTGCAAGAAGCACAAGTAAATCACTGTTTCACCTGGAAGGGGTGTTTGGGGCCCTGGACAGTGGGAAGGGAGGAAGTTAAAGGGCATGTGTTGCATCTCCTGCGCTCGCATGTGAAGGTGCCGGGCGAAGGGAAGGGTTGTTGGGGGTGATAGAGGAGTGGACCAGGGTGTCGCAGAGGGAGCGGTCCCTTCGGAATGCTGAAAGGGGAGGTGAAGGGAAGATTTTTCCAGTTCTGACAAAGGGTCATCGACCTGAAAAGTTGGGCTGGATTTTGCCAGCCCCGAGGAGGCGGGTATAGAGGCGGGAATGCCGATAAAGCTGCAGAATGTGGGGGCGGCTGGCAAACCCGCCCCCATCCCGCCTCCATGCCCTTTTGCCAGGAGGTGGGAAGCCGTCCTGCCCCAGGTAGTTAACAGGCAGAAGAAAGGATTAGTCCCATTTTACCTTTTCAAGTGCAGGCTTCCCGACATCGGAGAACCCCGCTGGGGTGGTGGAGTTGAGTAGGAGGTCTGCGGGGGTCGGAAGGGTCTGAAAGTGCGATGCAGAGGTGAGGGATGAGTGCAAGTGTGGAGTGGTAATTATGTAAGGTGAGTGTAAAGTGTTATAAAATGTTTACTTACCTTTGTTTCTGCCTACAGCCTTCAGCCACTGTGGTTCCGTAATCCCGACATCTTCATTGTAGATTTCACAGACTGGCTGTTGGATCCTCTGAACCAACAGTCATCTGATTTCTACAAAGTAGAAAGGTTTGATGAGACTTGAACACAAGGGCTCATCAAACTACATAGAATGTCAGTATTTGACAGCTTCACAGAGCTGTCAAATGCTGACAATTCTTTTTTGAAGAAGTCTTGACAGATGGCACGTCAGACGTTGGCGTGCTCTGTGAGTGACTTCCCCCTAATTGGTCTGCTGAGCCCGCCGTGTTGATGAGCTGGAGTCTGAGCTTCAGACACTGCGACACATCAGGGAGGGGGAGAAGTACCTGGACTCTGTGTATCAGGAGGTGGTCACACCTATGAAGTTAATTAATTCAGATGTAGCCCATGGTCAGGGACAGGACGGTGTGACTACGAGCGAGGCAGGTACGAGGATCCAGGAGGTAGAGCTGGAGGAGCCGCAGCCCTTGCTCTTGCCCAACAGGTTCGAGGTTCTTACTCCCTGTGGGGACAGGAGCAGGGACTGCAGGGAGGATGAGCAACCTGGCCACAGCACCGTGGAACGGGGGGCCATTCAAGAGGGGGGAGTAAATAGAAATGTTGTAGTGGTAGGGGATAGTATTATTAGGGGGATAGATAGAGTTCTCTGCAGCCGAGAGCGAGAGTCCCGAAGGCTGTGTTGCCTACCCGGTGCCAGGGTTAAGGACATCTCCTCTGGGCTGGAAAGAAACTTGCAGTGGGAGGGGGTGGATCCAGTTGTCGTGGTCCATGTTGGTACAAACGACGTAGATAGGACTAGGAAGCCGGTTCTGTTAAAGGAGTATGAGCAGCTAGGGGTCAAATTAAAAAACGGAACCTCAAGGGTAATAATCTCTGGATTATTACCTGAGCCACGAGCGAATTTGGCTAGGACAAATAAAATTAGAGAGTTAAATGCGTGGCTCAAAGACTGCTGTGGGAGAAATGGGTTTTGCTTCCTGGGACACTGGCACCAGCACTGGGGCAGGAGGGAGCTGTTCCGTTGGGACGGGCTTCACTTGGCCAGTGCTGGGACTAGAGTCCTGGCGGATCATATAACTAGGGCTGTAGAGAGGGCTTTAAACTAACTAGTGGGGGGGAGGTTCCTAGAGAGCAAATAATAAAAATGACAACAGAGAAGGTCATAGACTTAGGTAGCAGTGGGGAAATTAAAAACCAGAGCATGTCAGGAAGGGGCATAAGAACATAAGAACATAAGAAATAGGAGCAGGAGTAGGCCAATCGGCCCCTCGAGCCTGCTCCGCCATTCAATAAGATCATGGCTGATCTGATCCTAACCGCCAATCCACTATCATAGAACCATCTCCTGAATCTAACAGAATTAGACACACGAAATAGGAGCAGGATCAGGCTACACGGCCCCTGGGCCTGCTCCGCTACCCACAGGGCCATGACCGATCCGAACCTAGACTCATGTCCAAATTCCTGCCCGCTCCCCGTAACCCTTAATTCCCTTTACTTCTAGGAAACTGTCTATTTCTGTTTTAAATTTATGTAATGATGTAGCTTCTACAGCTTTTTGGGGCAGTATATTCCATGGACCTACCACCCTCTGAGTGAAGTAGTTCCTCCTCATCTCAGTTTTGAAAGAGCAGCCCCTTATTCTAAGACTATGCCCCCTAGTTCTAGTTTCACCCATCATCGGGAACATCTTCCCCGCAGCCACCCGATCCAACCCCTTCACAATCTTATATGTTTCAATAAGATCGCCTCTCATTCTTCTGAACTCCAATGAGTAGAGTCCCAATCTACTCAACCTCTCCTCATATGTCCATCCCCTCATCCCCAGGATTAACCGAGTGAACCTTCTTTGTACTGACTCGAGAGCAAGTATGTCTTTTCTTAAGTATGGACACCAAAACTGTACGCAGGATTCCAGGTGCGGTCTCACCAATACCTTGTACAGCAGAAGGTATGGAGTAAAAGGTAAAGTAATAAAAAGGGCAAAAGCAGGAACTAAGTGTCACAAAACATATTTGAAAGTTCTCTATCTGAATGCACGTAGCATTCGTAACAAAATAGATGAGTTAATGGCACAAATAACTACATATGGGTATGATTTTGTGGCCATTACATAAACATGGCTGCAGGGTGACAATGCCTGGGAATTAAACATACCAGGTTATTTAACAATCAGGAAGGACAGGCAGGAAGGAAGGGGAGGTGGGGTGGCTATGTTAATAAAGGAAGGAATCACTGTAATACAGAGAAATGATATTGGGTCAAAAGATCAGGATAATGAAACAGTTTGGGTGGAGGTAAGGAATAATAAGGGGAAAAAAACACTAGTGGACGTAGTCTATAGGCCTCTGAACAGTTGCAACTCTGTTGGACGGAGATCAGGAAATAGTTGAGGCTTGTAATAAGGGAACATCTATAATTATGGGGGATTTTAACTATCATATTAATTGGACAAATCAAATTGGGCAGGGCTGCCTTGAGGATGAGTTCATTGAGTGTATTAGGGATGGGTTTCTTGAGCAGTATGTAACTGAACCGACCAGGAGGCAAGCAACCTTAGATCTGGTCCTGTGTAACGAGACAGGATTAATTAAAAATGTCCTAGTAAAGGATCCCCTTGTAATGAGTGACCATAACATGGTTGAATTCCATATTCAATTAGAGGGTGAGAAGGTTGGCTAAGTAAGTGGGCAGAGATTTGGCAGATGGAATACAATACTGGAAAGTGTGAGGTTATGCACTTTGGCAGGAAAAATCATAGAGCAAGTTATTATCTTAATGGCAAGAAACTGGAAAGTACTGTAGTACAAAGGGATCTGGGGGTCCTGGTGCACGAAACTCAAAAGGTTAGTATGCAGGTGCAGCAAGTGATCAAGAAGGCCAATGGAATGTTGGCTTTTATTGCTAGGGGGATGGAATGTAAAAACAGGGAGGTATTGCTGCAGTTGTACAAGGTATTGGTGAGACCGCACCTGGAATACTGCATACAGTTTTGGTGTCCATACTTAAGAAAAGACATACTTGCTCTCGAGTCAGTACAAAGAAGGTTCACTCGGTTAATCCCGGGGATGAGGGGGTGGTCATATGAGGAGAGGTTGAGTAGATTGGGACTCTACTCATTGGAGTTCAGAAGAATGAGAGGCGATCTTATTGAAACATATAAGATTGTGAAGGGGCTTGATCGGGTGGATGCGGTGAGGATGTTCCCAATGATGGGTGAAACTAGAACTAGGGGGCATAATCTTAAAATAAGGGGCTGCTCTTTCAAAACTGTAAGAAGTCACACAACACCAGGTTATAGTCCAACAGCTTTATTTGAAATCACAAGCTTTCGGAGCGCTGCTCCTTCTTCAGGTGAAGTGGAGAAATACATAAAGACACAGCTCATATAGTCAGAGAATCATGTCAGATGTTTACAGGTAACCTTTCCAACTGCCATTTATCACACCTCGGCAGAGAGATAATCACAGCAGTCAAAGGTGTGAATGGTGTCCAAACAGGTCAGTCAGGGAAACATTACATCAAAGAACAATGAGGTGGGGTCACAAGGGGTCAAATATTGCAGATGCTGGGGTCTGTATGAAAAACAAACTGCTGGCTCAAAGTGGAGAGGATCTCCAAGAAGATCGCGCATATCGACACAGACATCAAGTTTCTACAGAGATGCAAGAAAGCAGACAAGATCCCGAAAGGACTACAGATCACTAACCCAGTCAAGTCGACCTACAACACAGACTACGCTGATAGACTCTGCCGTCGTACCTCTCGCACACTCCTCAACCATCTCGTACACCAGCTCTACAGCAGACGCCGCAACCTCGAAACCGAGATGGAGTCCATGTTCTCAGCCTGTGCTCAGGACGCAACAGACCAGCTACGAGACACCGCCAAACAAACAAGGCAACGGAACTACGCTACCTACATGCACACCAAGAACAGGAAGCTTGAGAAACTTGGCATCACCAGCAGCAGCAACCAAGCCTCCCCCGGTACCACGGTTGAAACCACAGGGAAATCCATCGTCAACCTGTCCGACCACACCCTTCAACCAGACGAAATTGAAGTTCTCAGCCGAGGGCTCAATTTCTGCCCCACCACCAAAATGGACCCCATCGGTCTCACGGCAGACACAGAGGAATTCATCAGGAGAATGAGGCTCCGGGAATTCTTCCACAAATCCCAAGATGTCAGCAGCGAACCCAATGAGACAATCAATGATCCGGAACAGCAGACAGAGGGATCCGCAGTGCAGCAACCGAAGAAGAAAGAGTCAAATTGGACCCCTCCGGAGGGTCGCTGCCCTAAGCTTGACATGTATGCTCAAGCTGTCAGGAGATGCATCAACGCCAGATTCATCAGCCGCACTCACAAGACAGTCCAGAATGTCACCCGAGCACAACGCAATGCCATCCACGCTCTCAAGACCAACCGCAACATCGTCATCAAACCAGCAGACAAAGGAGGTGCCATCGTCATACAGAACAGAACGGACTATTGCAAAGAAGTATACCGACAACTGGACAACCAGGAACACTACAGACAGTTACCCGCAGATCCGACCAAAGAACACACCCGCCAACTCAACAGACTGATCAAAACCTTCGATCCAGACCTTCAAAGCATCCTACATGCTCTCATCCCACGTACTCCCCGCGTGGGAGACTTCTACTGCCTCCCAAAGATACACAAAGCCAACACACCTGGACGTCCTATCGCATCAGGCAACGGAACCCTGTGTGAGAACCTCTCTGGATATGTCGAGTGCATCCTGAAACCCATCGTACAGGGAACCCCCAGCTTCTGTCGCGACACTACAGACTTCTTACAGAAGCTCAGCACCCACGGACCAGTTGAACCAGGAACACTCCTCGCCACGATGGACGTCTCGGCACTCTACACCAGCATCTCCCACGATGACGGCATCGCTGCGACAGCCTTAGTACTCAACACCAACAACAGCCAATCTCCAGACGCCATCCTACAACTCATCCGCTTCATCCTTGACCACAATGTCTTCACCTTCGACAACCAGTTCTTTACGCAAACACACGGAACAGCCATGGGGACCAAATTCGCACCCCAATACGCAAACATCTTCATGCACAAGTTCGAGCAAGACTTCTTCGCTGCACAGGATCTCCAACCAACGCTATACACCAGGTACATCGACGACATTTTCTTCCTATGGACCCACGGCGAAGAATCACTGAAAAGACTACACGATAACATCAACAAGTTCCATCCCACCATCAAACTCACCATGGACTACTCCTCAGAATCAGTCTCATTCCTGGACACACGAATCTCCATCAAAGATGGACACCTCAGCACTTCACTCTACCGCAAGCCCACGGACAACCTCACAATGCTTCACTTCTCCAGCTTCCACCCTAACCACGTTAAAGAAGCCATCCCCTATGGACAAGCCCTGCGAATAAACAGGATCTGCTCAGACGAGGAGGAACGCGATGGACACCTACAGACACTGAAAGACGCCCTTGTAAGAACGGGATATGACGCTCGACTCGTCGATCGACAGTTCCGACGGGCCACAGCGAAAAATCGCATAGACCTCCTCAGAAGACAAACACGGGACACAACCAACAGAGTACCCTTCGTCGTCCAGTACTTCCCCGGAGCGGAGAAACTACGCCATGTTCTTCGCAGCCTTCAACATGTCATCGATGACGACGAACACCTCGCTAAGGCCATCCCCACGCCTCCACTACTCGCTTTCAAACAGCCGCCTAACCTCAAACAGACCATCGTTCGCAGCAAATTACCCAGCTTTCAGGAGAACAGTGACCACGACACCACACAACCCTGCCACAGCAACCTCTGCAAGACATGCCAGATCATCAACACAGATACCATCATCACACGTGAGGACACCACCCACCAGGTACATGGTACATACTCATGTGACTCGGCCAACGTTGTCTACCTCATACGTTGCAGGAAAGGATGCCCCGGAGCATGGTACATCGGCGAGACCATGCAGACACTGCAACAACGGATGAACGGACACCGCGCAACAATCACCAGGCAGGAGTGTTCCCTCCCAGTCGGGGAACACTTCAGCAGTCAAGGACATTCAGCCTCCGATCTTCGGGTAAGCATTCTCCAAGGTGGCCTTCGAGACACACGACAACGCAAAATTGTCGAGCAGAAACTGATAGCGAAGTTCCGCACCCATGAGGACGGCCTCAACCGAGATCTTGGGTTCATGTCACGCTACATGTAACCCCACCTGATGCAGGGTCATCCAGACTCGAGTCGACATTGGCTTGTTCTCTCTACACAGATGCGGCCGGACCTGCTGTGATTTCCAGCCAAAAAAAATGTTTTTTGTCTGTTTTTTTGTTTTTCATACAGACCCCAGCATCTGCAATATTTGACCCCTTGTGACCCCACCTCATTGTTCTTTGATGTAATGTTTCCCTGACTGACCTGTTTGGACACCATTCACACCTTTGACTGCTGTGATTATCTCTCTGCCGAGGTGTGATAAATGGCAGTTGGAAAGGTTACCTGTAAACATCTGACATGATTCTCTGACTATATAAGCTGTGTCTTTATGCATTTCTCCACTTCGCCTGACGAAGGAGCAGCGCTCCGAAAGCTTGTGATTTCAAATAAAGCTGTTGGACTATAACCTGGTGTTGTGTGACTTCTTACATTTGTCCACCCCAGTCCAACTCCGGCATCTCCACACCATGGCTACTATCGACTTTCAAAACTGAGATGAGGAGAAACTTCTTCACTCAGAGGGTGGTAGGTTTGTGGAATTTGCTGCCCCAGAAAGCTGTGGAAGCTACATCATTAAATAAATTTAAAACAGAAATAGATAGTTTCCTAGAAGTAAAGGGAATTAAGGGTTACGGGGAGCGGGCAGGAAATTGGACATGAGACTATGTTCGGAATGGTCATGGCCCTGTGGGTAGTGGAGTGGGCCCAGGGGCCGTGTCGCCTGGTTCTGCTCCTACTGTGTTCTAATTCTGTGTTAGATTTCAGGAGATGGTTTTATTCCTGTTCCTGGCTGGGGTGGAGATCGCCTTGACAGAAGGTAAGTACTGTAGAAAATATAGGGACAGAGTGAGCTCCTGGAAGAATTTCAATCGCCTAGATGGGTCGGAGAGGAATTTCCCAGATTTTTGTCTCCCAAATTGGCCATTGGGTCTTTATCTGGTTTGTCGCCTCTCCCGGGAGATCACATGGGTTCGGGTGGATGGAGCGTGATAGAAGATTTGAGGTTAGGATCAGATCAGCCATGATCTTATTGAATGGTGGAGCAGGCTCGAGGGGCCGATTGGCCAACTCCTGCTCCTATTTCTTATGTTCTTATGTTCTTAACTCAAACAAGTGTGCTAAGCTTGAATAAAGGAGACTATGAAGGTATGAGAGCGGAATTGAGTAGAGTGGATTGGGAAAATAGATTAAAGGGTAAGACGATACATGATCAGTGGTGTACATTTAAGGAGTTATTTTACAACTTCCAAAAAAAATATATTCCACTGAGAAGAAAAGGGTGTAAAAGAAAAGACAGCCACCCGTGGCTAAGTAAAGAAATTAAGGATAGTATTCGACTAAAAACAAGGGCATATAAGGTAGCCAAATCTTGTGGGAGGATATAGGATTGGGAAAACTTTAAAAGACAGCAAAAAATAACAAAAAGATTGATTAAGAAAGGGAAGATAGATTATGGAAGTAAATTAGCAAAAAATGTAAAAACAGATAGTAAGAGTTTTTATAGTTATATAAAAAGAAAAAGGGTGGCTAAAGTTAATATTGGTCCCTTAGAGGATGAGACCGTGAAATTAATGGTGGGAAATATGGAGATGGCAAAAACAGTGAATGAATATTTTGTATCAGTCTTTACATTAGAGGACACTAAGAATATCCCAACACTGGACAAACAGGGGGCTATAGGGGGGGAGGAGCTAAACACGATCAAAATCACTAAGGAAGTGGTACTCGGTAAAATAATGGGACTCAAGGCGGATAAATCACCTGGACCTGATGGCTTACATCCTAAGGCCTTGAGGGAAGTGGCGGTAGGGATTGTGGATGCATTGGTAATAATTTTCCAAAACTCCCTGGACTCAGCAAAGGTCCCGGCAGACTGGAAAACTGCTAATGTAACACCCTTATTTAAAAAGGGCAGTAGACAGAAGGCTGGAAACTATAGACCGGTTAACCTAACATCTGTGGTAGGTAAAATTTTGGAGTCCATTATTAAGGAGACAGTAACAGGACATTTGGATAATCAAAATTTAATAGGACAAAGTCAGCATGGTTTTATGAAGGGGAAGTCATGTTTGACAAATTTGCTGGAGTTCTTTGAGGAAGTAACATATAGGGTGGATAAAGGGAAACCAGTGGACGTAGTGTATTTAGACTTCCAAAAGGCATTTGACAAGGTGCCGCACAAAAGATTATTGCTTAAGATAAAAAATCACGGGATTGGGGGTAATATTCTGACATGGATAGAGGATTGGCTATCTAACAGAAGGCAGAGAGTTGGGATAAATGGTTCATTCTCAGACTGGCAATCAGTAACTAGTAGTGTTCCGCAGGGGTCAGTGCTGGGTCCCCAACTCTTTACAATCTATATTAACGATTTGGAGGAGGGGACCGAGTGTAACATATCAAAGTTTACAGATGATACTAAGATGGGAGGGAAAGTAGTGAGTGAGGAGGAATAAAAAACCTGCAAGGGGACATAGACAGGCTAAGTAAGTGGGCAGAGATTTGGCAGATGGAATACAATACTGGAAAGTGTGAGGTTATGCACTTTGGCAGGAAAAATCGTAGAGCAAGTTATTATCTTAATGGCAAGAAACTGGAAAGTACTGAAGTACAAAGGGATCTGGGGGTCCTGGTGCACGAAACTCAAAAGGTTAGTATGCAGGTGCAGCAAGTGATTAAGCAGGCCAATGGAGTGTTGGCTTTCATTGCTAGGGGGATAGAATATAAAAATAGGGAGGTATTACTTCAGTTGTACAAGGTATTGGTGAGACCGCACCTGGAATACTGCATACAGTTTTGGTGTCCATACTTAAGAAAAGACATACTTGCTCTCGAGTCAGTACAAAGAAGGTTCACTCGGTTAATCCCGGGGATGAGGGGATGGACATATGAGGAGAGGTTGAGTAGATTGGGACTCTACTCATTGGAGTTCAGAAGAATGAGAGGCGATCTTATTGAAACATATAAGATTGTGAAGGGGTTGGATCGGGTGGATGCGGGGAGGATGTTCCCGATGATGGGTGAAACTAGAACTAGGGGGCATAGTCTTAGAATAAGGGGCTGCTCTTTCAAAACTGAGATGAGGAGGAACTACTTCACTCAGAGGGTGGTAGGTCCATGGAATATGCTGCCCCAAAAAGCTGTAGAAGCTACATCATTACATAAATTTAAAACAGAAATAGACAGTTTCCTAGAAGTAAAGGGAATTAAGGGTTACGGGGAGCGGGCAGGAATTTGGACATGAGTCCAGGTTTGGATCGGACATGGCCCTGTGGGTAGCGGAGCGGGCCCAGGGGCCGTGTAGCCTGATCCTGCTCCTATTTCGTTCCTGTGTCTAATTCTGTTAGATTCAGGAGATGGTTCTGTGATAGTAGATTGGCGGTTAGGATCAGATCAGCCATGATCTTATTGAATGGCGGAGCAGGCTCGAGGGGCCGATTGGCCTACTCCTGCTCCTATTTCTTATGTTCTTATGTTCTTATGAAAATCCCGCTGGTTGGCCAGAACATGATGGAGGCGGGGCTGAGACCTGGCAAGCAGCAGTCCCGCCTCCATCTCATCTCCATTCACAAAACCCAACCCCTTAACTCAATTTCTCTCTCCACAGAGGCTGCCTGACCCGCTGAGTACTTCCTGCATCTTCTGTTTTTATTTCAGATTTCCAGCATCTGCAGTATTTTGCTTTTGCATTTCGATAGCGCCTTTCATGACCACAGCACGCTCTCAAAGCGCTTTACAGCCAATGAAGAACTTTTGAAGTGTAGTCACGGTTATAATGTAGGGAGACAGAAGGAAAGGAATATGTTGGACATACAAATATGTTAAGTAATATCACCAATAACCAGTTCTAGATTTATGTTGAGGTAACTTTGTACTGAACGCACCATGAACTAAATTCAAACAGCAGCTATGCGACGAAAAAAGAGGGTGTAAGAGTAAAGGGTTTGTCTTGTTTTCAGGGTGCGGGTGTTGCTGGCAAGGCGGCATTTATTAGCCCTCCCCCAGTTGCCGTGAGAAGGTGGTGGTGGACCTTCTCTCTGAAACCCTGCAGTCCGTGTGGCGATGGTGCTCCCACAATGGTGTTGTGTTGGGAATTAAAGGGTTTGACTCTGACAATGAAAGGACGGTGATATACATCCAAGTCAAGAGAGTGGGTGGCTTGGAGGGGAACTTGCAGATCATGGTGATCCCATGACATTGCTGCTCTTGTCCTTCTCGCTGGTGGCGGTCCCAGGTCAGGGAGGCAGCAACAACACCGAGGATTTACAAACAGACCCCGAGATAGACCAACAAATAGGTAGAGTACACCTTGTAGCATCATTTATTTTTAGTGCAGAACACTGGAGACAGTTTGAATTTTCCTAATGGGTTTGCAGAACAGAACTGCGTTATTGCGGTATTCAGATCATTCGTATGATGAATTACATTCATAAATTTTGCAGGTTAATCAGTCTGCACAGGTCTGCTCATTGCACCTTTTATTATCTAAAAAACAAAAGTAAAATACTGCGGATGCTAGAAATCTGAAGTAAAAACAGAAAATGCTGGAAAAACTGGCTTAAAAACTGTTACACCTCTAACTTCTTCCAGTTCTGATGAAAGGTCATCAATCTGAAACGTTGGCCGTGTTTTACTAACCTCGGCGGGTCAGTGGCGGGCGATGTCGGTGGTGGGTCACGACCACTGTGCTGGCTCCATCCTGGCCTCTGAAATTAATTTCCCCTGATTGGGCTTGTTAAGCCCCGCCCAGCACGTTTGCCAGCCAATTAGAACAAGCGGGTCTGGTGATGTCATTTGATGATGTGTCATCAGCCGGTTTCCTTAAAGGGACCATGGCCAACTTTATGTTGACAGTTGTGCTGTCAGGGTTCGACAGCATTGAGGGGCTGCAAACACTGACAAACACTGCACAGAGGTGCAGGGCTGCATGCAGACTCTCCCATGACTCCCTCCATATGCTTATGGAGGGAGTCACAGCATGCAGGGAGGTCCTATTCTCTTCGCATGACCTCCCCAGGAGAACAACGCAGCCTGGTTGCACATTGCAGAAGAGGGCACAAGCAGAGATGTGGTCAGGAGGACCTGGGTGCAGTGCCGCAAACGTTTCAATGACCTCAGTCGATCACGAAACATTAGTACAAAGCCACACTCGACCTCATTCTGCTGTGCCTCTCATCACATCCCCACCACTCTGCCTTCCCTACCCTACTCCTGCACATCCTTACTCACACCAACTTACCTTGCTCCTCCACCCAACCCTTTCTCTCTATCTACATTATCACTTCCCCATCTCACTAGCCACCCCTCACACTCACCCTCATCCTAGTACAATCATACCAACTAACAATTCACAAGGGTAGGCAATTCGGTGTTTTATGCAATGTTCATGTAAAGTTTCTGTTAATGTGGTGAAAGCATTGAAACCTTTATTTTCAACACTTTGTGTTCTTGATTCGTGTGCACCTTTGGAAGTGGCTTAGTGAGTTGCAGTAAATGATGAGACTTAACGGTACCTCCCGCAATGGTGATGAGTGTGAAAGGAATGGCTTGGACATTGTAGGGATGCTTTATGGTGTTGGTGTGGGGTGGTGCCAACCTGGCGCATCATGTGGCAACCAGGGTGTACAATGTCAAGTGAAGTAAATCTGGCCATAGTGAGGCCGTCCCTGGCCTCCCTGTCCTCAATGTGCTCGGGTGCTGATGCCCTCTGTCCTATGCAGCTTCAGGTGATTGCGGAGAAGGTTGGTGATGTTGTTGGTGCTGCTGGTGTGCCTGGTGCTGCTGGTGTTGGGGCTGATCGTGGAGGGATTCTGAGGACCAAGGTGAGAGAGTATAAAGGGCACCCATGTTCATGGAATAGATGGCAGGTGAAGTAGAGATGACAGAAGCGATCTGTCAATGGTGAGAGAGGTAATGAGATCAGACTGGATGGAGACCTGTGTAAAGACTTGCAGCATCCTCAATCTGTTGTGGAAATGCAGTGAGGAAGATTTTGTGGCTGAGAGAAGATATCTCCGTAAGGAGGGAGCTTTTACTGCACATTTAATGCTGCCATCTCAACAGCTGATTCAATGGCCACTGAACTCCCACCTCAGCTTGACCGACGGGGTCCATGACCAGCGTGGACCCCGTGAGCGAGCTGTCAAATGCAAAAAGCAAATAAAAAATTCATTCTTAAATGGCTCTAAACAAGCCACTAATGACCTGAATTGGGTTCCCCGCTGTGAACCCACCGCTGCGTGTCGGGTCTGCTCAGCGCCGACAGACCCGACATTGGGAAAGGCGCATGGCGGCGGGTTCACAGCTGGGTTCCGGCACACTGGGGAAAGAAAAACACTTTCCTACCCGACCCGCCACCGATCGCGCCCACTGAACCCCCGGAAAATCCAACGCGTAAACCCTGCTTCTCTCTCCACAGAAGCTGCCTGACCAGCTGAGCGTTTTCAGCATTTTCTATTTGTATTGCTCATTTTGCCTTGGCTCAGTTATGTCGATCTGGATTTCCCCAACAGCTAACCTCCAGCCAATCTGAACTGAGGGCTAGAAATTTGGGTGGTTTGCGCCTCTCATTAACGCCCCCCCGGGTGGGCGCTAACGGGGTGCAAATCCCCCAGCCAGCATCTGGGCGCGGTGCCAATAATGCCTCCGGTGAAACTCAGCGGGAGGTTAGCGCCGATGGGAGCCGGTAACGCTCTGCTCCGCTACACAGGCTATGATGACGTCATCGCCGTACGCAGTGCCCCGCTCGAGCCCCGGCCGCAAACTTCCCTTGCGACCTCTGACCTATCGCCGGGCGATATGTGCGGCAGGATCAAGGCGCGGTTGTAACGGGCAGCGGCGCAAGTTAAAGGGCAGGTGTCGGGCGGCCATTTTTATTTTGGCCGACTGCCAGCACCTGCCCCCCCTTTCGCTTTTGAACGCAGGGTGCCGACCGCGATCGCTCAGCCCGATACTCCTCTTGAGTGTCGGTCTGTTTCCACGGCACCTCGCTCCCCGGTGGTCCGGCAGGGCCCTGGTGCGCACAGCGTTTAATCCAGGGAGGAAGCCTGCAATGGCGTAGCACTGCTCCACATAGCGCCGTGCCATTGAGCAGTAACGCCCCAAGAAGGAGGTGGAGCACTTCCAGTCGCGCCCCACCTCCATATTGGGGCGCTACTACTGAATTTACGGGGTGGGGCGCTAACTTTTTCGGGGCGCTAAAATGATCTTATTTGGCTCAATCATTTCAATCTAGTTTTCACCAACAGCTAACATCCATCCAATCTGAACTGAGAGCTAGAAATTGGGCTGCTTTACGCCTCTCGTTAGCAGCCCAAACTGGCCTGTACCCCATTTGTCCCCCGCGGTCGCTGCACTTCATTCGCAATAAACACTTCCAGTCCTGCAGGGACGCATTCGATGCTAAACTTTTTTTTTTGAACACTTCTGCAATCGACGGGGTGCGATAGTGCGGCCCTCATCGACCCTTTAGCTGGTGAGGAGTGGCCCATGACACATACACACACACACAAATCTACGCGGTCTCAGACAGTTAAACAAGACTTCTTCCCGCTTGCAGTTTAACAAACAAGTCAGTGAATAACAAACGAAGAGAAGGAAAAAAAAAATGAGACAAAGATAGTCTTTATGGCATAATGCTCATGCCAAGCATAGCTATAAAAGAGACAGATGCTTCATTGCCAAGACTTCCCTTCTCACACAACAGCTGTGTGCCTCTATGGGCATGTTGGATGAATGCAACCACTGCATTTTTTTTTCTGCTGTGCTTTTCTTGTTCACTTAACAAGCGTGGAAGCAGCGGGCAACCTGTGCTGCAAGCGTATCGGATCTCACTAACTGGCTCACTGGCTCAGCCCACCTGACCTCTTGCTTAACAGGTTGTCTGGGGACCGCAGCGCAGGGAGGAAGGGGTAAACGGGGAAAGAGAAGGGGAAACGGTGAGAGGCTTGATCAGAAGCCAAGCCTTTGAGGGCAGCTTCAAGGATAGGCCGGTTTTAGGAGCAGTAGGTCTGATGGAAACGCAGAGAGAAAAAAAAAGAGAATATAATCTCTTCCGGTGGTGAAGTCATCTTGGCCCCTCTTCCACGACTATTCTGAATGAGCTGGCCACCCCCGATTCTACACTGAAGGCCAGAGGTGGCTTTTCAAGTGATTTGCTCAGGGACAATGTGTTGGTTACGCAAAGGTTTAACTATTTGCTGCCTATAACTGTAATACTAAATGTACACATGCACTCAAACACACTCACTCACACACACACACACACACACTCACACACACTCACACACACTCACTCACAAACACTCACTCACACACTCACACACTCACACACACACACACACTCACTCACACACACACACTCACACACACTCACACACACTCACTCACAAACACTCACTCACACACACACTCATGCACACTCACTCACACACTCACACACACACACTCACACACACTCACTCACAAACACTCACTCACACACTCACACACACACACACTCACACACACTCAATCACACACTCACACACTCACACACACTCACACACACTCACTCACAAACACTCACTCACACTCACTCACACACACACACACACTCACTCACACACTCACACACACACACGCACTCACACACACACACACACTCACTCACAAACACAC